>NC_048229.1:26127014-26249308 GCF_002007445.2 Ailuropoda melanoleuca
AAAAAAAAAAAAAAAAAAAAAAAAAAAAAAAAAAAAAAAAAAAAAAAAAAAAAAAAAAAAAAAAAAAAAAAAAATAACGTGAGGGGCTACGTGAGGGGATAAGGTGAGGGGATAAGTGAGGGGCTACGTGAGGGGCTACGTGAGGGGATAACGTGAGGGGCTAATGTGAGGGGCTAACGTGAGGCGCCACGTGAGGGGCTACGTGAGGGTCTATCGTGAGGGGCTAACGTGAGGGGCTAAGTGAGGTGCTAACGTGAGGGGCTAAGTGAGGGTCTAACGTGAGGGGCTAACGTGAGGGTCTAACGTGAGGGGCTAACGTGAGGGGCTAAGGGAGGGGCTAATGTGAGGGCCTAACGTGAGGGGCTAACCGAGGGGCTAACGTATCGGGCTATGTGAGGGTCTAACCTGAGGGTCTAACGTGAGGGTCTCCCGTGAGGGGCTAAATGAGGGGCTAAGTGAGGGGCTAAGTGAGGGGCTAACGTGATGGGCTCACTTGAGGGGCTAATGTGAGGGGCTACTTGAGGGGCTAACGTGAGGGGCTAAGTGGGGGGCTAACGTGAGGGGCTATCGTGAGGGGCTAACTGGGGGGCTAACGTGAGGGGCTAACGTGAGGGGCTAATGTGAGGGGATAACGTGAGGGGCTTCGTGAGGGGCTACGTGAGTGGCTAAGTGAGGGCCTCATGTGAGGGGCTAAGTGAGGGGCTAACATGAGGGGCTAAGTGAGGGGCTAACGTGAGGGGATAACGTGAGGGGCTAAGTGAGGTGCTAAGTGAGGGGCTAACGTGAGGGGCTAAGTGAGGGGCTAAGTGAGGGTCTAACGTGAGGGGATAAGATGAGGGGATAAGTGAGGGGCTACTGTGAGGGACTTAGTGAGGGGCTAAGTGAGGGGCTAACGTGAGGTGCTAACGTGAGGGGCTAACGTGAAAGGCTAAGTGAGGGGCTAAGTGAGGGGCTACGTGAGGGGATAAGGTGAGGGGATAAGTGAGGGGCTACGTGAGGGGCTACGTGAGGGGATAACGTGAGGGGCTAATGTGAGGGGCTAACGTGAGGCGCCACGTGAGGGGCTACGTGAGGGTCTATCGTGAGGGGCTAACGTGAGGGGCTAAGTGAGGTGCTAACGTGAGGGGCTAAGTGAGGGTCTAACGTGAGGGTCTAATGTGAGGGTCTAACGTGAGGGGCTAAGTGAGGGGCTGAGTGAGGGACTAATGTGAGGGGCTACTTGAGGGGCTACATGGGGGGCTAACGTGAGGGGCTAACGTGAGGGGCTACGTGAGGGGTAAGTGAGGGGCTAATGTGAGTGGCCAACGTGAGGGGCTAACGTGAGGGGCTAGCGTGAGGAGCTAAGTGAGGGGCTAACGTGAGGGGCTAACGTGAGGGGCTAAGTGAGGGGCTAAACTGAGGGGCTTACATGAGGGGCTAACGTGAGGGTCTAACATTAGGGTCTAAGTGAGGGTCTAACATGAGGGTCTAACGTGAGTGGCTAAGTGAGGGGCTAAGTGAGGGGCTAAGAGAGGGGCTAACGTGAGAGGCTAAGTGAGGGGCTAATGTGAGGGTCTAACGTGGGGCTAAGTGAGGGGCTAACGTGAGGGGCTAACGTGAAGGGCTAACGTGAGGGGCTAAGTGAGGGGCTAACGTGAGGGGCTAACGTGAGGGGCTAATAGGGTATAACGTGTGGGGCTAAGTGAGGGGCTAAGTGAGGGACTAACGTGCCGGACTAAGTGGGGGGCTAACGTAAGGGGTAACGTGAGGGGCTAACGTGCGGGGCTAAGTGAGGGGCTTACGTGAGGGGCTAACGTGAGGTGCTAACGTGAGTGGGCTAAGTGAGGGGCTAACTTGAGGGGCTAACATGAGGGGCTACGTGAGGGGCTACGGGAGGGGCTAACGTGAGGGGCTAACGTGAGGGGCTACGTGAGGGGCTACGTGAGGGGTCAACGTGAGGGGCTTAGTGAGTGGCTAACGTGAGGGGCTAAGCGAGGGGCTAACGTGGGGCTAACGTGAGGGGCTAAATGAAGTTCTAACTTGAGGGTCTAACGTGAGCGGCTACGTGAGGGGCTACGTGAGGGTTAATGTGAGGGGCTAACGTGAGGGGCTGAGTGGCTAAGTGAGGGACTTTGTGAGGGGCTAACGTGAGGGTCTAACGTGAGGGGCTAACGTGAGAGGTAAGTGAGGGGCTAAGTTAGGGGCTAAGTGAGGGGCTAACGTGAGGGGCTAACGTGAGGGTGTAACGTGAGTGGCTAAGTGAGGGGCTAACGTGAGGGGCTAATGTGAGGTGCTAACGTGAGGGGCTAAGTGAGGGGCTAACGTGAGGGGCTAACGTGAGGGGCTAATATGCTGTCCGGTGTTCCTGTGCCCAGGAAGGCTGTGCTGTGTGAATGCTTCATCCATGAGCTTAATTCAGCCAGGAGCTATGGTGTGGTCAGCCCTGAGCTCAAGGTGAACGAGTCAACAATACGTATTAAACAAGGGGTGTTTCATCAGAAACCCCAGGTTATGTCCTGTTTGGTTGGTGACAATGGGACCAGAGGCTCGCAGGAACCCAACCCTTGTCTGCCCGGGAACAGTGGTTTGGTGTCTGTGGTGACTTTACAGAACATAACTGCAAGAAATAACGAGAACTGCCTGTATCTGGATGAACGACGACTTCCCACTGTAAGAAAATGGGCTGAGATGGAATTTTCCACGGAAGGAGGACATCGGCTCCTTATCTTAAGGATGCAGCCCTTATCTGTTCCCTTCGTGGTGACAACTGTGCTCGCACTGCTTTCAGCTTGGCGAATGGTACGTGCTGTGTGTAATAAAGCAATGCAGACCTCCCAGGGACGCGCGCAGGACTCACATCAGCCTCTGTAGCCCACAGTTGGGGAACTTCATGGCTCGACACAACAGATTCACGCCTTCGCTCCCCAGGCTGTTGCTCGACAGACACAGGTGAGTCAAACTCTGGTTGCTGATGAGGGCTGAGGCCAGGTCCTGGCAGCCGGCAGCTGTGAGGCCGCAGTTCCCCAGTCTGCGAGGAGAGAGCCGAGGAAGGAAAGGGTGAGGTCTACTCTGGAGGTTCCCTCCCTCCCTCCCTTGCAAGGAAGGGAAAGAAATGCCACCCCAAGACTGACCAAGCCCTTGCAGACACGCGGTGATGTCACACTGTGTCTTGCATTTAACTTGCAAACCCAACCTCGATATTCTAAATGTTGGGGGTGACTAGATCTGCTGTCACCCACAAGGGGAGACACACGGACAAGGCCACCTTGCTCCCATCCAGGTGTCCTTGCTCCTCACATGTGCTACAGTGTGTGGTGTGGCCGAGATTAGGGACCTCCCTGTTTAGAAGGTGACCTTCCTATTCCATCTGTTCCTCCAAGCTTAATACACAACAGCACTTGGAAACAAGAATTTCATAGTACTTCTGTCACGGGATTCTGGCAGAGTTCAATGCATTAGCACATCTCAAGTGCTTAGAACAGCGCAAAACCAAGCATTTGCTCCATATTGCTGATGGCGATTTATTTTGATGAAGAAATGCTGGCTGGGTTGGATTAGAAGGGGGTTCAGATATGTAAGCCTGAAATATGCCATTTTGGCATAAGGATGAACTTAAGCTGAAAGTAACTGAAAAAAAGCAGACACAGGAAGGGCTCTGTGCTCTCCCCCATCTGCGTAAAAACAGGGCATGCATTTCCCTTGTACATGTGTCCTTTCTCTTTGGTACCAGCAAGAGAATGACCCTTGTCACCAGAGACAAGGCACGGAGATGAGTCGCCATATAACCTTTATCTACCATTAGGTCCCCTCATATACTTCCTAGTCACCTACCCACAATTTATCAGCCCCTAGAAGCTCCAAACGCCTTTTATCTAATCACTTCTCCACAATTTAGCTTAACTTTGTTAAAATGATATATAAGCTTGAGTCTAACCACTTCTTTGGGTTTCTCACATCTTTTCTGGGAAGCCTCCCTGCACATTAAAAAAAAAAGTAGTACCAATAAAATATGTGTGCCCTTTCAGCTATAAAAAATCATCAGTTTAATTTGCAGGCCTCAGACATTGAACCTAAGAGGTTAGAGGGAAAGTTTTTTCCCTCCCATACAGACTGAGAGAACGAAGGTATGCTGGCTTCTAATGTGATTGCTCCCCCCTCAGAACTTTAAAGGGTAATTTGTGCCATTTTGTTTTCACTTTTTGCTGTGACTTTAGACTCAAACTCCCCATGAAAGAGGGATGTTATTGACACGGCATGCTTTGGGAGTGGTGGAGGAAACAACTTTGCCCAGATTGTAGGTCATCAAGGGGGAGATTTCCAAGCCTTAGGTATCAAACTGGAGCTCATGTTTTAGCTTTGCCTTTTATTCCCTATGCGACTCTAGACAAGAGATTTCCCTTCTCCTGGATTCTGTTTTCCTTATCTGCGAATGGGGTGAAAATAATTCCTACCTGGCAGGTTGTGAAGATGGCACTAATGGGACTAGAACACTCAGCACAGGGGCGCCTGGGTGGCACAGCGGTTAAGCGTCTGCCTTCGGCTCAGGGTGTGATCCCAGTGTTACGGGATCGAGCCCCACATCAGGNCACCCCCCCTGCCTGTGTTCCCTCTCTCCCTGGCTGTCTCTATCTCTGTCAAATAAATAAATAAAATCTTAAAAAAAAAAAAAAAGAACACTCAGCACAGAGCCTGGCGTTCAAGGGCGCCATAGACAGCAGCTCCGGCCATAAGCTAAGGCTCCTGGATTTTGGCATTGGTGAACTTTCCAGTATATAACACAGCACTGCTAACTCTAAGCAGAATGGTTAGAGATCCCCAGAACTTGTCTTTTAACCGTATGTCTGTACCCTTTAACCAACCTCTCCCCATTTCTCGCCCCAGCCGCAGCCCCTGGCAGCCAACGTTCTTCTCTCTGATTCTACGCGTTTGGCTTCTCTCCTAGATTTTTATATTGTTCAGTTTGGTAGAAAAGACACAGATGTTTTTACTGGGTCTTTTTTTTTCTTTTTAGTACCTCCATATTGGGGTATTCCCATGGGGTCAGAACTCCCATTCTAACCCTTGGCTTAGGCACCCACTAATTCCCCTCCCTCGTTTCCCCACCATTTGGGCCGTATCGTCTAAGAGAAAGGAGCCCTGGCAGAAAAAAGTGCAACTCACACCAGCTTCTGCAGGGTGCCCTGTGAGGCTGTCAAGGTGTCACAGAGAGACTTTATGCCCTGGTTTGCCACCTCATTTCCCACCAGGCTGAGAAATTTTAGGCTGATGGATGTAACAAGGATCTGGGAGATCACCAGGCAACAGGCAGGGGTTAGCCCGCAGTGATCCAACCTGCAGAGATAAACAACGTGAAACACGTTCTCATTTCTCTCCCCAAAACAACCCCTCTCCCTGTGCACCAGCGACTCTGGCCGTTTTGCTGACTTCTGGAAGCCATTGGCTGTAGGCTCAGGGTCTGAGCATTTGCTCTTCCTTGTGTTTGCACCACCCCCCTCATCCCCAACCCCACATCTTTATGTGGTTCAATTTTTCATTCGGGTCTCCTGAATGTCACCTCTACTGAGTTAGCCAGGCTCACAACCTTACTGAACTGTGCCTGTCCCGCCCCGCCCCACCCCACCTGAATCCCCCTCTGCAGCACTATTTCATGCATAGCGACATCACCACATAGTTGCTCTTTAAAAAAAATCGGAGTATATCTGACATGTAATATTGTATAGCTAAATCGTGGGAGGAGCCGAGATGCCCTTCAACAGATGACTGGATTAAGAAGACGTGGTCTGTATATACAACNTAAGAAGCTGTGGTCCATATATACAATGGAATATTACTCAGCTATCAGAAAGAACGAATTCTCAACATTTGCTGCAACATGGACGGCACTGGAGGAGATAATGCTAAGTGAAATAAGTCAAGCAGAGAAAGACAATTATCATATGGTTTCTCTCATCTATGGAACATAAGAACTAGGAAGATCGGTAGGGGAAGAAAGGGATAAAGAAAGGGGGGGTAATCAGAAGGGGGAATGAACATACTTTCTAGTGACAATGATATTCAACTTCTTAAAGCTACAGTTTTCTCATCTGTTAAATGCGGCTAATCATACCTGTTTCATAAAGGTGTATGGGCATTAAAGAAGCAAATAGAAGTAACTCACATTTACTGAGATCACTGCAAATGTTCAATAACCATTAATGTATAATGTGCCAGATGCAGTGTTTCTTCAAAAATGAAGAAAGCAGAGCTGATGCCTACAAGGAGCCTACTGACTTCTAAGAGGCGTAAGACAAGGCACCAATAACTCCAACCCCAAGTCCACAGGGCCATGACTGGGAGAGGCACTCCAGGTATCAATGACAGCATGGAAGCAGAAAAATGCAGAGCGTGTCTAGAAAAAACAATGGCCCAGTCTAGCTAGAGCCTAGGCTCTATCTTCACTCATCGGAAACATGTTTACTGAAAAACTGTGCCAGGCTCCAGGAGATACAATGGAGCTGCAGGCAGGCTAGATCCTGGGGTGGGGGGACAGATGGGGTGTGCAAGGAGCACAGTATCTGCTAACCATGGGCTCACCCCTTGAAGGGGAGCTCTTGCTAACCATGGGCTCACCCCTTGAAGGGGAGCTCTTCAATAATAAACTCTAACTCTTCTAGAAAAAAAAAAAGAAGGGGGAATGAACCATGAGAGACTATGGCCTCTGAGAAACAAACTGAGGGCTTCAGAGGGAAGGGGGGGTGGGGGAATGGGATAGGCTGGTGATGGGTAGTAAGGAGGGCACGTATTGCATGGTGCACTGGGTGTTATACGCAAGTATGAATCATGGAACTTTACATCAGAAACCAGGGATGTACTGTACGGTGACTAACATAATAAAAAAACATTAAAATAAAAAAATATTGCATAAGTTTAAGGTATAAGCGTGTTGATCTGAAACATTTATATAAGGCAGTATGATTGCCCTTGTAGCATTAATGAGCATCTCTATCAGATCACATCATTAGTTCTTTTTTGTGGTGGAAATAATTAAGATCTAGTCTCTTAGCAAGTTTTCTGTTTCTTGTCTATAATTATTATACCGTATGCTAGGTCTCCAGGACCTATTTACCTACTAGTTGCAAGTCTGTACCTTTCAACAACATAGTTCTACTTTCCCCCACCCCCCAGTCCCTGATAAACACCGCTTCACTCTGTTTTTATGAGTTCAGCATTTTTTAAGATTCCATATGTGAGATCATGTGGTGTTTGTCTTTCTCTGACTTATCTCAGTTTGCATAGTGTCCTCAAGGTCCAGAGATGTGGTGGCAAATGGCAGGATTTCCTTCTTTCTCAGGACTCTTTGCACTTGCTTATTGTTTGTCTTCCTCTCCAGAACGTCATCTGGATGACCCTGGCTTGGGATGGCAGCTCGCAGTTTACAGAGCAAAAATGTGTGTGGTGCAAAGTGAAATGCTGGTCCGCAGTTGCTCTGTGTCAATTAAAGCTCAAAACAGAGCTTCTCTGTCTCAAGCGTACCGTAAGCATCCGGTAGCAGTCTCTTTAGACCAAGTTAGTCTAATCGACAAGACACATGCCCAGGGTCTGCAAAACCACGGTAACAGCCCCAAACTGCAAATGACCGAAACGTCCCTGGACAGGTCAAGGTCTACACTCACCGGGCTGCATCCGGCCTACTGAGTGGTACTCAGCATGAGAAATGAGCGTGCGATTGCAAACAGAATAGCATGGGTCATGGATCTGAGGGGCATTTACTGATTGAAAAAAAACCAATCTTGGGGTCGCCTGGGTGGCTCAGCCAGTTAAACATTGGACTCCTGATTTTGGCTCAGGTCCCGATCTCAGGGTTGTGAGCTCGAGCCCCAAATCCAGCTCCACACTAAGCGTGGAGTTTGCTTAAGATTCTCTCCCTCCCCCACCCCTCCCCCCACTTTTGCGCGCGCGCTCTCTCTCTCTCTCTCAAAAACAAAAACACCCCACCAAAACAAATTAAAGAAAAAAAAAGGAAAAAAGCCAATCTTAGGACAGGGACATACTGTATGATTTCACTTGTTAAGCATTGTCCAAATGATAAAATCATGGAGATGGAAAACATCCGTTATTTCCAGGGATTAGGGATGGTGTGGCTGGAAAAGGGAACAGGGCTTTGGCACTCGATTGTGGGTATGGCGTGGTTTTATGAATCTTACTCATGACAGACGGACACAGGACATCCACGCATTCGTGTCAACATCCTGGGTCTGACGTACTGTGGTCACGTAAGATGCAACACCAAGAGAATTGCCCGAAGGGTTCCTGTCACCTAATTTTTTTATTATCTTTATGAACATGGAAAGTTACAGTTTCGTCGTAGTAAAAGATGTGTAATAAAGCTTATCACCTTGACCACTTGTACGTGCAGAGGGGAGGCGTGGAGTGCCTACACACAGTTGCACAACCACCACCATCCCCTCCAGATTGCCCTCTTCTCTCTGATAGGTTTGCAGCTTGCTGTGAACAAGGATTTAAAAAGGAAAGACGACAGTGGCAAAACCAGAAATGCAGAAGCCACATCCAGGACGTACCTCAGAGACTCTAGTAAGCAGTTGGGGTGTCTTAACGCTTCGCAGGCCATCGTCAGATCCGCAGCCTTCAGGTGAGTGCTCTCCAAGTTCAGGTATTTAATATTACGGTTGGTAATGAGAGTGATCCAGAGATGACGAAGGCCCCGGGTAACCTGCGCCCCTTTAAATCTACCAGAGAGAAAGCAGAAAATACGCGCGCGACACAGGTGACAGCTCTATCCCGATTTTCCCAGTTCCCCTCTTCTCCCATTCCAGCTCTCTTACCTGTCACTGTTTGCAACTATGTAATCTCAAAGATTTTTAACATCTTGTCAGTGACTCTACACCCAATGTGGGCATCGAACCCATAATCCCGAGATCAAGAGTTGCACACTCCACCCACTGAGCCAGCTGGGGGCCCCACGTTTATTTAATCTGAAAGCAACAATCCCGAGCATCTGGGATGCATCAGGCCCTGGAAACAGTGTTAAGCCATGCGGATTCTCCACGTTCCCACGGAGTTCGATCTCATGGGGAGAGAGACACTCAACAAAGGGCTGAACGAGAGAGTTATGCTGAAGAATGACATACAGTCATCCATTAAGAACAGAGCACAGGGGCGCCTGGCTAGCTCTGTCGGAAGACCATGTGACTCTTGATCTCGGGGTCATGAGTTCGAGCCCCTCACTGTAATAGAGATTACTTAAAATCTTAAAAAGAACAGAACTATAAACAGATATGGTCAAGTTCAGGCTGAAGAAAAAGGTCAAATGTCAGAAGAATGTATGTATCGTGACACCATTTGGATTAAAAACAGTCGTTTGCCAATATATACATGTCACTGCATGGGAAGTTTGTGAGTAATTAGGGAAATAGGAAGTTGAAGAGGCATCAGAGGATTTACTTAAAACCCTCGTAACACCGAATCTCGTTACCATTATGACGCGTTACTGCTGTATTCCAAATACGATGATGACACAGACAGGCTCATCGCCGCATGGCAAGGGCTGAGAGCAGGAGTTCCTGGGGGAAGCACCAGGGTAAAGCCGGTGGAGGGGTTTGGTGCAGGATGGAGGTGAACAGGGCACTGTCAAGACTCTGGCCTTGCCAGGCTCCCTGGCACAGTCCAGCTTACGGAAACGAATGAGGGAAGAGATCGAAGAGGCAAGAAGGGGAAGATGTTTGCATGGAGAAGGCGACTTGCTCTAGTCTTGGGTGTCGCATATGCTACTAGCGGTCTTGGAGGGAAGAGTCCAGAACAGAACCTTTGTCTGCGGCAGAACTAGCGCTTCCCCTCCTACTCCAGGTGCTTGGTGAGTACCCTGGGGCCTACCACAGGCCCAGGACCTTACTGGGTGTTCAAATATTTGTTACCTTGTTAATGACCCTAAAAGCATTAAGAACTGATTGAAAGCCTCCCGTAAGTCAAGTACTTTGATCTTGCAATGGCCTCACGCTCCACCCATTTGCCTGCAATGAGCTCCCTGCAACTTTGTCTCTAACCAACTCCTATTCATCCTTCAATACCCAGAGTGAATGAACCTGCCTCGATAATCCCTTCACAGTGTCTTTAGCTTCTCCCTATTGTGAGCTTTTGGGAACTTGGTTCCTTTATCTTCCACAGCAGTTCTCCCCTCCACCCACATTCTTAGATGGGTCTCTTCCGGTGGGCAGGAGAAGAGAGCAGTGACATAGGCACACAAAGGGGCGTGTACGGGGGGCCAGATAGCCTTACATCAGACTCTCTACTTTACATGTTGGCTGCCTCAGGCTGATGCAGAGGGTCTTCATGGCCCGTTCGTTCAGGACGCTGCCACTCAGGTCGAGCTGGCGCAGGCTTGGGTGGGTGCCGAGCACAAAGCAGAGACTGTCCCAGCACTCATGGGCAAGGGTCCTCGTGGGCATCCTACATTGGAGAAGGAGATCAACACTGGCTTCCACGGGATGGGGTTCAACACGAGCAACTGTCATGACAGTGTCGGGGGAGAGAAACCAGTCTGTTATGGTGACACGGGGATGGCCTCGGAGGTCCCGAGGCCGATTCAGTGATGCTGCTTTGTGCTTTGAACGCACACTCACCCGCCCTGCCTCCCGAACGTCGTAACAGCCCGGGGGGTACCTACCGAGGTGATGTGGGGTTACCACATCTTCAGTGGGGTTGCCCTTAGACCTAACTCCCCCTTGAGTGTAAAATGGTGCAGCTGCTGCAGAAAACAGTGTGGAAGTTGCTCAAAAAAGTAAACGTAGAGCTACTGTATGATCCAGTAATCACTGAAATCAGGACCCTGAAGACGTCTGTGCACTATCATTCCCTACAGCCAAGATACGGAAACAACCTGAATGTCCACTGATGGCTGAGGGATGAGTAAAGACAATGTGGCACGCATGCATACACACATACACACACACACACACACACACACACACACACACACACACAGGAGAGAATGGTAACTATGTGAGGTGATGGATATGCTAATTAGCTTAATCATGGTGATTGTTTTACCAAGTTGTCCATCTGAAATATGTACAATTTTTGTTTATCAATTATATCTCCATAAAGATGGGAAGGAAGGGGCACCTGGGTGGCTCAGTCAGTTAAGCATCTGTCTTCGGGTCAGGTCATGATCCCAGGGTCCTGGGATCGAGTCCTGCATCGGGCTCCCTGCTCGGTGGGGAATCTGCTTCTCCTCCCTTTCCCCCTTCCCTTGCTGTGCTCTCTCTCTAAAAAATAAAATCTTTAAAAAAAAAAAAAGAGGGCACATATGGTTATGGGCACTGGGTGTTATACGCAACTAATGAATCGTTGAACACCACATCCGAAACTAACGATGTATTATATGTCGGCCAATTGAACATAAAAAAATAAAGATAGGAAGAAAAAAAGACTAAAATGGCAAAATAAAAAAAAAAGAATAAAATGAAAGACTCACCCTTGGGGAATGAGGGTCTGTGCGTCAGTGAACTCATCCTTCGAGAAGCTCTCATGGACATCCACCCGAATTTTCTGCAAATACCGACAGCGCTGCAGACAGAAAGAGGACACCATCAAGTCCATCCGGCGGTTTATCGGAAGCCACACTTCGCGGAAGCCGTTCAATGCCGAGCAAACAAACTCATCATCTTGAGTCTCAAAAAGACAGTGGAAGGCGTCCAGCAAGTCTGGTGGGGCGGGGGCGCTGGCCTGTTGCCCCAGCAGAGAGATCCAGCTCAGAAGCCTCTGCTTCACGGCCAGGCGGACACGACGTCCCAGCAGGACTTCCAAAGCCCCCGTCACCTCTTTGCTCATGAGGCCAAACAAGAAACGCTTCATCTGGAGCAGGTGGGCATTGGAGTTGATCTCTTTGAGCTCCACCAAAGTCCTCAGGCTCTCCATCAACACGGGGTAGGGATTCCCCTCCATTTCCAGTCCTTCTAGAACGTAGTACAGAGCAGCACAGAACTCCTGGAGGCTGACGTGTGGGAAGGTGCAGCACCTTCCGTGGCCACCATCTTGGAGGAGAATGTTCATGTGAAACAGAGCGGAGAGCTCAGACTCCTGGAGTCTGTGAACACTGAGGTCATCTCCATAAAATACAAATCTTCTGTTCCACACTCCCTGCACAGCCATGAGGCACAGGCTCTTCAGGACGGCTCTCTCTTCCTGGTTGAGACAGCGCTGGGATGCATCTCGTGGAGTGAGCTGATGGAACACAAAAGTGGCATACAAGCCCGTGAGGGTCTGGCAGGTAGGGGGGAGGCTCTTTCCCGATGCCTCCTGCAGATTCAGAGCCTCGCAGATGATCGACCCCACGACAGGGACTTGGCACTCGTCAAACAGGGGGTGGTTGTCCACCACCGAATGCAAGATTTGCGTCCTCTGATGCTCGTTCTTCATGTGATGAAGGAGCAGCTGGATCCTCTTCTCCACGGAGATGCCCCCAACGAACAAGTAACGGGGCGACGTGAGCACAGATTTGAGCTTCTCTATGCCCGCGTCTCTGACGGTGATCATCAGGTAGGACTCAGGGAGCAGGACTTTCTTCAGCAGGCTACACATCACAACAGACGTGGGTTGTTTGTCCGCCCAGTGTTCACAGAGATTAGTGTCATCGTCTGGGAAGGCGAAGTCCAGGTCATCGAAACCATCAATGAGAAGCAAGAGCCTTTCTGGTTGGGACATGATCTCCATCATTGGAACCTGGGAGTCTGGCCACTCTCTGGAAATTAACTCTGCAAAGCTGGCCTCCCTCATGCATTGCATGTCTCTGGCACGGAGGAAGAAGACGTAGGAGAACATGCCCCGGTAGAGTTCACCCCGTGCCCAGTAGAGCAGGACCCTTCTAGCCAAAGTGGATTTCCCGATTCCTGATTTTCCGTGCAAAACCACAGTGTGAGGCTGGAAGCCCCTCTGGTCTGGATCAAAAGCAGCAAGCAACGTTTGCATTTCTGGACAGTGAGAGGCAAGTTTCTGAAAACCAGGGTATTCATCCAACTTTGTAGCAAATTTTGTCATCACATAGCCCTTGTAGTCCCCCATGTTACCTCCATGGCCCAAGCTGGACAGGGCTTGAAGAGAGAAGAAAAACAGGAAATAACATTTGAAGAAAGTCTGGAGTTTAGGAAAAGGCAAAACAGAACAAACCCCAAAACCCTGGACCTAGAATCAATGGACCCTGAATCAGTCTTTTGTTCCTTCCTAGCGGTGTGCTGATAACTGGCTCCCCCCCTCATTCAGAGATCACTTCCTCAAAGCTTATGAACAGCCTGCTAGCTAGCTCTGTTTGTCCCTTTGGCCCGATCTTTCTTTTCAGCGCTTACTACCTGCCACATTACGTTTTTGTTGGCTTACTGTCTTTCTCCCCTTAGTAGACTGTACGCGGGGACTTTGTTATTTACCGTTGTCTTTATTATTTATGATAATGCCTCGACCCTGCGGACACTCCAGTATTTGTTAAATGAATAGTCTACGCCAAACACTCCAATGTGGTCTCTGAAAGACAGAGAGGCTTGGGGGAGCTGAGGATGTGTGCGCCGTGGCCCTGAGTTCTAGGCTTGCGAGACAGGCGTGCATCTCCAGCAGCTCTGGGCTACCGCGGAGAAAGACCTCCACACATGGGGATCGTACTCTGCCTGAAGAGGCAAGCACGGCCCTTGAAGTCAGACAGATCCTGCTTGAAATTCCATGTTCTACTGTATGGTGTCAGTTTCTGAGCCTCCGTTTCCCCACCTCGGCGATGAGATAAATATTTATCACAACACTTTAAGAGGATGTGAAAGAGAGAATGTGCCTTCAAAATTTATTTGCACAGGGCCTGGCAGAAATGATTAATGGTCACCATTGTCATTACAAACCATAATTCTTTCCCATGATCTGGTTTTATTTTTATCCCAGCACTTTTCTGAAACAGCAGTTTTTTATGCATCCCGTTATTGTCTAGCCCCTAGACTGTGATTTAAGTTGCATGAAACAACTTTATCTCCATACCTCCAGCCTCTTCGATAGTCTCTGACGTCTGATAGGTAGTCAGTACCATGAAAAACCCCTCCAATCCTGGGTCTTTTCATTTGCAGGTAATAGTATTATCTTTAAAGAAAGGAGCAAGACTCTCTCTGTATAGGTATATAAGGCCATAGTAATGGTCTCTACATAAAGTCTCTACAGAGAAGTTCTAAATCTTTTTTTTTTTTTAAAGATTTTATTTATTTATTCGACAGAGATAGAGACAGCCAGCGAGAGAGGGAACACAAGCAGGGGGAGTGGGAGAGGAAGAAGCAGGCTCATAGCAGAAGAGCCTGATGTGAGGCTCGATCCCACAACGCCGGGATCACGCCCTGAGCCGAAGGCAGACACTTAACCGCTGTGCCACCCAGGCGCCCCGAGAAGTTCTAAATCTTAAACTCCATTATTGTGTATCAGGGACAGGTATTAAGAGACCTGTATTTTAAGGACCACAGGAAGCAGACCTTGAGATCTGAACAACCTCTATTTGCTGAGCTCAGACCGATGCATTACCCTCAAAGGACAGACTATGCTCCTGGGGTGTAGGTTTTCAGAAAGGTTAGGCAGCCCCAGGACGGTAAGTCTGCAGTTGAATTCAGGTCTTCCTCGGCCACATCTCCTCCCATGACTCAAATCACATCTGTGACCTAGAGTTCCAAATCTCCCTCTGTGGCACCGACTTCTTCCCCAAGATCCCAGGCTCATGTGTCAAACTCACCACCCACAGGGACCTCGAATTCAATGCATCAAAAACTCATGTTTTACCTCCAACCAGAAACTCCTTCTCATAAGTTTCCTATGAGTGATAATTAGAAAAAAAGTTTCTATTTGTGAACTTCCTTTGGAACTGATGTTTGGCTCATTGCTTTCTCCGTAAACCTAATTTTAGCCCCGTCTCCCCTTCTATGGTGGTTTGTTCATCTATGAAATGGGGATATTAATACCTCCCTTATGAGACCAGTGTAGGTGCCACGGCATAATCATAAGACCTGGAGACCAGCACCTGGCCTGTGGCAATTATTCTAGAGAGGCCATCGATATTGGTATTTATTACCACTCATCCCAGCTGAAAATGGAAAATTCTGGCAACTACTGGGTCTTCAAGCGTTTGTCCAGTGAAAGGTTACATAATGCACCCAAGACTAATATAGGTTAGGTCGTAGAGGTGGAACAAAAGCCCAGCTTGAAAGTCAAATAAGTCAGTGACTCCTGGCATCACCATCGATCACACTGTCCAACTAGAAAGGTGGGAGCCACTCCTGAAACTTTTTTCTGAAACCTGAAACAGCAACTTGTATTAAATATCTCAGAAGTCAAAGCACTTCCATCCATCAGCACTTCCTTGTACGTCAATGTTCATAGCGGGATTATTTGCAATAGCCAGGAAGCAGAGAGAGCCCAAATGCCCATCGTCTGATGAATGGATAAAGAAAATGTGGTCTATCTGCAGAACAGGATAGTAGAGATGAGCCAAGTGCTGGTACGTGCTACAACGTGGACGAACACAGAAAACATTACGCTAAGTGAAAGGAGCCAGTCATGAAAGACCACACTTGTAGGATGCCACCTATATGAAAATCCAGAACAGGCCAATTCATAGTGGCAGAAAGTGTATGATGGTTGCATAGGGCTTGGGGAAGAAGAGATGTAGAGTGACCATGGGTTTGGGGTTTCTTTGGGGAAGAGGAAAATGCCCTGGAATAAGAGAATGGTGATAGCTGCCCAACTCGGTGAACGTATGAAGAAACCCCACACTGCATTGTACATGAATTACAGCTCAATAAAAAAGGCTCAAGTGACATTCGTCAGGAAAGCCTGCTGTCACCTCCTTGACTGGCCAACTGCTGTTTCGTAGAATCATGGCAGCCGGGACCTCATCTTCATTTTGTATTTTGTTTGGTTTGGTCAACGTGGAAGTCTACATGGTCATATGTAGATATTTTACCACCATCTTGCTGTCACTGTTCTTCAGATGGTGGTATCCACCAAACAAAGGTTGACAGAAGGAATTGAGGAAAAAAAAGATCACCACTAGCCAAGTATCTTTGAACAAACCACGTGCCTATGCTTGTCTCTATATTTAGCACCTGTCAAACGAACTTGTGCTTGATGCCCAAATTCACCGGAATCTCAGGTTTTTGGAATTTATCTTCATACCCAGTGACTGTCTATGATCACAGCGAGCATATGTGACTCTGTCCTTGGCGATGATTCTAGAGCTCTTGGGAAAGAGACTGATGAGCAAAGGGACCATGGACTCCTCTGCCACCCAAACTCCATAGACTGGTTTTCACCCAGCTTCCTTCCAGGATTGGGGAAAAAAAAAAAAGGTGAATCCGTTTTCTTTACCTTGTTCTTTTGTCTCTGCTGCTGTGGCACCACCTTGTTCTAGAGCTTGTGGAATTCCTGCAAAAAAGAGAGGAAGGATGAATTACGTGAGTATCCGAATCAGAGAGGGCACAGACCCACATCCCAGGACCAGTTTGAAACATGGCAGCCGCTGGCTCAGCTAGAGAGACTCACGGTATGTAAAATGAGCACTTGATTCAAAATCAGAAGATAGGAGGTTCTGGTCTCATTCCTGCTTTTTAATTCATTGGGGACCTTGAGACAAGACATTAAAATGAGGGATAAAAGCTGGTGGATAAGAACCAAGGGGGTCTGGAGTCAGATGTAGGATTTAAATGGGAATTCTGTCACTTATGAGGTCTTAGTCAACTTGCTGGGCTTACGGGCTTCTGTATGTTTGTCTGTAAAGCTGGGATAGTAGTTCCTATGTTGTGGGTTTGCTCTGAAGGTTAAATCGGGTGTTTTGGTAGAGGAATAGGACAGCCTCTGGCATGTAATAGCTACCACTGATCGAGAATAATCATTACGTCTACTTATTAAAAAATAGTTTCCTAATGTGGCTAAGTACATATTTGACTTAGGTGTTGTGGGAATGACCTTACAGTATTTGAGGAATAGCCCTAATGGTGGTGTTAGTCTTGTAAATTATATTTAAGAAATGATACAATCAATTATGACAAATGTAATGGAAAACCACTTGAGCATTTTTAAAGCAGAGGAGTCAATTATTAGATGTAAATTTTGGAAAGATCACCTTGGTTGTTATTGTATGGAAAATGGATTGCATATAACCAGAGTGGAACCAGATAAGAGATGCAAAGGAAATGATTCTCATACAGGGTATGGGTAGGAACACATAGAAATGGGTTATATTTCAGATGTAGATCTCCTAGGATTTTGATTCATTGGACGGAAGGTAGAGAAAGAAAAGAGTCAGACTAAAAAGTGACTAGGCTGTAGTGTGGGTAACAGGGGGAATGCATGTTGTCTGAGCAAGCCTGCATCTTTCCCTCTTTGTTTTGGCTTCACTGCTTTGATCCCTTTTGTTGGTCTCCCTTTTCCTCTGCTGAACTATGAGCTTCATAAATGCAGGGGATTTGTACGTACGTTGTCCACGGATATAGCATAAGTACACAGAGCAGGGGCTGGCATGTCACCAGCACTCAAATATGTGGGGAGTTGTATTGAATGTGGTTTCATGCTATCTGGATCTCACCAGCAAAGCCTCCAAAACAGATCCCTAGGTGGAGCTTGTCCTGGCAAAGTCATGAAGTTGCCCAGACTGAAGATGGGAACCCAGAGAGTTGTAAGAAAACTTTAAGATCACAGAGTTCTCTTGGACTTAGATTAAGAAAGACCACGATTACTAGATCCTCAGAACCCAGGACAATCAGCTAACAACAGGATGCCAGACTGGAAAGAACACTGGACTATCAGAAGTCATGGTTTGAGTCCTGGATGGGCCACTAACTAATCACCACGTGGCTTTAGACACATCCATTTTCCCACCACGTCTACACTGACCTGGCACTTCTTTCATGATTGGTTCTTGGTCGTTCTTCATTCGTGTAGAATTTTCTGGTATTTCAGTCAGTGAATATTCTGCAACAGAGAGGACAGGACACAGTAGTCTCAGTAAAGTCATAGCAATTCCCCAGACGAGGGGTGAGAGCATCTCCTGCCCAAATTACTGCGGGGAACCAAGACAAGCCTCAGGATCTCAGTTTGT
Organism: Ailuropoda melanoleuca; assembly: GCF_002007445.2. NCBI lineage: Eukaryota > Metazoa > Chordata > Mammalia > Carnivora > Ursidae > Ailuropoda > Ailuropoda melanoleuca. The sequence continues at coordinate 26,145,091 of NC_048229.1, forward strand.
TCCAGGACTAGCTGCAATGCAGACAATGCAGTCAGATCCTCCAGGGCCACCAGCACAGTGAAGCAACAGAGACTTGTCATAAAGAGCGCTCAGAGTTTGAACTTGTAAAGTCCAGTCCCATTTTTGCCGTCTGGCCTTGGGTAATTCACACGATGAGGCAGTGTATTATGGTTATCAAGAGTTCATCTTCAAGAGTCATCCTCAGCCCCTCTCTTGAACTTAGCTAGTTAACTACTCACTAGAGGCCTGTGAATTGTCCAAATAGAGGTGTCCAACTTACGAGTTCTAACACTGAGCACTTTTTCTCCAGTCTACTTGCTGCAAAACATCTCTTTCAGTGTTTCTTGGGATGAGGTAATAGAACCCCATCCACTGGGGCGCCTGGGTGGCTCAGTCAGTTAAGCGTCTGCCTTCAGCTCAGGTCATGATCCCAGGATTCTGGGATCAGGCCCCACATCGGGCTCCCTGCTCAGCAATGAGTCTGCTTCTCCCTCTCCCGCTGCCCCTGCTTGTGCTCTCTCAAAAGGAATAAAATAAAATCTTAAAAAACCAAAAGCCCCATCCACCCACTTTCTCATGCCAGAAACATGGGCATCATCCGTTATGGCATATCCGCTCTCTGCATTAAGTCCTACAAAAGCAGTGTGTCTGCTTTGAAACATCTTCTGACTGCATTTCTACTTTCTTTAACAGCCATTGCCACCCTGACCCAAGACACCACTCTTTCTCCCATGGGGTACGAGAATGGCCTCCTAGCTCGTCTCCCCATGTCTAGTCATGACTTTCTGGACCACACGACACTTCGGCAATGATGATTAACTGGATTATTTTTACCCCTGTCCCCTTTAAAAGGACTTGCTTCTGCTTTGCTATTATTATTTTTAATATAAATTATTATATAAAATAATTTATTTTCAAGATGCTGTGCTGTTGGACTTGTAGTCTACCACCCCCCCCATATGAATCTCTTGCCTTGTTCCCTCCTGTCTCCATGGTCTAGCCAACTTCTTTGTTAAAGGCTTCATAATGCTGTCTGTGTTGCTCAGTGTGTTCCGCTCTATCATAACCGGTGAGCTTGGCTAGCTGCTTTTCTTCATATTTGTTTCAGCTTGAACTTCCCTCTTCTGGAAAGTGATTCTAGCCTTCATTTCCCTCTGGTGTGGAACAGGAAGCTCTCCTTTTTCGACACCATTTTAAAAAATCACCCATTTATCCCTCTTCCCTGTTGCACTGGAAGCTATAACTCTTTGGCGGGTGACCCATGAGAATTTAAAGGCATGTTAAATAACGAGTCTCATCTTTGTCGCCCGTTAGCTCGTGAATGTGGTCAGGTTGTAGACCTTGGTGGAACCTCTGTTTTAGCCTCTGCCACGGGGAACCTACTTCATCTGGTGTGTTTGAGACTGGATGGCAGGGCGGTTTCCACACCGTGCCTCATCTAGGTCAGCCATCATTTTAATTTTATAGTCTTCGTTTCCTGTGAATATTCTCAACATGTTTTCCACACANCTCGAACCCACAACGCCGGGATCATGCCCTGAGCCGAAGGCAGACGCTTAACCGCTGTGCCACCCAGGCGCCCCAACACACAGAGCTTTTTTGAAGCTCAGAAAGAATAGCTTCTCGTTAAGTCCTTCGCAATTATGGATGCCGAGTCACCTCGGGGATGGTGTACCTGTAGTCTGTAGGGCCGATCTGACTGTTCACCCTTGGGACTCTAAGTTTTCTGTCAACAGTTGAAGAGAAGAATTCCTCCTGATAAAGGAAGGCTGTTTTTTTCTACTACCTTTCTCTTAAATTCCCTAAGCCAATCACACGATTTGATCTGAGTACATTGCAGTAACATGGACACCAACAGTCAGACCAGATCAGTCTTTAGAAGAGTTCCTTGAGCTCTAGTCCTTTAGCTTGGGGCAAGAAATATGGGAGACACCCCCTGTACAACCACCGGGGCTCTCAACAGATGAACGAGGCTTTGTTAACCACTTTGTATACGTTATGTTACTGAGTCTTTGCAACAGCACAGGTAAGCATCTAAGTTACTGTTCCAAGATGTGGAAGCCAAGGGTCAGGGTAAAAGGGGATTTGCCCAAAGTCACACACAGAACAAGTGGAAGGTGCAGAGCTCAAGCTTAGCACCTAGGACTCCAAATCCTGTCTACAAACTTCAACCAAATTCTGTCTGGGTCTGTCTACTCATTTCTTCTCCTTATTTCACAGGCTGGAAACTACTCTAATTTCCAGCCAGGCAGGAAGACTAATGAGTGACTTCTCACAGTTCAGACTCACACCATGGAGGTGGACCCAGTCAGTGACCAAGGATACCTTCCCCATTCCCATGGGAGCTTGAGGTCACCTCCCTTCTCTCCCACCCCCAGGTTTGCCCCAAGTCTTACTCACTTTTCATCTCTTCCCTTGCCTTCTCAGAGAGTGTGGGCAGGTACATCTTGTCAAAGATGTGGATCGATATTTTCCAGGCAAGAGATTCTTTGTAATGCTCATGCAAGAGGGTGGCGAGATGTTCCACACCGGCATTGTTCACTTCAGCCCATGGAAAGGAGCACATTGCCAGTTCTGAAGCATTTTCCATGAGCAGTTTCTTAAATGTCTGAAACTCTTCCTTGCTTAACTGCTTGAAACACCATTGCAGTCCATAGTTGGAAAAGGAGGGTAACTTGGCTTCTTTCATCTTAGTGCAAGTCAGAGCTCAGGTTTTGACGGAAAAGTGGATTCTTTAATAATATGGAGAAATGGTACCTGTGAAAGAATAAGATTCAAAAGAGGATCTTGCATCAAATTCTCAAGTTCATACAATCAACCTCGTCAGCTCACTAGAAACAACATTATCTGTTCCTTTTGTGAAACACACAGAGGAACCCCATTCATGGGTGACACTTCTTCATAGACTTAAAGTTACTTGACATTATATCTATTTACCTTGTTATGAGAATATAAACTCTGGGATGTTTTGCTGCCCTTATCCCTAGTTCCCCAAACAGCACCTGGCATAGAGTCAGACTAAAAACACTTAAAGAATACAAAAACACTAATTGGAAGGTATATGCACACCACTACATTTATTTTTGTTTCGGGAAATAGACTATCATTCTCTAGTAGAAAGTCTGTGTTCTATAAACGGGTGGGCGTGAGCAGTGAGAATTCGGATTTGGAAAAAGGCTTAAAAAAACCCACACATGCAAGCACGCATGCACCGGAAGACAGATTCTCCGTAAGAGCCACACATAGGCAGGTAAACGAAGTGCGATCCTGACAAAACTGAGGGACGTTGGCTCTGCAACAAATGTGGAGTTCCATGTTTGCAGAAACATAAAGCGGCAAAATCACACGGTCTTGATGAATGCTTAAATAGTCTGGAGACATGCTTTGCAAACCAGAACGAGGCATCCTTCAACAAACCAAATTATCTGCTAGTAAAAGCTCCAGCAAATATACTTAGTGGTGGAACTTTGTTTAAAAAAAAAAAAGTCAGAACAGAAGTCAGACTTTCTACAAAGGGCTGGCTGTTTTTGGCTCTGTGGGTCATTAGCTCTCTGTCCCAGCCACTCAGCTTGGCTGCCACTGACCATAGATAAACAGGAAAGCTGTTTCCAATAAGACAGGCGACGGACTGGATTTTGCCCTCAGGGTGGAGTTTGCTGACCCCAGGGAGGAGTTTGCTGACCCCAGGGAGGGAGACTGAGCATCTCTCCTCAGTTTTGTACTCTCTTCACTACTATTTAATGTTTTCTGTAGCAAAGCAATTGGATAAAAAAAAATGGGAAGTATAAAAGTGACAAAGAAAGATGAAATAGTAACCTTTGTAGGTGGGTTGAAAAACCATCATAAATTGTAAGTCATCACTGAATTGAGTTGGTAGCCAATCCGAGATATAAAACCCCATCCTAGTCCTATTTTTGGTATATGTGCTGCCAAAACGAGCACTAAAATCCCATGCTAATCCTAATAACCAGGCAGGAAACACGATGAGCGATCAGATTAACTAAGAGATAAAAATGAGATTTATTTAGGAAAGTGAAGTGTCTGTTTTGAAAGCCTTAACATCCTCCTGATAAAAACCTTGATGAGGAAAGACAGAGTGTCTATTTTCAAAAGTCAATTCTCCTGAAAGTCATCAATATGATATCACTCAAGAAGTCCTACTGATATATTTATTGGGACTATGCACTCATTGAAGTTCTTAGAAGAAGCCAAAAATAGACAAGAACATTTGGGGGAAAAAAATGACTTCACTAATGTCTCGGCTAGGTGGTGACCTCCATGAGGGGTCACCGTTTCCTAGGGTCTAAGACAGCAGAAGTCATGCTACCTCTTAAAATATATATGTTCGTGAATTCCCACCTCACAAAATAATTTGCAGATGAAACAGAATGTCTTAATAGTAGAAACAAGACCAATAAGATGACAAAAATTCATTCAACTCAGTACCCTTCCTCCCCCGCCCCCAAAAAGCCATATTAAGGCTCGCCTGAGAAATGAACCGGTACAAATAAATTTGAAACGCATGACAAAGACTCCATTATATAAGGCACTCTCCATCAATGGAAATGATCAATAGTTCAATTTATTAAAATGAGAGAAGGATATAAACAACTAAAAAAAAAACCCGGATATGGCTTTTAAATGTACTTGAAATCAATGATATAATTAATAATAATCTGATCAATAAAAATTCCAATGATGTCCCATGTTTGACATCAAGCTGGCAGTGTCCATAATGTTTGGTCATGCCCTGCTTCATTACGGTGCAGGAAAAAGGCGCTCCTACATTTTTGGTGGAAGCATATACTGGGGCCATCTCTCGGGGGGGCAATTTAGCAAGATCTGTGCATTTGTAACGCAAATATTATTAGATACAGGCTTGTGTGTAACAGCAAGACTGAAGGCCATTGATCCGTAACACGTGGGTTAATTGAAGCAATTAAGCACCCTGCATCCTTAAAAATGCTCAGTCAGCACAAAATGGTGCCCCAGTCTTTAGAACATTCACACAATCCCACCCCGTGCCCGCACACAGGATCTATGAGCGGAAAGTGGGTTGAGTAGGGAGGGTGAGCTAACCAGGCCGAGGGAAGTGTTAGGAGTTAGTTGGACAGTGAGGTAGTCAGGCCAGGGCCCCAACAAGAAAATACAGAGTCAGGACAGCTAAGATCCAACAGCACTGACGTCCCCTTTTGTAGCCTTTGCAGAAATGACTTCTGCAAAACGTCCTGGATAAGACAATTAACCATAAAGCATTTGTCACTATCACGAGGGGCAGTTAAGACATAAGCTCTCAGATGTCAGCCAAAAAAGACCATCAGCTCATGGACATGAACCTATTAGGTAGACAGATACGTGACCAGAGCCCTGATTGGCACGACCCAGCACACCCTGACTGCTTAAGATAGTTCCGCAAAAGAGCTCATAAAACTCCCTAAACTTATAAACTCCAAGGGCAACGCACTGGGGCCCCCTCCCTCCCCATGAGCTTTATACTATTACTCCAACTTGGCTTTGCTGCCCACCACCCTTCCTCCGGGCTACCGCTTCATTCTTCGAAGTGTGTGACCAAGAACTGGGCACTAAAGGCAGAGAATTTCTGCAACAGGACACTTGCCACTTTATGCCCTCTCAAATGGTTTGCGTTTTCAAAATACTACCGCCATTAAAAGTCATTTTAGAAGCTACTAGAAATGTATTTCACTAACACAATTCTTACCATTACCCATCTATGAAAGACCAAAAAAGAAAAAAAAAAAAAGCTAGGGAGAGGGAGCCAGGTAAACATTACTGACAATGGGGAGACGTTTGTGTGCTGATTTCTCAGAGCCCTTTCAAGAGCATCAACTTTCGCGCACGTCCCTATATGACACTGATGGAGAATACTGACTGTACTGCTGGAAAAGGGAAAATACTTATTTATAAGAACGTGTTAAAAAGGTTACATCCTAACCACAGAGCAATTAAAATTTTAAACTAAAATTTCCTAGTTTTGTATATAGCTATCCAATTTTCCCAGCACCATTTATTGAAGAGACTATCTTTTTTCCACTGGATGTTTTTTCCTGCTTTGTCAAAGTTTAGTTGCCCAAAGAGCCGAGGGTCCATTTCTGGGTTCTCTATTCTGTTCCATTGGTCTACGTGTCTGTTTTTGTGCCAGTACCATGCTGTCTTGGTGATCACAGCTTTGTAGTACAGCTCGAAATCCAGCATTGTGATGCCCCCAGCTTTGTTTTTCCTTTTCAACAGTTCTTTGGCGATTCGGGGCCTTTTCTGGTTCCACACAAGTTTAAGGGCTGTTTGTTCCAGTTCTTTGAAAAATGTCATTGGTAAAGAATGAAACTTGACCATTCTCTCACACCATACACAAAAATAAACTCCAAATGGATGAAAGACCTCGATGTGAGACAGGAATCCATCAAAATCCTAGAGGAGGACATAGGTTGCAACCTCTTTGACATCGGCCACAGCAACTTTTTTCATGAAACATCTCCAAAGGCAAGAGAAACAAAAGAAAAAATGAACTTGTGGGACTTCATCAAGATAAAAAGCTTCTGCACAGCCAAGGAAACAGTCAAAAAAACTAAGAGGCAGCCCACGGAATGGGAGAATATATTTGCAAATGACACTACAGATAAAAGACTGGTATCCAAGATCTACAAAGAACTCCTCAAACTCAATACACGGGAAACAAATAATCAAATAAAAAAATGGGCAGAAGATATGAACAGACACTTTTCCAATGAAGACATACAAATGGCTAACAGACATGTGAAAAAATGTTCAACATCATTAGCCATCAGGGAAATTCAAATCAAAACCACATTGAGATACCACCTTACACCAGTTAGAATGGCAAAAAGTGACAAGGCAGGAAACAACAAATGTTGGAGAGGATGTGGAGAAAGGGGATCCCTCTTACATTGTTGGTGGGAGTGCAAGTTGGTACAGCCACTCTGGAAAACAGTGTGGAGGTCCCTTAAAAAGTTAAAAATTGAACTACCCTATGACCCAGCCATTGCACTACTGGGTGTTTACCCCAAATATACAGATGTAGTGAAGAGAAGGGCCTTATGCACCCCAATGTTCATAGAAGCATTGTCCACAATAGCTAAATTGTGGAAGGAGCCGTGATGCCCCTCAACAGATGACTGGATTAAGAAGATGTGGTCCATATATACAATGGAATATTACTCAGCTATCAAAAAGAACGATTTCTCAACATTTGCTGCAACATGGATGGCACTGGAGGAGATAATGCTAAGTGAAATAAGTCAAGCAGAGAAAGACAATTATCATATGGTTTCACTCATTTATGGAACATAAGAAATAGGAAGATCGGTAGGAGAAGGAAGGGAAGAATGAAGGGGGGAGTAAACAGAAGGGGAAATGAACCATGAGAGACTGTGGACTCTGGGAAACAAACTGAGGGCTTCAGAGGGGAGGGGGTGGGGGACTGGGGATAGGCCGGTGATGGGTATTAAGGAGGGCATGTATTGCATGGTGCACTGGGTGTTATATGCAAATAATGAATCATGGAACATTGCATCTTTACATCAAAAACCAGGGATGTACTGCATGGTGACATAATATAATAAAAAAATTAACAAAAACTGGGATGTACTGTATGGTGACTAATAAAATTAAAATTATTAAAAAAAATAAATAAAATAAAATTTCCTAGTTTTTCCCCCCAACATAAAACAACCTGGATACATGGAGGTTGAAAACAAAAGAACCCCCCCCACCACCAAATCTCTCAACTATTTGGTTAAGTTACTAAATGAATATGGAAAGCTCATTTAAAAGAGAATGAATTCCAGATTGGCACACCTGAACACTGTAGACGTGATTCGAATTAAATGTTTGCCTTACCATGCAAAGCAATCACTAGAGAAATCAGAGGAACGAGAAGAGAACCATGGCTGTAAGAAGTCCCAAAAGTCGCAGGGGTCTCAGGAAGGTTATTTTTAGGATGGGAGGACTGACACAGTTTATATGCTCTGAGTGAAGAGTAAGTAAAGATACTAGCAACAAACAAAAAACCTAAATGAGTACTTATTCTTTTCTAAACCCCTTCTTGGACAACTTACAGCAACTCATTAGAACTTTCCATAAGTAATGTCAGTATACAAAGGGTATTACAGCTTTCACTTCACGGAGTCGAAAGCTGAGGTTCTGTCAAGGTGAACAGCTCCCTCTGCTTTAGGAAAAAGCATTTTAACACAGCCTGGTTCGAATGCTCCACCTCTTCCAATACGTCGCAGAGAGGGAGCTGGTAATCAAACCCAACGGAGTAGGGAGGAGGAGAGCCCAGGTGGAAGGACTAGCCTGGGATAGGCAGATGGACGCCTTCCGCTGTAAAACTGAGAGGGACTGGGGAGAAGGTGAGGACATTATTCCCCGAGACGCCAGATTGTGGGTTGGAAGAATGTAAACCAAGAGTGATGGTAAAGGTTATTTTCTGGAAATAAAACTAACCAAAGCTCTCCCTTCGTCTCTATGCTTTATAACCTCTACCTGCAACAGCTTTCTGCATGGGGGCCTTGAACGATCCCATAGAAGCAGTCGAGATGACAGGCTGGAGATGACTCCCGCCCTTCTGAACATGGATTCACCCCTTGCTACCCCGGGCAAAGCCGTTTAATTCATCTGTGACTCAGCTTCTTCACTCAGTGAAGAACACCTTCAGGACTGCACGGCATTTCAATAACTGTAAGCCATAACTAACATAAAATTCGCACAAGAAACACAGAGACACCACCGAACTCCCACAAGGCAGGACATCAGCCCATCTTGAGCTTGCAGCCAGCCACAGCAGCCTCGACTCTGTCCTTTATTTATTTTTTTATCTTTTTAATATTTTTATTTATTTATTTTAAAAAAGATTTTATTTACTTGTTGGACAAAGAGAGACACAGCCAGAGAGAGAGGGAACAGAAGGAGGGGGAGTGGGAGAGGAAGAAGCAGGCTCCCAGCAGAGCAGGGAGCGTGACGCGGGGCTCGATCCCAGGACCCTGGGATCACGCCCTGGGCTGAAGGCAGACGTTTAATGACTGAGTCACCCAGGTGCCCCATTTTTTTTTAATTTAATGTTCAATGATTCATTAGTTGCGTATAAAACCCAGTACTCATCACATCATGTGCCCGTCTTAATGCCCATCACCCAGTTACCCCATCCCCCCACCCACCTCCTTTCTGCAACCCTCAGTTTGTTTCCTGGAGTCAAGAGTCTTTAGTTAGACCTAGAGGCTGGGAAGCACTGAGGAACGTATCCTAAGTGAATATGAAAACTATTTTATTAAAATGGGGGAAATGGGACACTTCCTTCTTCCACAGCATGTCTTTGGTTCTCGGGCTCTGGCTAGTTGACATGGAGAGTGTGGGGGCACAGAGCAGAGCTCAAGGAATAGGTCCGAATCAGTAATGGAGAAAGAAAAGAGAGAGGAAGGCGCTAGGAACCAGGCGGGATAAAATACTCACCGACTCTTCTCCTCGCCTACCAAGCCAGAAACAGCCCCCAGCCTGCGGGCAACCACGGTGATGGTCTTTGGCGAATCCTGGGCCAGTGACGTTGGCGCTCCGCATTGGCTGCCCTGGGCTCGGAATGGCCAGACCCAGGAGCAATGTGGAGCAGCTGCTTTCTGGCCCCGTATGCGCTGCCCCCCACCTGCCCTTAGGCTCAGGGTGAAGACGCTGCCGGCCCCTCAGCGCACCTGTGCCTGCCTTCACTGGGCTGTCCCCAGCAGTAATTGTGCGTGTGTCTTTATTTCACACGACCTTGACTACTGTCTAACACCGCTGCTGTTGTCGGTTCAATCCACTTTCTCCTTAAGACTTATCTGGATTCCCTGTGAACTCATAGTAAGCATTCCTGTTTGTTGTCAGAAGAACGTTCTCCAACGTTCTCCCCTTCCAAAGTGTCCGTCCTGGTTATAGAAATACAGCGACTTGTGCAGTGAGTCTCCACGGTAACGGTGGTCTCCCAGAGCTTTTCTGTCCCTTGCAGCTTTGAGATATAATTGACAAGTTGTGTAAATTCAAGCTATGCCACGTGTGATATGCTGATTTACTGCAAACCATGACCAGCTGTGGTAAGAGACAGCGTCGACTTCAGGAGTTCCTGAACTTCACCCCAGATTAGAATCACCTGGGGTGATTTTAAACCCCTTGACACCTGAGCCACACCCTATTCCAATGGAGCCTGGCGGGCTGAAGCCCCCCAGGTAAGACGCCGCCCCACAAAGTCTGGGGATATTGTCATTTTCAAGCTTGGCTCTTCCCGAGGCACGTTCGCCCATTGCTTTAGCAAAGGGCTGTCTCCTGGGCCTCCTGGGGAGCATGTCAGTGGGTGGGTTCTCCGGCACTCGTTGCCCAGCTCCGAGCCTACAGCCCCCGGGCACACCTCATTCACTGTGGGTTCTAGCGGTGGTGCCGCACCATGGGCTCCAGCCGTTAAATTCCGGGCCCTGCAGAACACGTTAAAGCAAACTCGAAATGGAGAGTTTGACTTTGACGGACCTTTATTTTTTTCTACCCCTTAAGGATGGGGTGAGAGTGGGGGTGGGGTTGAGGATCCCAACTGCTCTGACCTTTGTAACGAAACCCTTTCGGAGAGCGGAGAAACCAACGCAGGTAATACCTCCTCGTTATTTGGTGAAGAAAAAGATGATTTTTCAACAGAAAAAAAATTGTACAGCTGCTTCTAGATCCTTGAGTTTCAAATGCTGTCCTAATACTTCAATCCTGAATGGCATAGTTTAGACCTGGAAGATAGTTAGAGCTGCCCTGTGATGTACAGTCCCTGCCCATGAGGTCGGAGGGGATGTCCTGCGGACCACAAGATGGACCATGCAGGGGACCGACCACTCTCTAGAGCAAGGCTCTAGTTCAGCTTGCTGCGTGTGCGAGAAACATCTCCTTTAGCTTGTTCTGTTGTATTAATGGACTGAACACACTAAAAATTTAGGCATCACACTTAATTTTTTAAAAGAGTTCCTTACATAAGAAATAGGAAGATCGGTAGGAGAAGAAAGGGATAAAGAAAGAGGGGGGTAATCAGAAGGGGGAATGAAGCATGAGAGACTGTGGACTCTGGAAAACAAACCGAGGGCTTCAGAGGGGAGGGGGTGGGGGAATGGGATAGACTGGTGATGGGTAGTAAGGAGGGCATGTATTGCATGGTGCACTGGGTGTTATACACAAGTAATGAATCATCGAACTTTACATCAAAAGCTAGGGATGTACTGTATGGTGGCTAACATAATAAAAAATTATTATAAAATAAAAAAATAAATGCTTATATCGGAGAGGAAAAAAAATAAGACATGAGGTGAGGGGCACGTGGGTGGCTCAGTTGGTTGAGCGACCAACTTTTGGTTTCGGCTCAGGTCGTCATCTCGGAGTGGTGAGATCGAGCCCCACGTCAGGCTCTGTGATCAGAATCTGCTTCAGATTCTTCCCCTCCCACTCTCTTTCTCTCTCTCTCTCAAATAAACAAATAAAATCTTAAAAAAAAAACCACGAGGTGATGTCCCTTTTCCATCCCCTGCTGTGTTATCTTCCTTGGAAATGTCCCCTGGATACTTTTTTTTTTAGTAATCTCTACACCCAACATGGGGCTTGAACCCACAACCCCGAGATCAAAAGTCGAATGTTCCACCAACAGAGCTAGCCCAACACCCCCAAGATGTCTTCCTTCTGAACAGTTTTATATACTAGTCTACTGGTAAATAAATAACACTTGAAAAGTTTTCAAACTGCATGCATGTACACATTTTTAATTAAATTCTTCCAACATCCTCAAAGGCCAGTCAGATATTTCTGAGACAATGTTTGCATGACAGATTCAGAGACATCTGGAAGCCAGGGTTGGAGGCGGGCTGGCGCCCCCAACTCAGTGAGTAATCTGTATCTAACACATGGCCCTCGGCATCTCCAAGGGAGATGCTCAGAGGTCATGCCCCACACCATTTTCCAGAACCAACTGGACCATTCCAGACTCAGAACAGCCCACAGAATAAGCCAACATTTCCCAAGGGAGAAAATATCCAGGGGGCCACTGGATCACTCTAACCATCTTGCCTCATCCCAGCAGTCAGCACTCCAGTCCTGTACGATCCTCAGGCTTTTGTTCCTCACGACTGGGCCCTCCAGCCTCATCGCCATGTTGGGGGCATAATTCTGTTTCGTCTCCCTGTGGAGGGTAAGAATCAGGCTTTGATCGCTCACATTTGGTTTTCTTTTGCGGTCCTAGGGAAGTACGCAGAACCCCGAGGACAGAAATTCACCACCCCGGAGACCACTCTGGTCCCACGCAGCAGACCGAGCCCAACGGTGCTGCTCTCGGGAGTCAGGGATGGAGGCCAGGGGCCTCGGTTCCACCACTGACTGAGTGCTCAGGGATCCTGCCCCCTGTGACTCACACTCTGGGGGGGGTCTCCTCCCTCACTGGACCGTGGTTGGTCTGCGTGACCACCAGAGTAAGGCGGAAGTGGAGGGCGCTACTTTCAACAGGAAGTCATCAAAGGCCGGGGTCTCTTTGGGTGTGCTCACTCTCTCTCTCTCTCTCTCTCTCTCTCACTTGTGGAGGAAGCCAGCCACGCTGTCAGGAGCAGCCCTACAGGGAGCATCGAGGACTCCTGCCAACAGCCACGTGGGTCAGCCTGGAAACTGATCTGGTCTCCGTCAAATTCCAGTCGGGGGCTTACCTGAGGCCTCAGGGAAGACCAGGCACTAGAACCACCCAGTCCAACCGCTTCCATATTTCTGACCCTCAGAAATTTTATAAGGAAGTTCATGTGTGTCGCCTTACGTGACTAAACTTTGAGGTAATCTGTTACAGGGCAGCAGATAAGGAACACTCCAGGTGTTGTTACAACCTGTACCCTGAATCTGCCGCTCTGACGGAGAACGTCGTGGTTTCAGGCCCTGTGCTTTGTAGACACGCTCCGTTTCCAGCCTCACCTTTCCATGGAGGAAGCCGCCATCCCGTTTCACAGACGGGCAAACAGACTCAGAAAGGTAAAGGAACTTGTTCACAGTCACACGGCCGGCCGGTAAGTGGCATTAATCAGTTAAGAAGAGGGTGGAAGGTGAAGGATAGAAAGCATTTAAAATCAGACGGGAGAGGGGCGCCTGGGTAGCGCAGTCGTTAAGCGTCTGCCTTCGGCTCAGGGCGTTATCCCGGGGTTATGGGATCGAGCCCCACATCAGGCTCCTCCGCTATGAGCCTGCTTCTTCCTCTCCCACTCCCCTGCTGTGTTCCCTCTCTCGCTGGCTGTCTCTCTGTCACATAAATAAATAAAATCTTTAAAAAATAATAAAATCAGATGGGAGAATCCAGGTCAATTTTCCCATCACGCACAAGCAGGCGCTCGGGTCTGATCAGCCACATCAAGGCGAAAATAAATCCCCAGGAAATGAGAGAGGGACACTAGCGACATCTGCACTAGCTCTTTGGGTCCAGAGTTTGCCTCTTTACGAGCAGCTTTGCGCGGGCGGCTGTTTCTGCCCAGGGAAGCCAGCGGAGACTTACAGAACAACCTTCTCCCCCTTGCGCTGCTGGAAGGCCTCCCGCAGGAGCACCGTGCCCCTGAGCCCGATGTCGTTCTTGCTCACGTCCAGGTACCGCAGGCTCTGGTTGTGGAGAAGCATGGACGCCATAGCCGGGCAGCAGTCAGACGTGAATAGGCACTGCTCCAGCCTGTGGGGTGGAAGCAGACAAGTTGCCATGCCCCACATCGGAGAGCGCAGCCAATGCGAACCCTAGAAATCGCACCCCCTGGAACGAGACGTTTCCTCCCAGACACGTTGGGAGAAACTGCTGTATCTGTATCAGTTGCTTCCTGTGGCTTTGGGTGACTGTCCAGGGTAGGCTGTGAGTCCTAACGCCCAGGAGTTACAAGCCACATAACCTCTTTCAGAAACCGTCACTGTGCATTAGCTCTGCACATTAGCAGAAAATATTTATTTAGCGCCACTTGTATACCAGGCACTGCCCTGGGCGTTGTTGACACAGCAGTGAGGGGAACAGCACCCGTGGCTTCCTGGAACTCATCACAGATTGGGGGTGGGGGAGGAGACAGGTCACCAAGTAAATACATTCGAGGAGCATGGTTGGTTTCACCATTCTCGTGTGCCAGCGGTTCGGGTCCCTCTGCGCTCACCGCAGTGCTCATGGCAAACAGGAGAGGGTGCTCCAGAAAGGAGCTGCGTCACAGAAGCACCACGTGTCGCCAATCCAGAGCGGGCGTTAGAGAGGAAGTGGTGAGTAGGTGAGCAAAAGGTACAGAGGGGGGGTGGTTTTGGGTCCCATTTTGGAAGAGTGCAGTCTCCCTCGGAGCAAGGCTATTATTATAAGCAATGCAGAGCAGACAGGACAGAGGGCCCTGGGGGTCCCTGTGTCTCCTGCGTGGGCAGCCTTTGCTTTCTTTCCAGTGGCTTGCCTCCCCCACCCTGTGCACCTCCCTAGCTGATCAATGACAAGCTGGAAACTGCAGCCCAAACCCAAATGCAAGGGCATGCGTTCAGCTTTGCATGCATTTATAAGGTCCCAACCCCATTTCTTTCAGGGAGACACCTGGTGCCCCCTCGGTGCGCCCACCCACACTTTCCTTAACCTGGATCAGAGTCACGTAAATCATTTCAACAGGAGGAGAGTCATTCTAAAACAATTCTTACTATAAGTAAGACCCGCAGCCATGTGAGGACTTTTTTTTTTTTTTTTAATGAAGAGAATACGCAATAGAAGTCTGGGTTCTTCTTGGGAAAAATAAAGATATCGATGGCTTTTCTACAAGACTAGAATTCCACATAATGAAATCTAGGGGGTTTTTAGATCAGGAAGTTTGGCATGGGGGTGGGCCGTGAATTTTATACTCAGCCAAATTACTGCTCATCAGTGAAAGTAGATCTAAAAAGGTCTCACACAAGCCAAGGCTTAGAGGACACTACATAAATGCTCGTCTGGAAATTTATTCCATTCTTGAAAAGATTTCACTCAATCAAAGAGATATAAATCAATGTTTAAAAACCCAAGATTAAATTTCTGGAGAGAAAGGACCGTGAGCTGGGGCCCCTGGCTGGTTTAGCCAGCAGAGCGTGGAGCCTTGACCTCAGGGTTGCGAGTTTCAGCCCCAAGTTGAGCGTAGAGGTTACTTAAAAATGAAAAATAAAAAAATAAAAACAAAGAACAAAAATAAATAAATAAAAGGGTAAAATCGTGACTCTTGTACAAAAATAAAGTTGACACGTGCTGAAAGTTGAAAAAAAATCTTAAAATTTTTTTTTTGAGAAAGAGAGTGAGAGAGCGTGTGAGGAGGGGCGGAAGAAGAAGGAGAAAGAATCTCAAGCAGGCACCACACCGAGAGCGGAGCCCGACATGGGGCTCTGTCTCACGACCCTGAGATCTTGACCTAAGCCAAAATCAAGAGTAGGGTGCTTAACCAACTGAGCCACCCATGCACACCCCCCCAAAAAAAGAATCATGAGTTATAGCGAACACTGAATTTCCTTAGAGTAGCTGATTATCAACAAAAATGAAATCCATTATCAGGACTAATCCTAGGAAATTAGAGATATAACATAAAACAATGATTTTAATGATCTAGTCTTCAAACGCAGATTATACGAATAGAGAACAGAAAATGTGGGCAGAAAAGAGGCAAAAGAGTTTCATCCACTGATCACTAGAGAAGAGATGCTTCCAAATCTTTCCTAAATAATTAATGTAACCATGATAAGATTTAAAAATAGGAGGACTTTTGTCAAATCACTGGCTAGTATGCATGTTAGCATAGAGACCATTTAGGAGAAGAAGACAAAATATCACGTATAAAAAAGAATCCCTAAGTACAAACGTCGATTTCAGAAGACCGGCTACGTCAGGTATCCGTCCACAGCCAACAAAGAAACTTCTTTTGCTGAATGGAAGACTATTTCCTAGACCCGTGGTCCTCCACGTGCAGGAGTCCTCCTCCCAGGCATGGGAGCCACGGGGGCGGGGGGGAAGGTTGAGGGGTCGGCAGGCTCAGCCCTAGAGCACCACACGACCCAGCAGCCCCGCCTCTGAGTCCCCATCCAAGGAACTGGAACCAGGATCTCCAAGAGACAGCTGCACCCTCTTTCCCTGCAGCATTTCCCATGGTAGCTGCCACACAGAAACAGCCTCCATGCCCACCAACAGAGGAATAGATAAAGGAAACGTGGTATGTACACACAATGGAATATTGTCCAGCTGTTAAGAAAGAAGGAGAGCCTGCCATTTGTGACCTCATGCACGCACCTTGAGGGCATTGGGCTGAATGATATAGGCCAGACAGAGAAAGGCAAACACTGCAATGACTTGCATTTCTAACCACTCCCCAGATGAAGTTCCCAGTCTGACGAATCCCTTTCCGAACCCTGCACCGAAGCTGCCCAGTCCTAAATGGAGGGAAAAAATCCAGAAGTGCAAAGACCCTTTCCCGTATTCTGCTCAGAGAATTTTACAGACCACTGTCACAAAAGAAGAGACGGGGTAACTTACTCCAGAATCTGGAGGCCAGACTTGGGTTTCGTGAGGGCCTCAAAGAGCAGGATGGCTCCATCGTCCTTCAGGCTATTAAAACCAAGGTCCAGGCTTCTCAAAGTTTTGTTTTTATCCAGAGCAGAGGCCATGTCTTGACAGCAGGCAGCGGTCAGGGCACAGTTTCTCAGCCTGTGAAGAAACACGTGTCAAGGAAACCAACCAAAACACCTTTAGATTTTACTCCTTTCCTGCCTTTTTTTTTTTTTTTGGCATAACAGCGTTATCAGAATATTACTAACGTCACCAATATCATTCACCCATTTAGATTGTACAAATCAACACCTTTTAGTACATTTATAGAGGTGCACATTTGCCACAATTTTAGGACATTTTCATCACCCCAAAAATGAGAACCCTGTACCCTTTTAATTCCTAATTTCTTCCCCCAGCCCACTCCCAACTCGAGCAACCACTATCTGGATATTAATCCAAAGGAATTGAAATCCAAATCTCAAAGAGATCTAAAAAAAAAAATGGTTTCTTTCATTTACCGTAATTTTCTTTCTAAAAAAAGAATTTATTCATTTATTTATTTGTTAAAGAAAGAGAGAGAGAGAACAATAAGGGGGAGGGGCAGGCAGAGGAAGAAGTAGGCGCCCCGCTGAGCAAGGAGCCTGATGCAGGACTCGATCCCAGGATCGGGAAGCTGAAAGAGTAATGGGTGCAGGGGATACTTTGTGCCACTTTTCCATTTCCGGTTTTATGACCTAGCAAACTTCTTTACGGTTTAAGACCGTCTGAGTTTATTTTCTGTTAGTAATAGACAGAAGCACCCTACGTTGGTGTTCTGAGTCCCATTTCAACACCTATAGGGGGGTCCCCCACACTGAGAAACAGTTCTCAGACACAATAGTGCCAGAGAAATTGACTCAATTCTGGCAGCGTCTACAGGTCATCAGATTGTGCAGGTTCAGGGCTCCGCCCTACAGGACTGCATCCCCCACCTCACTCCCCTCGGACACCAGCCGCAAGCCCAGGCTCTGATTCTGTAACCGCGACGTTCCAGGGCCTTCTCCAACCCAGGATGCCAATCACCAGTCAGGTTCCCATGACCCTCTCCTTGCCTTCGGTTAGTCTGCTGAAGCAGCTCCCAGAACTCAGGAAACCCGTTTACTCATTAGATTACCATTTTACTCGAAAAGGGTAGAACTCAGGAACAGCAGATGGGAGAGATGCACATGGGGAGGCATGGGGAGAAGACACAGGGCTGCCGTGTCCTCTCCAGCTGAGCTGCTGTCCCCGCATCTCCGCGTGTTCACCCACCTGGAAGCTCTCAAATCCCGTCCTTTGGGGCTTATATGGTGGCTTCATTACACAGGCACGATTAATTAAATCATTGGCTACGGGTGACTGGTTCCACCTCCAGCCCCTCTCCCCTCCCCAGAGGTCAGGGGGAAGGATTTGAAGTTCTAACCCTCTAATCACAAGGCTGGTTCTTGGGGCAACAACCCCCCCATCCTGGGGTGCTTTCCAAAAGCCACCTCCTTAACATAATAAAAGACACCTTTATAGCTCTCACCACTGAGGTATTTCCAAGGGTTTGGGGAGCTCTGTGCCAGAAACAGGGAAGAAGACCAAATATACATTTCTTAGGTTATAAATCACAGTGTCACACACACTGATGCCTAAGGGAAATCATTTAAAAATTTCGTGATTGAGATCATGTGCACACACACAACAGGTTTCTTCAGTCATTCTGTTCTACTCCAGGGATCCCTAAGAAGAGGATATTTTGGGACTCACACCAGCCTCTGTAAAGGACACGTAGAATGCCATAAGGCACTGCAAAGCTCTTTTGCTCCTTCGTCCTTCAAGGCATTTTCTGCCAAGCTCAGATGGGTCAGCATCCCATTACTCTTGAGGGAAGAGCTAAGACTTTTACACATAAGCGATGTGAGATCACAATTCTCCAATCTGGGGGACAGAAACACACAGATGGAATGCACTTTAATTCATGTGTATGACCAGATTTTCTTTGTCCGGTACGGAGAGATGAACATTGCCATCTGGGCTTTCCTTTTTCAGTGTGAAAGCCTCAGCACACCTCTGTTACCACCTCTTAGGGCTTCCAAGTCCTCAAGAAGAGGGTAGCAGCCTTCCTGGGAGGCTAGGGGGGTGAAGGAGATGTGGGTCCGGAAAACAGTTTTAGGGGGATTAGAAGGACGGGAAAGAGACCACCAACGACTAAGGAATACATAACGGATACCGGGGTGGCCTGGGAGAGACAGCCTTTCATAAGCTTAAAAAATAAATGCTTACGCAAATATATATATATGCTTTAAAAAGATGCATTAAGGACAGGGGCAGGCATTCATAGTAGAGAAACCAAGATGAATGGTTAAGGTCATGGAAACATTTTCATAGTAATGAAGGAAATGTTGGTTAAAACAACGAGACACCATCCCCTGCTCGGCAGACTGGCAAAGACAGTGGGGAGAATACAGACTGTAACGAGGGCCAGATGGGGACTCGGAGTTACAGGAAGCGGCATCCACCTGCTGGCGGGATTACAAAGTGGTGCAAAGACGGTGGACGCAAGCTGGTAAAATAGAATCTGGATGTTCTCCGTGACCCGGAGACCCCACTTCCGGAGAGCTCCTCACAGCGTGTGCGTGTGTGTACCGTGTGTGTGTACCCTGTGCGTGTGTGCATGTGAACAGCCCAAGCCTCAGCGGCAGGAGGACGGACATCTACGTTGTGGCATAGTCACACAATTGTTATCATTCAGCACGGAAGAGGGATGGGCTTCTGAAACAACCAAGCACAAAAGTGTAGGTTGGTCAGAAAAAGAACTCACACTATCTGAGGCCACTTATGTGAAATTCAAAGCAACGCGAAACTGTGTGGTGCTCTGTTTAAGAATACACGTGTGAGGGGCGCCTGGGGGGCTCAGTACACTGGGCGTCTGCCTTCGGCTCAGGTCATGATCTCAGGGTCCTGGGATCGAGCCCTGCATCAGGCTCCCTGCACAGCAGGGAGTCACTTTCTCCCTCTCCTTCTGTGTCCCTCTCACAAATAAGTAAATACAATCGTTAAAAAAAAGAAAAAAAAAAGAATACACATGTGAGGGGCCTGATGAGCCCAGTTCAAGACCGCCACCATGACGGGTGGGGCAGGGATCCACGTAACCTGTGAGGAAGGAAAACAATACTGGTGAGGTTCTAGGTCATAAGCTGGATGACAGATACATCCGGCTCAAGTATTCCAGGGTATTAGGTATAAATGTGCACTTTTACGTAGACTCTCTCTCCTGCCTCGACTCTTCATGGACCCGTCTATGTAATTACGCCAGCCACGAGACTTAAGTTGGCACACATTCCTCCATTACTGCTCTTCTCCCAGAAGCACTCAATTCACCAAACCAGTGAACAATAGTCATGACAACAACACAAAAACTTACGACAGCCTCTCCAATTGGGCCACTGACAGGCAATATCCCCAAATGTCTCCAGGTAGCTACTTCTTAGCATTAGTGTCTTCAAGTGTTTGTTACTTCCAAGATCCCTGGCAAGATCAACCCAACTTTTAGGGGTAACCGAGCAGTCTTCCAACCTATGGAGGCCACATAGAAATGCCGAGCCTGAGCTCCTGGGGAAAATGGTACCGTGTAGCCACATAGATCCCGCCTACCATCCCACATCCTTGTTCTTCACACAAGAGTGACTCCAGGGAGGATTTCCATCTTCTCCAGCTGGTAAGCTTGATCAAATTCAACATCTCAGTCACAAAGTATCAAATAATAGACACTTGGGGCCATAACCAACTGGCATCGGCTTACAACTGGGCTCTATCTATGAACCAGGGACTCAATTCAGCCCTTGAAATAAATACAATTTCTTTTTACATTTATCTGTCAAACAATCTTCAAGACAAAGAACTGAGATTGGAGTCACATGAGATCACAGCTGCCATCTTGTCAAGCTAGGCTTCCATCTGAGGTCAACGTTTACCCACTACTGCGCTGAACCACCTCCAGGTCTGGTCACCCGAGCCTTCCAGGCTCCACGCAGCTCTGACCGGTGTGAGGGACCAGAGCTGGCAGGTGGGAAACAAGAGTTTGCACAAGCTTCGTTTGCACGACGTAACACACAGAAAGGCTGGTGGGGATGCGAAGTGCTTGGGTGCTGGTAAGTGTTAAACTGATGCTGGAGAAAGAAGCCCTGATGTGTGGTGTTTGCCGGTGTCTAGTGTGACCATTCCCACGGTGGCTGATCTACCGACGTGGAGTCGTTGAACGTGCAGCAGGAACACCCCACCGCACAAACGCAACCACCTCAGGAACGCACGCTGGGAGTTGGCAAACTGGCTGTGGGCCAGGTCTCCTGGCGACCTGGTTTTGTACAGCCTGCGGACTAAGAACTTAAAAAAACTTTTTAAATGGTTAAAAAAAAATCAAAAGAATATTTTGTGACACATGAAAATTAAATGAAATTCAAATCCCAGTGCCCATAATAAACATCAGCAAATTATATAGTGGAAGAGTTACTAACAAATTGTATAATTCTTAATAAATTATTAATAGGGGTTAATAAGTGGTATTATTAGCAGATAATAAATTAATAATAATACAGTTTCATTGCAACACAGCCACATCCGTTCATTTACCTATCGGCCATGGAAACTTTAGCCCTATAACGGCAGCGTTGAAAAGCCAGGACAAAGACTGTGTGGCCCACAGAGCTGGAAATACTTATCTGGCCCTTCAGAGAAAGAGTTTGCTGCACCCTGGCGTTGATAATAGTACAGTAAAGAAATTACGAGGTGATGAGTTTTGATGATCTATTAAATTTTGTTTTCTCATATGATATAATTTTAAGTCTGTATGATTTAACTTTTCAATAATGCTGTTTGACAATCAGCTCACAAAACTCCCTGCATTCTTAGCAATCACCTCCAGCGAGCCAGGACGAGGTGGTGAAGCTCACCGCCGGGGCTCTAGTCTCCCGACCTCAGACACACCTAGGACATGGTCAAGTTGTAGAGCACGAGAGGGAGAGTGAATGGTGGTCGCCAAGGCAGGGGTGTGGGAGAAATGGGAGAGGATGGTCTTCTGGTTGTAAGATGCGTGGGTTCTGGGGATCTAATGCACAGGTCGGTGGCTGTGGTGGACAGGACCTTGGTATATACCTGACATTTGCCAGGAGAGTGGATCTTAAATGCCCCTCCCCACAAATGGTAACCACGTGAAGTGTAGGTGTGTTAATGAACTTGATGGTGGTGATTATTTCTCAATGTATGTATATCAAATCGTCACACTGTACACCTTAAAAAAAAGCCGAGTAAAACTAACAGCAACAAGATCAGAAGAAAGGTAACAGGAACACTGCACACGTAATCCCACCTCTGAAAGAACAGTCTGGGCGCCAGGGTATCTCTGGATCCCGGGCTTGTCTTACCTTACACACTGCAGAGAGCACTGGGGGCATTTCAAGGCTGTGCACAGAAACTCCATGGCCTCACATCTCACTTCTGTGCCTTGTATTTCCAAGTATCTCAGATACCGGTTTTCAGTCAAAACTTGGATTAAGTCTTCGTTCAACATGGAAGGATGCAGGCATCTGAAGCTGGGGAGGTAAGCAGTGCCTCGTTACGATAAGATCTCATCAGCTCATTAGTCCTTTTCTCAAAAGCAGCTTTATTTAGGTATAAACAGTACATCAATAAATGCATCTATTATATTTTAATGATTACAAGTTGATGAGTTTGGATATATGCATACACCCGTGAAACCATTACCACAGTCGAGGTGGCTAGTTTGTCCTCCAGCTTCATTGAGATGTGATCGACACAAAACAATGTGTAAGTTCAAGGTGTTGGACATGTTGATTTGATACATTAATATATTGCAAAACGATCACTGCCTTGGCATTGGGTAACACTTCATCCCTCACAAAGTTATCATTTCTTTTGTGATGGGAACCCTCAAGACAGACTCTCAGCAAGTTTGGAGTATACCATCCGGGACTGTCGACTACAGTCACAACGCCGAACACCACATCCCCACAACGCCGAACACCACATCCCCACAACGTACTCATCTTCCACCTGGAACTTTGTACCTTTTGACCAGAATCTGCCCATTTCCTAATCAGCTCTAGATTCAATTCATCTATGAATTGAGGGCCTTTCTGTGAGGTCTGAACCGGGTCCTCAGCTCACCGTGGCCTCTGGTTGGGTGACCTTCTGTAGGTCACTTACCCCCTAAACTTCGGTTTCGGGTCCACAAGAGAGAGTGCATAATGCCTTTTCCTTAAGATGGGTGTGGGAATTAATACACACGACCCCTGTAATTGGCTCTGCACAGATGTACGGTAGCCTCTCAGTACGTGGGAGCTAATAATAGTCGTCATAGTAACAGGAGAAACAATTGGTCAGACACTGGCTAGGGGCCACATGATGTCCAGTGGGCTATTTCATGGAATTTTGATGAGTTATTGGGTTTCTGGATCTTAAAAACCAGAGATCGAGAGCATGGTGTAGTGGTTAGGAGAACGGACTCTGGAGCCAAGACGTGCATGAGAGACTCTTGACTTCGGGAAACAGAGGGCTGCTGGAGGGGAGGTGGGGGGGGATGGGGTGACTGGGTGGTGGGCATGAAGGACAGCAGGTGATGTGATGACACATATAATGGGCATGAAGGACAGCAGGTGATGTGATTTACACAACTAATGAATCAGTGAACACTGCATCAAAAACTAATGATGTATTATATGTTGGTCAATTGAATTTAAATAAAAACATTTTTAAAAATCTGTATTTTATGTATCAACTGTATTACCTTGTGCCCCAATTTGTTCATCTGTGAAATGGGGAACCTCCATTTGTACGTTCTTTCTGGAAAAACGATCTCACTGATATGTGGAACCAAAAAAAGCAAACAAACCCAACACTCAGAAAAAGAGATCAGTTTCTGTTGGTGTCAGAGGAATTGGGTGACGTGGCCGAAAGGTACAAGCTTCCGGGTATAAGACGCAAAAGTACTGGGAACGTGACGTACAGCCTGAGACAGAGGGTCACACGGCTGGGTGGTGTATTGGAAAGTCTCCAAGAGAGGTGATCGATCTCACCACAAGGAAGAGAAACATTCAGCTGCTCTAGGAGGTGACGAGCATTAACTAAACTTACTGCGGGGATCGTTTTGCAGTAAATGCATGTGAGGTCATTACACCGCATACCTTAATACTCACACAGTGCTGTTTGTCTGTTCTGTCTCAGTAAGACTGCAAAGGGGGAACGACACACACGGATGCTTTCTGCAAGTCTCTGTGAGCAGGGAGGGGGTAGAAAAACGGGATGGGAAACAGACTCTTTCCATGCAATTCCTTCCAACCAGGGGCTGTTTTATACGCACGTTAGTTTTCGCAGTTTACACCCAGGATGTCTCAGAGCCGCAGAAAGAACATTCACTGACTCGGTCTCCATAGAAGTGTTTGTCAGAGCCAGGACTTCCAGATTCTCATGTGTCCTAAACACGGAGCAGAAGTCTTGCCACCAGAGAAAACACTGGTCGCTGCTTTCTGGTCTATGTGCAAGGGAGAAAACAGAGCATAACTCGTCGTCAGAGACCGAACTTGAGAAAACCTACTTGTAAACCCAGGGCTGATGTTCCTGACCCTGGTTGTGATTACAGACCACCTTTACGACTCCAGTAAGACTCTCTCATTTAAAAAAAAAATTCCCAGGAATATCATTGCAAGATTTCTCATTTTATTCCAGGAAGACCTGTGGCCTTACATAAGGATGCCTAGATTTTCCCTTGACTTAGGAAGAAAGTGAGTTGTTGTTTTAATCACTTAGGATTTCTATGGGGACAGAGATTGAATTATATCTGTATCTTATATTCTTACTCTTTGCTTATAAAATTATTAAAAAGAAAAAAGTCTATGTAGGAGCAGAATAAGGGAAAAATTAATCTCTTCTAGCACGGTGAGTGCAGGAAAAGAAAATCCACAGCTAGACCAATATGGGATGTATTTTGACTCTGGAAGGACCTGCTAATTTTCCCTTTCAGTTTTCCCAGGGCAGTCTTTTCAGAGGCCGGCCAAGAGACACCGTGAGGATTGTTGTTTCATGCTGTTTGTATTAGACAGTTGGAAATGACTGCCAAGCAAATGAAGGGGATACTGGTTTAATAATCTCCAGGACACCTAGAAGACTTTAGTACACCACCCGAAGAAAGTGTACACAGACATTAAAATATTTCTAAGGCCTATTAGATGAAAAAAAAGAAAATTTCAGAATACTTCTTACACTAGCATGCCATTTTTGTTTAAAATGAAATCCCATAAAATAAAGCCATGTGCTTTTTACACCCATTTTAAATGCAAACACATAAAAATAATACTAACTCCATGAATGGGAGTGGGGGAAGAGGATACAGATGGTCAAATGGTACAAACCTCTAGTTATAAGACGAACAGATTCTGGGGACGTACAGTCCAGCTGGGTGACTATTGATAACAATACCGTGTTGTATATTTGAAAGCCATTTAAGAGTAAAAGTTCTCACCACACACACACACACACACACACACACACACACACACACACGTACACATACACACAAACTGTAACTAGGTGAGGTGATGGATATATTAAGTAACCTTATCGTGATAATCCTTTTGCAATGTGTACATATATAAAATCACTACATCATATACCTTAAATGTACACAAGGTTATAGGTCAATTATAGCTCCAGAAAAGCTGGGATAAATATACCAACTCCCTTTAAGAACTTCCCCAAAAGTCATCAGCAGACTGACCAACACAAAGGAAATTTCTCACCTTTTAAGAGTTCTGCTAATGTTAGATTTTAAGATTATTCAGACTTATATCAAGATGGTTAGACTCTTGAGGTCTTTGTTGGGAAAAACAATATGCAACACTGAGCTGTTTGGAGTTGCTCATGCAACTTCAAAGTAGACATGGAATCGTCTGTCCTGTGCCGTCATCCCACCCACGAGATACTGAGGTTGCTTGGAGAGCAATCTGGTGCTTTCGGTGATGTAAAGATGTGATGTGGGCACCGTGTGATTGGGCAATTCCTTTTCTAAGAATATACCCTAGCGGAGGGGTCGGCACATTTCTTCTGTAAGTGGTCAGCTGGCAAATACATTCAGCTTTCATAGACCAAACAGTTTGTGGAAACCTCTCAGCTCTGCCGCAGTGGAACATATGCACAGGCATGCATGGCTGAAATCGGATTAAAACTTATTTACAAAAACACACAGCAACCTGGGTTTGGCTCCCAGGCAATAATTTGCTTACCTCTGCCCTGGAGAAACTCACATGTGCCGGAGGAAGATGGGGCATCGTTGGATGTGACGACCCAGAGAGCAGAACCTAGATGTCTCCTAACTTCAGGAGAGGTCCATTTTATTTATCTAGCCATATATCAGACTAATACATGATATTTAAAATAAACCCGCCAGCAACCCAGCAGCGTGCTTAAGATTTATGCTGGCTTTCATGGAAAAAGAACATGTGTCTGGAAGAGATTGTGGCTCCTTTACACAGAGCAACTAAGGAATGAGGGAAGCACTCTAATTTTGCAGCAGAAAGGGCTGTGCTCCCTCCTGTGACTCCAATCCCAGGGGTCAGTCTAGATTTTTGGCTCCTTATCATAGCCACCAGAGGTCCAACTTCAGCTTAAGTCTTAGCTTCAACCAGCTGTGTGACCTTGGATGAGTTACGAACTATCAGACTTCCATCACTTCATGGTGTCCAATGGTGACGTTAAAAGGAATAATTCACATACAGTAAAAATACCTGGCACTGTGTCTGGTACAAGGCAAAGGCTAAATAAATATTAACCAGTATGAAAACTGTATGAAAAAATGAGTAGTCACTTCTTAAGAAAAAGAAATCTGCTATATTTGTTTAAGTATAGCTCTTCTGAGGGAGTTTCAGTTGAGTGGTTGGAATAAGAGTCACATTAGTAATTATAGCTTCTATTTATTGGTAGGAACTAGAGGCTGGAACAGGTTTTGTGTATCATGCATATTATCTCATTTAATCTTCACAAAAACCTTGCGGGGTATGTACTATTTTACTATATTTTTAAAATCATTTACTCATGAAAAAACAGAGACCCAGAAAAGTTAGGCAACCTTGTCCAAAGACACACGGTTAGTTGGTCCTTGGACGAGCTGGAAAACTCAAGCTCTTGCCCAGGAATCCAGAACACCCACTTCAGATCACAGTGGGGGAGTAGGGAAGAAACAGTGAATAGAAAGAGTGTTTTCAAGGTGTTTGGTAGGAAAAGAAGGAGGGAGATGTGACAGTCCCCTGATGAAGACATGTAGTTTTCAGTTCTTTTTTCCCTAGTTAAAGATGGAAGCGATGTTTTTACACTGAAAGGCAATCTCCCTTGGAGCTGCGCTGCCCAGTATGGCGGCCACCAGCTATGCGTGACTATTCAAATTTAAATTAATTAAAGTTAAATAAAATTTAAAATGCAGTGCCTCAGTCACATTAGCCATATTTCAAGTGTTCAGGAGTCACACATAGCTAGTGGATTTCCAGCATCACAAAAAGTCCCCTTGGACAGCACTTCCCTAGAGACTAACAAGCTGGGGATACACAAAAGTGGGGGTGACAGGTGAAGCAAGGTGCCCACATATAAGGGAGGGGAGGCCATGCAGAACAGAGATAAGGAAGGTAAACAAATCATCTTGCTTTTCCAGGATTCTCCCAGTTTTAGCATGGAAATCTGCATCCTAGGAGCACCTCCTGTCCTGGTTTTAATCCTGAAAGTCCCATGTGTGAGGGACCGCCTCCGGATAGCTGGTCACCCTGAATGCCTGGGGGATGGTAGGCAAGGTTCCTGGGAAGCACAGGCTGCAAAGGAGAGAGGAGAGCACTCACTCAGTGGAATGGAGGGGATCCGGGTTGAGTGCACACACTTGGGTGACGGTCACGGTAATAGTCAGTTCTAGTTCCCGCAATCGTTGACAGTGCTGAAGACAAAAAGCAGACACTTGCATGTCTTTCTTCTTGCTGATGATCAAAGCAGCTTTCTGACAATTACTTAGGATCTGACTCACAAATGCCTCCTCCCGGATTTCATGCAGACAGTAGAACAGCTGTGGGACGCCGTGGTGCAGGGTTGGTGGGCTGCATTCATACGACAGGGCTGCCACTTTCAGCAACTTCTTCTTATTACCCAGGGACAGCTTGCATCCAAACGACTTCCCTGTGGCTGAAGCGCACTTTTCATTTAAAAGGCCAAATAAGAAAAGCCCCATCTGAGCAAGGTAGTTTTTCTTTCTTCCGGGATATGCTATCAGGCGTGTGATCTGAACACGGTCCAACACCCAGAAATTTCTGAGTCTTTGAGGGAAGCACAGAACGTACAACAAGGCAGCAAAAAACTCCTGGAAGCTTATGATGGCAAAGGCATAATGGTCTCTGTCACCTGCCACCCTTTGAAAAATATTCACACGGAGGAAATTAGCAACAGTGGTCTCATCCAGCTTGGCCTGCTCAAGGTCTTTCGTGTCAAACACCCATCGCATGTTCCACATACCCTCTGCAGCCAAGTAACACAGACCTGCCAGTTGTTTCTGATGAGTGTTCCTGGGAAGGCTTCCAGGCTTGCTTGGAAATAAGCTAGACAGATACTGGACGAATACAGCTGTGGCATTTGGATATGCCTGTGCAAGGTCTGCCCCTCTCTCCACCTGCTGTCTCAGACAAGAACACACCATCCAGCAAACTGCAGGGACCTGACACATGGAGAAGAGAATTGTGTTTCCCATGACAAAACTCAAGGCTTCATCAGCCTCCCTCTTGTTTCTGAAATATGTTCTGAAGTACTTGGCTCTTTCCGCCATACTAAACCCTGTAAGTGTTATAAAAGAGGGACGTTTTAGGAAGGGCTTAAGTTTCCTCCAGGACGTGAACCTCAGCGTGATCAGTAAGGTGGCTTCAGGAAGCATTCTTTTGCTCAGCAAACTGGTCAGGAGGACAGACCCAGGCAATTTCTGGCTCCAGTCGTCACTCAGGTCAGCTGGTCTATCTGTGAGGGTCAGTGTGACTTCCTCAAAGCCATCAAAGAGGAGCAGAAGTTGGTCTGGTTTGGACATAATCTTGGACACGATAGACTGTACCCTGGGCCACTTACAGGCAATCAGCTCCTCGAAGCTCTGCTCATCCACTTGGACCACTTCCCGGCAATGGAAGTAGAAAGCACACCAGAACTTGTGGGGGTAGAACTTGTTTTCTGCCCACTCCAACATCACCTTTTTGGCCAAGCTTGTTTTTCCAACCCCAGCAACTCCCTGTAGGACCACAGTCTTGGGCTGTCTACCTTGAGGTCTCTTCGGAAGAAAAAGACATGGTAAGAATCTCTCGTGTCTCTCTATGTCTTGGTAGAAGAAGTCTACATGGCTCCCAAACCAAGTGGTCATGATCCGTATCGTGGAATACTCATCCATCATGTGCAGTCTGTACTCCTGTATTTTATCTAGATTAACAAGATGGGAGAAATACAGGGTACAGTGTCAGAGTTATTTATGAGAACCGATCGAACAAAAAGAAAACTAGCCTTGACATCTACATTGAGCCCCATGACACGCCTGCGTGCATGGCGCTCTTTTCCTGACAGTGCTGCACCAATGAAAAAGCTGCGAGTCATCAGAAAAGTCAACTTGAAGGGGCTTAAACAGAGAAGGGCTGCTTTTTACTTAAGAAGTATGGGGGGGGGTTGTGTAAAGCTATTGAAATAGGCCCGGTGGTTCTGCAGCTTCAGGGCCAAGTAACACCACATTTCTGTGAGCACGTTCTTTATACTTCTTGCCTCATGACTAGGAGATCGCTGTTGTGGTTATGCTATCGTTATGTCGTAAGTTATATTCGTCTTTGAAGCAGAATCGTGGGGAGGAGGGACACGCTCACAGCTCTTGTACACTTCCATCGGTACAAACAGAAGCACTCAGGAGGCTTCTACTTACATCTCGTGGCCTAGCGCCATCGGATGGTTAACCCCAACTTTAAGGAAACCTGGAAAAAAAGTATTTCCCTTAGGGATGGCTCCATTTTATCCCTAAATGAATTGGATTCTGTCAGCACATGAGCTGTGGGGTAGGGAATTAACAGGATCTGTCACGGCCTTTATCTCAACCTGTGATTGTCTCTCCCCTCCCCTCAACAGGATACTTTACGAACTACACATGATGCCTGACTCCAACTTCATTCCCTCCACCTCCAGCTGATAGACAGGAGGAAGCTTACTACGCGTTGAAGATCTGCCTACTGACAAGCTGTAGGAGGGGGTAAGCAAGTCACAGAATCTCTAAGCCTCCATCCTGCCATCTCCGAGCTGAAGTAGAGTTCACAACTCTGGCTCAGACTGTGGTGTCAGAACCATCAGCCTCCCAGTGTTTGTTGAACAGGTGAAGTCTAACTGTGCTATGGCTGGAACTGGGGATCCCACATCCCACTTCCTGTGTGCTTTCATAAGAGACTTGAGTGTTGCCCTTGACCCTCAGCTCTTTTTGACCTCGTCTCTTCACACAACCTGACTGAGAAGTACAAACTCGATTCACATGAACATGATTTCGGTTCTTTCTAGAACCCAAATTTTGATGCTTCAGGATGGTGGAGTGGGGAAGAGGATGGATTAAGGTATTTGCTATATTTGTTTGCCTACGAACCATTCCCATTCTGGCAAAAGCACTCCAACGATTCTGTGGAGAACCACCCATTGCCACCCTTGGTTTGTTGGGCTGTGGCTGGCGCTACCACCAAGCTCTCTCTGAAGTATGTGGTCCAGTCTTAACCAACCAGACTGCTTCATCATTTCATTCATTGTTGAGCTCGTGAACTCAGTTCATTCAGCTGAGTCAGTTCTAGGATGAGTGCTGGAGAAATGAGAAAATACTCCTCTTTCTGCTGATGGGGCTAAGGAGGTACAATGTATGTGTAAGGTAGCTGGTGGCCAAGATGGCCACTGTGGTAGGGGAGACCACTCAAGGCTGAGGCCCATAGAAGAAGAGGGAGCTAGGAGAAGGACAGAAGCGATGTCTCATTGACATCACTCAATGCCTCCAGCTGGGCTGGTGGCTGGACTTCTGAGTTAGATGCGTCCACAGCTACTCTTTTTTCTTAAATTCTGATTCATAGAAGAGACACTGACATACTAATTTATAATCTAACTTGCCCCAGGAACGAAGCTTCTCACCCCAACCTACAGCCCGTTTTCCTCCTGGCTTTGTCACAATGCCAGCACATACCAGATTCTCCTTCCTCCAGATTCACTGGCGTTTCTCTTGGGTTCAAGTCCTCTGGCTCCAGGTTGGGTAGAATGTCTGGAAGAGACAGGAAAGGAGACTATTGCACTGGAATGATTGACAGGACAGGGAAAGCCACGTGGAAGCAATAGGCCCTTTCAGGATAGGAGCAGCCACAGCATCTCAGAGTTTCATTCTCTCACCATCTTAGTCAAGGGAGAAGAAAATTGCCTAGACTCCACATGATGTTAGAAGTGAGAAAATGGTGCTGCTTTAGAATGTACTAAAGACGTATTCAATAACATAAATCTATAGCTCAGCCAAACACAGAGGGAGCAATATACACAAACACACATGCATATGTATATGTAAAATACATGCAGACTTTAACATCTATGTATGTGCACATATATCTATGTGTGTACACCTTTATATGTATGTATATGAAAATATTCATGCGTATATCTACACACACATACATATATAGTCATTGATTTTTCTTACTCATGCTATTTATGTTCTATAAAATTACTGTGAATATTCGATTAGCCAGTACTGCTCCCCTGTGAATACAGGGTTATTCCTGTAGCCCCCACTTACAACATTTTTGACTCTTCAATACATAACCATGGTCTACGTACATTTTTTGTTTAAAGAAATCTTATTCAATATATATTGTTGATTCATGAACACTGATTTCACAGTCAACAGCACTATAACTTGTGCCTGAATGAAGCTTACCCAACACATATATTTTCTCTGTGCTTAGGACGCTAAACAGCCCTTCACCACTATGCTTGGGGGACAGGTTAAATAGCGACATCGCCAAAAAGATACACAGAAACATAAAAAAGTGGCACCAAATAGACTGGAAGGGACGCTTGTTTACAGGATGAGTGCACAGGTGAGAAGGCAGAGCACTGCTTTATTCAACGGCAGCTGGGAACCTCTGTGTCCGATTTGTCTCCAACCTACATGTCTGTAAATGCCTATGAAAGTGCCACAATTACTGATTTTGGAGTTACAAATACATTTTAGTCAGTAGGCAGATTCACAAACATGGAATCCGTAAATAATGAAGATAACGTATCTATAGATACCACATAAGCAGTATCTGGTTAAGTGTTTTGAAACTATGCTAACGCGGTGGTCTTTGACTTTTGGGGACAGAGTCATCATCATACTCCATTATTTGCCTTCTTGTTCAGGTGGCCAGTATGGGTAGCCAGTGAAGTATTTAGTTGTTTGACACTCAAACCCATCCCCGTTTTGTTTTTTGTTTTTGTTTTTTAAAGATTTTATCTATTTGCTAGAGAGAGAGTGAGAGAGAGTACAAGCAGGGGGAGTGTCAGGTAGAGGGAGAAGAAGGCTCCCTGCTGAGCAAGGAGCCTGATGTGGGACTTGAACTCATGACCTGAGCCGAAGGCAGCTGCTTAACTGACTGAGTCACCCAGGCATCCCCCCATTCCCATTTTGTGTACCAGATTATTACTCACCATTTAGCTCCATCTGTACCCGAAGACACAGTTCTGTCTGGTTCATCTTGGCAAAGATGTCATGAGTCACATCCCAAGCCAGCCGTCCAGGAAAGAACTCCACCAAGAGATGAACCACCTCTCCCCATCTGGCTGTCTTCACCTGGTCCCAGGTGATCTGGACAGAGCCAGGCCTGGGATTCTCATCCACTAAAAGCTGCTTAAATGTCTGTAGCTCCTCCTTGCTTAAATAGACCATGTACAGCATGACCCCATTTTCAAAAGGGGAGTTGGAGGAGGCAGAGGACATCAAGGATGAGACTAAATAACAACAAGAAGAAGAAGAGCTGGAAGAGCAAGAGGAAGAACAGGAGGAAGACCGAGAGGAAGAGCTGGAGGAAGAACAAGAAGAGTGGGAGGAAGAGCAGGAAACAGGGCCAGACTTCAGATTCACATCACTCATCTTCACTCAAGACCTAGAACCTTAGTGCCAGTGATAAAGACAACCAACTGGAAGAGAGAACAGACCAGACCTGTGGAGACACGGAAATAAAATAAGATGAAAACCCACCCAAGAGGACAGATTTATCTAACCCATATTTGGTAGAGCATACCATGTACCAGTACTCTCTTTAGCTCCTTCCCCCCAAGGTTCTTTCTCTTGTGGAAACACCTAGGGGCCTGTCCAGTATTCAGGCTTAGTGTTTGGACTCAGATCCACTTTGTAGTTTTTCTTCTTGATGGCATGTATTAGCAAGGTAACTGGCCAAATCACAGCACCTCTCTGTGTCTCTTTTCTGATCTTTGATTCTGGGACCAGAGCATACCTGTTGATGGGGGTGTGAGGATTCTCAAAGAGACAAATCTTTTTTTTTATTATAATAATTTTTTTTATTATATTATGCTAGTCACTATACAGTACATCCCCGGTTTCCGATGTAAAGTTCGATGATTCATTAGTTGCATATAACACCCAGTGCACCATGCAATATGTGCCCTCCTTACTACCCATCACCAGCCTATCCCATTCCCCACCCTGCTCCCCTCTGAAGCCCTCAGTTTGTTTCTCAGAGTCCATAGTCTCTCTTGCTTCCTTCGCCCTTCTGATTACCCCCCCCCCCTTCAAAGAGACAAATCCACAGGTACATCTGGAGCTGTGGCTGGCACATCATAGCTAACAACTATTTGGGGCTTACATCTATGCCACAGTTATTTTAAAGGATCAATGGGAATTTATAAAAAGTGCCTGGAATCAGAGGCATGTTATTCCTCTCCATCCACCATCTCATCCTCCTTTTGTCTTCCTTCGTGATTATCATGGGCAAGAAGTCGAATGTGGAGAAGAAAGAAAACAATGACATTACCAGCAGGAGAGGGGCTCACTTCTTGGCCAACCTGCTGCCACATACAATTGCTTCTCTGAGTTTTCATTGTCACCATCTTTTAAATCTTATCCCCAACATCTGAGAACTTCCTGTATACTTCCCTTAAGTCATGATGTATTGGGCACCAACTCAATGTTTTATCTCCTTTGACTCACTGCAATGGTTTTGGACCTTTGAAGGCCCCTGTGGATGACCACCGCTGCTTAAGTAAGCACTCAACTTTCACCTACACTCTTGGATTCTGTCATTCCTGATAGGTGGGCAAAAAAGCCTACATTAAGAAAAAAGAAAGATCTCAAACAACCTAACTTTACACCTCAAGGAACTAGGAAGAGAAGAACAGACTGAGCTCCAAGTTATCAGAAGGAAGGAATTAGTAAAGATCAGAGCAGAAATAAATGAAATAAAGACCAGAAAGACATTAGAAAAGATCAATGAAACTAAGAGGTTTTTTTAAAGATAAATAAAATTGACATTTAGCTAGAATAACCATGAAAAAAACAGAGAGGGGGCACTCAAAAATCAGAAATAAATGAGAAGACATTACAACTGGTACCACAGAAATACAAAGGATCATGAGAGACCACTGTCAACAATCACACATCAACGAACTGGATAAAGAAAAAGAAACAGATAAAGTTCTAGAAGCATACAAACTACCAAGGCTGAATCATGAGGAAATGGAAAACATGAAAAAATCATTAAAAGTAAGGAGATGGAATCAGCACCCAAAAATCTCCCCCAAAAGCAAAGCCCAGGGCCAGGCGATTTCCCTGGTGAATTCCACCTAACACTCAAAGAAGAATAATACTAATCTCAAGTTCTTACAAATATTGAAGAGGAAGGAACCTTTCCAAACTCATTTTATGAGACTAGCATCAGTCTCATACCAAAACCAGATAAGAATACTACAAGAAAAGAAAATTACAGACTAATATCTGATGAACATAGATGCAAAAATCTTCAACAGAATTCTAGCAAATTGAATGTAACAGCACATTAAAATGATCATACACCATGACCAAATGGGACTTATCCCTGGGAGTGCAATGATGGTTCAACAGAAATCAATAAATACAATATAACACATCAATAGAATGAAGCATAAAATCCATATGATTATTCCAGTAGAGGCAGAAAAAGCATTCGGCAAGACTCAACATCATTTCACAATAAAAACTCTCAACAAATTAGGTGTGAATGGAAAGTACGTCAACATAATGAAGGCCATACATGACAAGCCCACAGCTAACATCACACTCGACCATGAAAAGCTAAAAGCTTTTCCTCTAAGATCAGGAACAAGACAAGGATGCCCACTTGCCCACTTCTATTCAGCATAGTACTGCAAGTTCCAGCCAGAGGCAAGAAAAAAGAAAACAAAAGGCATCCAAGTCAGGAAGAAGTCAAATTATCTGTTTGCAGATGACATTATCTCACAAATAGAAAACTCTAAAGACTTCACCAAAAATAATGTTAGACAAATTCACTTAAGGTTCAGAATACAAAATAAATACACAAAAATCAGTTGTGTTCCTATACATTAACAATGAAATATCTGGAAAGGAAATTCAATAAACAATCTCATTTATAATTGCATCAGAAAGAATAAAATATGTGGGTATAAATTTCATCAAGGAGGTGAAAGATCTGTATGCTGAAAACTATATGACATTGATAAAAAAAAATGAAGACAGAAATATATGAAAAGATCCCATGCTCTTGGATTGGAATACTCAATACTATTAAAATGTCCAAACTACCCAAAACAATCCATGGATTCAATGCAATCCCTATCACAATTCCAATGGCATTTTCCACAGAAATAGTAATAATAATCCTAAAATTTGTATGGAACCACAAAACACCCTGAATAGGTAACACCATCTTGAGAAAGAACAACAAAGTTGGAGGCAACACACTTCTCAATTTCAAGCTATATTATAAAGCTATGGCAATCAAAACAGTATGGTACTGGTGTAAAAACAGACACAGACCAATGGAACAGAATCATGAACCCAGAAATAAATCCATGCATATATGGTCAACTAGTAATTGAAAATGGAGCCAAGAACATACAACGGGGAGAGAATAATCTCTTCAATAAATGTTGGGAAAATTGGATACCCACATGCAAAGGAACAAAATTGGACTCTTATCTTACACTGTATGCAAAAATTAACTCCAAAGAGATCAAAGACTTCAATATATTGCCTGAAACTGTAAAGTTCCGAGAAGAAAACATGGGAAAGTCTCCTTCACATCAATCTTGGCAATGATTTTGGGGGTATAACACCAAAAGCTCAGGCAACAGAGCAAAAACAAACAAATGGGACTATATGAAACTACAAGACTTCTGTGCAGCAAAGGAAACAATCAACAACCTGAAAAGGCCATCTACAGAATGGATGAAAACATTTGCAGATCATAGGTCTGATAAGGATTAACATCCAAAATATATAAAGAACTCCAACAACTCATAACGAAAAAATAAAAACAAATGGCGACAACAAAAAACTGAACCAAAAACCCCACTAAAATGGAGAAAGGCCCTAAGTAGACATTTTTCCAAAGAAGATGTGCAAATGGCCAAAAGATATGTGAAAAGATGCTCAGCATCACGACCAGCGAGGGAAATGCTGACAAAACCACGGACATACCACGCCTGATAAGAACTGTTATCAGAAAGACAAAACACAACATGGGAGAATGTGGAGGAAAGGGAACCCTGGTGGGAATGTAAGATGGTACAGCCAGCATGGAAAACAGTATGGAGGCGCCTCAAAAAATTAAAAATAGAGCTACTTTATGATCTGGCAATCCCATCACTGGGCGCACAGCCAAAGGAAATGCAATCCGTATCTTGAAGATAGATCTGCACCTCCATCTTCATTTCAGCATCAGTCACAATTGCCAAGATATGGAAACAATCTAAGTGCCCATCAATGGACGAATGGATGAAGAAAATGTGGTTTATATACGATGGATTATTATTCAGCCTTTAGAAAGAAGGCAGTCCTGCCATTTATAACACTACGGATGAACCAGATACAGAAAGGTAAATACTATATGATCTCACTTTCCTGTGGAATCTTAAGTGTTAAACACATAAAACCAGAGAGTAGAACAGGGGTTGCCTGGGATTGGGGTTAGGGGAAATAGGGAGATTTTGGTCAAAGGGTACAAACTTTCAGTTACAAGATGAATAAGTTCTGGGCAATCTAATGCACAGCATAGTGACTCCAGTCTAACACAGAGATCCTTTCTCTTCCGTTTTACAAAGGAGAAAAATGAGGTTTACGTAGGTTAACTAAATTAGTCAAAGCTGTGACAGAAACCAGCAGTCGGAGTCAAGTCTCATTCCCAGCCCTAGACGCCGAGCTGAACATGTGGCTGAACTGATAATGATCTTTATTGCAAAGAACACCTGGGGGGAGGTGGTGTCGAGGCATTTCTTAATCTTAGCTGTCTCTCCTCTTTGTGCCTACACCTTTCTTGTGTTTTGTTGTTGTTGTTGTTTTGTTTTATTTTTTAAATCTTATCAGCTAATGGCTACCATAGACCTTGGACCCCCTGGAGACCCTCTGATACTCCTTTCCCGTCTCAGGATTGTGCTGGCTCTGACAGTCTCTTGGCCCTCAGCTACTGAGAGCTGGGAAAAAAGAGTGAGAATTTATGACTTCACTTCAGGGACAGGAAGACTGGGTTTCAGAGATTGGTAAGGATTTTATCAATGAAACAGAGCTGGTTGTTTTCAAAGGTGAATTTCTAGCTCTGCTTTGCATTTTTGATACGAGCCTACTGACGTGGTGAATTTGGGTGTCTGTCATTGTAACTCTAAGAAAGTGAGATGTTGCGGATGATAGAAACAGGAGAGAAAAAAATACAACACTCACCCCAAAGGGAATTAGGCTCCCTGGCTCCTTCCCGTCAAGTACATCTCCCAAAGCAGAAAGAAAAGCGCTTGGTCTGCCCTGCCCCCAGCCCTAATAGGCTCTGGGGATCCAGGCAGTAAACATCACGCCTTCCATTGGCTGGGGCTGGCACATTACCGTCCTATCATCTTCCTGCACTGCGCAGCTTTGAAAGCATTTAGCATCCCAGGTCGCAGGTAATGGGCTACAAGGCTTCTTCCCCATAGGTGCTTTCAATCTGAGAAGGAAATGCTTCCCTACCCCTTAGATTCAGAACAAGCCACTTCAGAAAATTACGGTTTTGGAGAACTTCCCAAACTCACAGAGGGCTGACACTGGAGACAGTCCCAGTGTGTAGCTTCCCGTTGAAAACATCTGGAGAAATGTATTGGATGATCTTGTACGCCTGTCCGTCTCCCCTACCTGGAGTGTAATTTTACTGAGCAAAAGGAGGGTCTCCGTTTCACCAGGACCCAATCTGGGTCTGAAAGCAACAGGCCCCATCAAAGAGAGACCCAGAGACAGAGCATGTAGGAAAATGACATAAATATACATGTTGGAAGTAGTTTTTCCAGTGAGTCTTTCGGGTGTTTTGATACACAATCAAGTCATTTGCACATACGGTTTTGTCTATTTCTTTCCAATTCTTACACCTTTCTCTAAGTGCTTCCTAATTTCCAATTTAAGATTGCTAATTTAAACTTAAAATGGTTAGCTAAAATCTTGATTTCAATCTGCTAATGCCGCCAAGACGATGTTAAGTAGCAGTGGCATTCAAACTGTCCCGTCGTGTTCCTGACTTCAGTGGAAAAGCCCTCACATGTACGAGGGAATGCTGTCACAGGTGGTTTTCCTGGCACTGGGAGAAGAAATGGTCACTAGATGTGGTTGCCTCTGTGGTTTTATTTTAAGGCCTCATGGGCTCTTTCTTCCTCTTATCTTTCACTGTTCTACATGACCTCTCAGATGGTAGGACAGGAACATCAACGGCCTTTGGCTGGAGTGGAAGATTCCATTCACGTCAGGATAGCATGGGTTTTTTTTTTTAAAGATTTTTAATTTATTTGGCAGAAAGAGAGACAGCCAGTGAGAGAGGGTACACAAGCAGGGGGAGTGGGAGAGGAAGAAGCAGTCTTCCAGCAGATGAGCCCGATGTGGGGCTCGATCCCAGAATGCCGGGATCACGCCCTGAGCCAAAGGCAGACGCTTAACGACTGAGCCACCCAGGCGCCCCAGGATAGCATGGGTTTTAACTAGAAACCCACTTGTGACTCCCCTTTCCCAGCTGGTGATGATTTGGACCTGGAGAAGGTGTCAGAGATAATGTGTGACAGCTGGGTCCTGGGTTGTTTCTCAAGCTAGCTAGAGGGAGTCAGAAGGAAGCCACAAATTAGGAGCTTGGAGAGACCTGATAGGCTGAGGAGGGGCCGGGGGGCCAATCACAGGCAGGGGAGGGGGTGCAGCTGGCTACTTCTGGGAGGTTCTCTGAATTGGGGTGTTTGGGAAGCTCCGTGAGATTAGAAGTCGGATCGGTAAGTGATGTCTCCTCTCTCTGTGGCTTCTTTCTCTAGTGTTCCTCTCCCTGTTGGATCTTGCTGGTGTGTTTTTAAAAGATCTGCTTTATTGAGGTATGACTGATTTAAAAAAAAAACCTGCACATACAATTTTATGAGCGTGGACAAAGGCATACGCTCTCAGAACGATCACCACAATCAAGGTAGTAGATTACCCATCAGGTCCAAAAGTTGGTGTCCTTTGTGTGTACCCTCTTAGCAAAATTCTGAGCGCACAATGTACAGTTGTTGACTGTATGTACTTTGCACACTACAGCAAACCTCTAGAACTAATTCTCGCATAACTGCTGCTTGGCTGTGGGATATACGTGAGATAGAATTTTACTCAGCCTTAAAAAAAAAAAAAATCCTGCCATTTGTGTGGCTGAACCTGGAGGATGTTACGCTGAGTGAAGGTAGCCAGCCCCGGAAGGACGAACTCTGCATGATTACACGTCTAAGAAGTATCTAAAAGAGTCAAACTTAGAGGCAGGGACTAGAATGGTGGTTTCCTGGGAGCTTGGCAGAGTTTGCTACTGGCATTTTCTTAATCAGCAGCAGGAGTCGGCTGCTGCTCGGTCCTCTGACTCGAAGCTTCTTGATTTCTAGACCCAGGAGATTGCATAGTTCTGGGAGAACTTCCCGCCGGGTTCCTCCTCCAGTCTTGTATCTTCTCCCTCCAGAGCTTTTGCTCCTCTGGTTTTCACTGACCACTGTGCCCCGTATCTTCTTCCACCCTCCTCGATTCAATCTGATGGATTCTTCAAGCCTCTTGCAATTCTCTTTCCTCTCTCGCTTGCTTGTTCTATGGGCTGTGATCTTGTGGCACCTTGCAGGATCCCGTCTCAGACTCAGCACACTGTAATAGTAGTTACAGTCATTTCCCGTTATTCACGGATTCCTTATCTGTGAGTTCATCTGTTCGTTAAAATGCATTTCTAACTCCCCCTGCCGCCAAATCAATACTTGCTGTGCTTTCTCCTGGTCCTTCTCGGACATGCACAGAACGTGAAAGATTCGAGAAATGCTCCCAGCTGGGCTTGGATGAGCCAGTGCTCTGCCTTCTTGTTTTAGTTCTTATCCTCTATACAGATGTCCTTCTAGCTGGTCCGTTTGGTGCCCTGTCTTTTGCATTTTCGTGCTTTTTCTTTTGAGATCTCAGGACTAGTTAATGTGCCCTGTGCGTACTGCTAAAGTGCTGTTTGGTGTTCCTCAGCTCCAGGAGACTGGTGCTGTGCCCTACAGAGAAACACCTGTGTTAGCTGTTTGTCCTTCAGTCCTGTGGGCCCTGAGGTCAGTATAAAAGAATCAACGGTATGTGTCGAATAAGCTGTCCTAAATGGAGACACACAAAAAACAAGGTTATGCATTGATGGGTTGACAGAAATGCTGTGACCAGACGCTTACAGGCTGCTAACCCCGTATTGCTGCAGGAACAATGGTTTAGTATTTGCTAATTCAGTGTTCCTGCTGACTTGATAGGACATAATGACTGCAAACGAGAACTGGCTGTACTCGCAGCAGCAGATGGTATGCGTTTAACAGGAGAGTTGGTAGAGAAGTGGATAAGATGCACGAAGGCTTTGCAAACATGCATTTTCATGGCTGGTTTGTAAGCTCATGCAATCTGCTCGGTCAAGGCTGTGTTGCCAGTTCTAGTGCAGTGGTCTCCGGCTCCTGGTGGTTGTTAGTTTGATGCTGTTCCAAGCTCAGACTTCCCACGGATCTTTCTCCTCCTTGTTAATACCTCATAGGGCTTTCCCCCAAGAGCTCCCAACCACTTTCAGTGCTGTCCTGTGAATTTGGGCTGCTGGGATTTTTTTTAACTTATTTTTTAAATAATAATTTATTACGTTGTTAGTCACCATACAGTACATCCCTAGTTTTTGATGTAAAGTTCCATGATTCATTATTTGCGTATAACACCCAGTGCACCATGCAATACATGCCCTCCTTAATACCCATCACCAGCCTATCCCATTCCCCCATCCCCCTCCCCTCTGAAGCCCTCAGTTTGTTTCCCAGAGTCCACAGTCTCTCGTGGTTCAATTAGCCAACTTATAGTACATTATTAGTTTCAGATGTAGTGTTCAATTCATTAGTTGCTATAACACCCAGTGTTATCACGTGCCCTCCTTAATGCCCATCACCCAATTATCCCATCCCCTACCCACCTCACCTCCAGCAGCCCTCCATTTGTTTCCCAGAATCAAGTCTCTCACAGTTTGTCTCCCTCTCTGATTTCTTCCCATTCAGTTTTCCCTCCCTTCCTCTATGATCCTCTGCACTGTTTCTTATATTCCACATATGAGTGAAACCATATGACAATTACCTTTCTTTGCTTGACTTATGTCACTTAGCATAATACCCTCCAGTTCCATACACTTCATCACAAATGATAGGTATTCATCCTTTCCGATGGCTGAATGATATTCCATTGTGTATATGAACCATTTTTTAAAAAGATTTTATTTATTTATTCATCTGACAGAGAGACAGCCAGCGAGAGAGGGAACACAAGCAGGGGGAGTGGGAGAGGAAGAAGCAGGCTCCCAGCAGAGGAGCCTGATGTGGGGCTCGATCCCACAACGCCGGGATCATGCCCTGAGCCGAAGGCAGACGCTTAACCGCTGTGCCACCCAGGCGCCCCTGAACCACTTCTTTATCCAGTCATCTGTCGATAGACCTCTTGGCTCCTTCCACAGTTTGCTATTGTGGACAATGCTGCTATGAACATTGGGGTGCATATGGCCCTTCTTTTCACTACATCGGTATCCTTGGTGTAAATACCCAGTAGGGCAATTGCTGGGTCATAGGGGCGCTATTTTTAACATCTTGAGGAACCTCCATACTGTTTTCCAGAGTGGCTGCACCAGCTTGCATTCCCACCAACAGTGTAAGGGATCCCCTTTCTCCACATCCTCGCCAACAATTGTTGTTTCCTGACTTGTTAATTTGAGCCATTCTGACTGGTGTGAGGTGGTATCTCATTGTGGTTTTGATTTGTATTTCCCTGATGCCAAGTGATGTGGAGCATTTTTTCCTGTGTCTGTTGGCCATTTGGATGTCTTCTTTGGAGAAATGTCTGTTCACGTCTTCTGCCCATTTCTTGACTGGATTCTTTGTTTTTTGAGTATTGAGTTTGATAAGTTCTTTATAGATCTTGGATATCAGCCCTTTATCTGTTATGTCATTTGCAAATATCCTCTCCCAGTCTGTAGGTTGGCTTTTCCTTTTGTAGACTGTTTCCATTGCCGTGCAGAAGCTTCTTATCTTGATGAAGTCCCAGTAGTTCATTTTTGCTTTTGTTTGGGATGGGTTTTAATAGCTGTCTGTTCTGAAGGATGTCCTTGTCAGGCAAGTCTGCAGACCAGTAGCTTCAAGCCTCTCCTGTGTTGCCCTCAGTGCTCCCTGGGACTTGAGATCACTGTTGTCCTGGCTGGGCCAAGCTCTGAGGGGAATGCAGATTTTTTTTTTTGTCATAAATATTGTGTATAAACTTTGAGATATTTTGGGGTTTATTTTTAAGACTGACAAAATTGATATTTTTAAGTAGATAATCCTTTTACTTTCTTTGATACCTCATCATTTTTCATTGCTTGGATTTGTGACCACTCTTCTGTATACTGGCATTTTTTTGACATGTGAATGCTAATGTTTAATGTGTACAATTCAAAGCATTGGGGGATGGGTATACACCTGTGAAATGATCCCACTGTCAAGGCCATAAACCTATCCATTCCTGCCCGAAGCTTCCTCCCATCCTCTTTCTTACTATTTTTGTGATAAGGAC
The DNA here is from genome assembly GCF_002007445.2 of Ailuropoda melanoleuca. NCBI lineage: Eukaryota > Metazoa > Chordata > Mammalia > Carnivora > Ursidae > Ailuropoda > Ailuropoda melanoleuca. The sequence continues at coordinate 26,188,014 of NC_048229.1, forward strand.
ACTTAAGACTTACCCTCTTAGCATATTGTAAGCACAAAATACAGTATTGTTCGTCATAGGTCCTATGCTGTACATTAGCTCTCCAGAATTTCTTCATCTAGGGTGACCACAACTTTGTATCCTTCAATCATAACCCCTCTTTCCCCCTCCCCCAGCCCCTGGATATCACCAGTCTACTCTCTGCTTCTGTGAGGTTCATGGTTTCAGATTCCACGTATAAGTGAGGCCACTCAGTATTTGTCTTTCTGTGTCTGGATTATTGCACTCACTGTAAGGTTCTCCAGATTCACAAATGGCAGGATTTCCTTTTTCTTTTTTTGAGGCTGGGTAATATTGCTGTGGCTGTGTGGGGCTGTGTGGGGCTGTGTGGGGCTGTGTGGGGCTGTGTGGGGCTGTGTGATCACACTTTCTTCATTCACTGATGTTTCAGTTCCAACATATTGGCTGTTGTGATTAATGCAGCGGATCTTAAATACTGATTGCTCAGTGACCATGATGGATGTAACTGAGCATTGATTTTTTTTTCCTCTTTCCTATTTATTCTCCCTGCCATCCCCCACCATCTCTCCAATGTCTTTGATGTGACATTCACTTCAATGTGCTTTTTAAATCACATTTAGGGTGGGCCTCCTGAATTTAAGTCCAGTCTTGTATATGTAACGTTTTTAGGACAAGAGTCACCAATTTTAGTGAAGGGACAAATCAGGTGTTGACGACCTCCTTGTTTGCCGTCCTTGAAGGGATGGGAGCAATGATATTGAGTCTAGATAGGGTTGCCAGATAAAACACAGGATGTCCAGTTAAATTACAATTTCAGCTAAACAACAAAATTTTTTTGTCTATGTTCCAAGAAACATTTATTCTAAAAATTTAATTGGAATTGGCACCATCTGGAATTTCAAATAAACAACATATATATTTTTACTGTATGTATGTCCCAAATATTTGTTGCATATCTGAAAATCAAATTCAACTGGAATTGGCATCATGTGGAGCCACATTGGAGATAAACACCTAGCTTTTTTTCATCTAAGTATGTCCCAAGTACCCTTCCTCATTTACCTGAAATTCAGACTTCCTTGAATTCAAACACCACTCCTGTACTTTTATTTACTGCACTGGCATTGCTAGTCTAGTATCTGCTGCCATTACCTTCTGTCTTGATTCTTGCCTGAAATTCCCTCTCGGGTCGTGAGCAGGAAGTTGAAAGATATCAATCCTTGGATTATCAGGAACATGGGTTACCTACTGTCGTCCGCATTTTGCTGGTTTTCTTGTAGAAATAGGTGTCTGCTTTTTTTTTTAATTTAAATTCAATTAGCCCACATGTAGTACTTTGTCTCAGACATAGTGACAAGACTGTGTGTGTGTGTGTGTGTGTGTGTGTGTGTGTGTGTGTAGATCTCCTGTCCCCTCCCCTTCCTCCTGATCACTGAGCTTAGGGACATTGCACATCCCAGGGGTTGTCCTCTGGCTGAGGGATGAAGGCAAACTTTGAGCAGAGCCAAGGGTCCTTGAGGTTTGCTGCTCAGGGTGTGTCAGGGAGAGGTAGAGACAGACTCGGAAAGTTGTTTTTAAAGATTTGGCTATTTGATAAAGAGACAGAGAGTGAGCACAAGCAGGGAAAGCAGGAGCAGACGCAGGAGGCAGAGGGAGAAGCAGACTCCCCGCTGAGCAGGGAGCCCGATGTGGGCTCGATCCCAGGTCCCTGAGATCATGACCTGAGCCGAAGGCGGGTGCTTAACAGACTGAGCCACCCAGGTGCGCCTAGACTCAGAACTTCTTAACGGGTTTCTTTTTTTGCATCTAGGGAATGAACCACTGGTGGGACCGAGGTTTTGGGTAGATCAAGTGGCTTCTCTATTTCTGATGTTCCATTTGCTTCCAGCTCCTTTGTGCTCGGGGGGCAGATATTTGAGCAACAAAGAACCCTTCGCTTAGACTTGGGAGCACCTTCAGTCTACATGGGAAACAGATGAAAATATTGTGAGTGGGGCCCCACCGCAGACTGATTATATCCACATTCCTAAGGACATGGGGGCAGAGCAGACCTAAATCTTGTCTTTTTAAAGCTGCTCACCCGATTCTAAACAGCCCTGATGCACATCAGAAAGACCTAGTCTTTCATACATACAATGGAATATTCCTCAGCCACCAGAAAGGATAAATACCTGCCATTTGCATCAACATGGACGGGACTGCAGGGGATTATGCTAAGTGACATAAGTCAAGCAGAGAAAGACAATTGTCATATGGTTTCACTCACATGTGGAACATAAGGAATAGCACAGAAGACTGTAGGGGAAGAGAGGGAAAACTGAATGGGAAGAGATCAGAGACGGAGACGAACCATGAGAGACTCTGGGCTCTGGAAACAACCTGAGGGTTGCGGAAAAGGAGGCGGGTGGGGGAGGGGTGACTGGCTGATGGGCATTAAGGGCGTGGTGTGATGCGCACTGGCTGTGATACCAACTAATGAATCAGTGAACACGACATCAACAGCTAAAGATGTACTATGTGGTGGCTAATTGAACTTAATAAAAGAAAAAATCAAGTGTGATTTGCATGCCCTTTCGTTGGCACGTTCTTACTCTGGGGACATTTCTTCAGCCTAAGACGGAACGTCCTTCTTACTCCACACTCTACTTTTCCGCTAATGCATCTTAAATGCTTTCTTCTTCATCAAACTTTTTTCATAGTTTTTTTTTTTTAATTGAGCTGAAATTCACACAATATACAATCATTTCAATGTGTACATTTTGGGGGTACTTAGTACATTCACAGCCGTGTGCAATCATCCCCTTTAATTCCCTAAACACCTTTATCACCCCAAATGAAACACGAACCCATTAGGCAGTCACCCCACCTTCTCCCACCCCGCAGCCCCTGGCAGCCACCCATCTGCTTTCTGTCTCTATGGGTTTACCTATTCTGTGCATTTCGTATAAACGGAAGCATGCAACATGGAGCCTTGCGGTGTCCGGCTTCTTTCACTGAGCACAGTGTTTGAGATTGATCCACACGGTAGCATGGATCTGAACCTGCCGCCTTCTATCTTATGACTGAATAATAGTCCACCGTATGGATACACCACCTTTCACGCCCTCACGTGTCAATGCACGGTGTTCCACCGTCTGAGTTTTGTGAGCCGTGCTGCTTGGAACGTCTGTGTACGAGCGTTTGCTCATCTGTCTTCAGTTCTTTGGGCGTGGACACCCAGGAGTGGAACAGCTGCACTGGAGGGTGACTGCCGACTTCTTCTTGACTCTTGAGGCTAAGTTAGGTTGAATACTCTTCCCCTTGTGTTAACCGCTGTTCAATAAATACTTGGGTGCCCGCAGTGTGTTGGGCAGTGTTGGAATAAAATGGTGAGCAGACCAAATCTTGGTGTCCTCCTTGTTAAACTGGAGAGCTTGCAGCAGGGCTGGGTTTTTTTTTTTCCCTTCCATAACTGTCATGAAGTAGGCACTTAAATATTAGGCAGAACCTTATGAACTTTCTGTCCGTGTGGCTATGAAATTGCGAAAATCTTGGCAGTCTGTTCCTGATCCAGCCTGGGAGTTATTGACGTAATTCTGCAAGGCAAGGCTCAGGTGCCCAAGGCTGTTGCTGACTCATTGTGCGGTTCTTAGCACCGTGATCTTGTACTTCTTGCAATCTTGGATTTCCTTGGTTCTTCTTTGTGGAAATGTAACCTGTGTAAGGCACGGATGTCCTTTTTTTTTTTTTTAGGTTTTTATTTAAATTTGTGTTAACACAGTGTAATATTAGTTTCAGGTGTACAGTTTAGTGATTCAACACTTATTTCACCCAGTGCTCATCACAAGTAAAGCACAGACATCTGTAAGTATACAGTGTTGGGGGAAATAATTAAAAACAAAAGCTCCTGCCAACCCAGAAAACCTCTGCACAAAATTAAGAGAAAGTTTTACTCTTGAATAAGCATGAAGCCAGACTGCAAAGTATGTCACAGGCAATCCACTGAAGAGAACACAAAGGCAGATAGAAATTTCGCCCTTCTCTTAAAGCCGGAAGATAGAGCAAGTTACATGCCTGTTCTCAAGATACATGATACCTGGTCTTAAAGTACGAGGACTTGTATGAGACTTGACAGCAACATCTGATAACGTGTATTTCATCCTAAATTTACCTGGTAATTGGGGTGACCATTTGTGTGAGCTAGTAGTCTTTCCCCAAAAAAGTAATGAAACTTAGAGCTCCTCTAGGATAGGCAGGTAATCACAGCGTGGAGACCAAGGGATGGGGTGCTATCTCCCTTGGCATTTACAGCTCAGAGGTGGTAACACCAGCAAGAGGCAATGTAGACTTCTCATATTTCTGTGCATCTCAAAGGGGGCAGAGAAAGAATTTATAATGAGAAGTTTGCTAAAGAAATGTCTTAAGGAAAGGAAGGGGCAGCCACTTGTCTACTTCCCGGTTCTAGCATTTTTTTTACTTTTTTTAATTTACACATGTAAGTGATACCATGCAGTATTTGTCTCTGTGTGGCTTATTTCACTTAGCAAAATGTCATCCAGGCTCATCCACATGGCAGGGGATTGGAAGATGGAGGAGATAGGGAGAGGTTGGTGAGAGGGTTGGTGAGAGGGTACGACTTTTGGCTGTAAGATGCGTAAGATCTGAGGATCTAATGTAACACATGGGGACTATACTGAACAGTATAGTAGTGTATAATCGAAATTTGCTGGGTGGAACTTGAATGTTTTCACATGTGCATATAATCGAGGTGATGTGTTAATTCACTCGATGAGGGGGAACACTTCACAACGTATACATTTATCAAACCACCGCAATATACTCCTTTAAGTATCTTACAGTTTTGTCGATTATACCTCGGTAAGATGGAAATTTAAAAATGAGGAAAATCCTTTCCCCCTTTTACACCAGTGAGAAAAATTGTTAACTTTTTAAAAATTTAAATCCAGTGAGCCAACATGGTACATCATTAGTTTTTGACGTAGTGTTCAACAATTCATTAGTTGTGTATCACACCCAGTGCTCATGACATCCTGTCTTCTTTATCCATTCATCTGTTGGTGGACATCTCCGCTCTCTGTTAACTTTTTTATTATAATAATTTTTTTTATTATTTTAGTCACCATACAGTACATCCCTGGTTTCTGATGTAAAGTTCGATGATTCATTAGTTGCGTATAACACCCAGTGCACCATGCAATACGTGCCCCTTACTACCCATCACCAGTCTATCCCATTCCCCCACCCCCCTCCCCTCTGAAGCCCTCAGTTTGTTTCTCAGAGTCCATAGTCTCTCATGCTTCATTCCCCCTTCTGATTATCCCCCCTTCCTTTATCCCTTTCTTCCCCTACCGATCTTCCTAGTTCTTATGTTCCATAGATGAGAGAAATCATATGATAATTGTCTTTCTCTGCTTGACTTAATTCACCCATTTGGTTCAGACTTGTCCTGATAGCAGCTTAAGGCCTTCTGCATACAGCGCAATGCACCCTCTCCCTATTCGACCCTGAATATTTCCAGTGCTCTAGAATGCTTCCCAGTGCCCCTCCCAGGATCCCCCAGAACTAACCACGATTCTAAATTGTATCATGGCGGGTTAATTTCTGAGCTTCATATAAAGACATTATGCAGTGTGTAGCTGTTGTGATCGTTCTCTTCTGCTCGACGTAATGATCGTGACGTTGATTCACGCTCTCGTATGTGTTGGTTGGTTTTATCTTTATTTCTGTATAGAATGCCATTGTATGGATGGAACACATTTCCACATTGGTGGAAATTTGGCTTCTTCCCTGTGTTTGACTGTCACCAGCTAGAGTTGCTGTAAACACTCTTGTCCATGTGTTTTGGACACGTACCTGGGAGGGGAATTGTGGGATCTGTGCACTTGTAGCTCTAGGATTTGCTGCCAGGGAGCGGTACACAGAGGCTGTATCTTCTCACACTCGTGCGGGGGAGGCGTGGTTATTCCAGCTCCACACCGGTGACAACACTGCATGTCGGCCCTTAAATTCTAGCTGCTCCAGTTTGGGGTAGATTCTTTTTTTTTTTTTTTTAAGATTTTATTTATTTATTCGACAGAAATAGAGACAGCCAGGGAGAGAGGGAACACAGCAGGGGGAGTGGGAGAGGAAGAAGCAGGCTCATAGCAGAGGAGCCTGATGTGGGGCTCGATCCCATAATGCCGGGATCACGCCCTGAGCCGAAGGCAGATGCTTAACCGCTGTGCCACCCAGGGGCCCCTAGAATTCTTTTCTTGTGGATCTAACGGGAATTTTCTGATGAGTCCCCTTCATGGGCCATTTGCATAACCTCATGTGTGAGATGCCTCTTGAAGTGTTCTTTTTTTGTTTCAATAAAACTTTATTTACAAGTGTTCTGACCATTAGTAAAATTAGGATGTTTTTATCACAGTTGTTGGGGGAGTGTTCTATGTTTATACGTCAGTTCGGTCAAGCTGGTTAATGATGTGGGTCAAATGTTCTGTGTCTTGTACTTTTTCCTGCCTGTTCCCTTAAACCTTTAATCTCCAGTTCATCATCTTTTTATTTTTGTTTTTGCTTTACGTAATTTGAAGCTATGTTACTAGGTACATAAAAATTTAGAGCTTCTCTATCTTCCTGCTGGACCGGTCCTATTATAAAATGTCCTCCGTGTTTTGTGACAAATTTGCCTTTAAATGTACTTAGATAATGTTACAGCTATACTTGTTCTGATTAGGGTGTGAGCACTGCATTTTTTTTCACATTAACTTTATATGTTCTGTGCTTTGATACCTGCCATGTGCCTTTCACTTTTTAATCCAGTTTGACAGATAGTTTTCTTGAGTTAGTACTTATTCCATTTATGTTTCTATGATTGCCAACACCTCGGGGTTTTGCTATGTCCTCTTGTTCTCGTTTTCTGTGTTTTTATTCTTCGTCATTTTTTGAAGGAATTAAGTATTTTCTGTAAGTTACACATTCTCTTGTTACCGTGGTTACTGTAGAGAGTTCAGTATTTATCTCTGACGGGTGGTTTGCCTGAGATGATGTCATAAGGGGTCAATACGAGAATCATGGAGCAGCTGAGCTTTCTTTACTTCCTCTCATCCTGTGGCACCGCTTCTGTGTTTTACCCCATATGTTAGTGTCTTAATATATGAATAAATAAATATTTTATATATTTTATATGTTTTATTTTTTATTTTATATATATTTTATTTATATATATTTTATTATATATTTTAATATAATACAACATATTATTAAGGTTTAATATTCTTGCATGTTCATTCCCACATTGACCATTTCTGTGTCTCTCTGTCATATTTTTGTCTGAAAAAGTTTTTAGGTAGTTTTTGGTGTGGGTGTGTATTTGCTGGCAATGAATTCTGTCTGCTTTAAAAAATTATTTTGAAATTTTCAGCTTTATTGAGGTAAGATGGACAAATATTGTATATATTTAAGTTGTAAGTGATTTTTCTTAAAGGTGTACAACATGGTGATTTAACACACATACTCATTGTGAAATGATCCCCACAATCAAGCTAGTTAACACACTCACCTCACATAGTTATCTTTCCCGTGTGTGGTGAGGACAGTTGAGATCTACTTTCCTGGCGAATTTCAAGTACGTGCTATTAACCATAGTTGCCATGCTGTACACTAGATCCCCGGAATTATTCGTCATGTAACTGAGAGCTAGTAACTTTAGACCCACAGCTCACCAGCCCCTGGCAACTCAGTGTTTGATTGGAAACATCTTTATTTTATCTTCATTTTTAAAGTTTTTATTCAAAGTCCAGTTAACATACAGTGTGACATTTGTTTCAGGTGTGCAGTGTAGTGATTCCACACTTCCATACAACACCTGGTGTTCATCACAAGTTCTGTCCTTAACACCAGTCACCTGTTCCCCCCAACATCTCCTCTGGTAACCATCAGTCTGTTCTCAATAGTTAAGATTCTGTATTTTACCTTCATTTTTAAAGGACGTTTTTACTGGACATGTAACCTAGGTGGGCAGGGCATTATTTTTCTTTATAGCAATTTAACGATGGCATTTCATTGTCACTTTTATACAGTCGAGATGACTGACACACCTGTGTGTCACTGGTGTCTTGGAGAATGCAATGAGGGTGACCGATCATAGTGGAGAATGAGTGTTCAGTATTGCTCTTTCCTCTCGGTGTGCCAGCTCCAGCTCTAGGCACTGGTGGGGCACCCAAAGCAGACACCGTCTCTGTCCCAAGGGAGTTTACATTCTTGCGCCAGAGAGAGAGACAGACAGACACGTGTACAAACAGGGAGCAGGAAGTGGTACTGGGAGAAAGTAGAAAAAGTCTGTAGATTTGTTTTGGAGGAGCGAAATCCTGGCTCACGGTTTCAACTCTCTTCTCTACAGGTTCCATTCTGTGGGTGTAGGAGTTCCCGGGCGAAGCTAGGAGTCTTGAGTGTTGGGCAAGATGAGCTCCTCCGAGAATGTCTGTTTCGACAGTGGTTCCTATAATAAGCTGCTGTCTTACCTCGTGGGTCTGGATCAGTCTCAGCTGGAGGAATTCAAGCTGTGCCTCCAGGCCCCAGAGCTGCTGCTGGAGAACTTCCAGAAGATCCCCTGGGCAAACTTGAAAGCCAGTGATCCCATTAATCTGTTACGTTTGTTGAGTGAATACTTCTCGGAAAGGCAGATATGGGAAGTGACCCTCAGCATCTTTGAGAACATGAATCTGACTTCATTGTGTGTGGAAGTTAGAGCAAGGCTGAACGGTGAGTGGGTCCACGGGAGGGATGGACGGACGGACAGATGGATGGGAGGGAGGGACAGACGAGCATCTGCCTGGTGCTCATGGGAACAAGGAGATTGTTGCTGGATTTTTATGGGGGCCTACCCAATTCCTAGCTACCCCTAAAAAAGAATCTCCCTGCTGGGCTATGAAAGTTTCAGGTAGTGGTGTAAAGGCTACAAAGATCCGGAGCTCTAGCCGGGGGGATGGTGATTCCCTCATGGTATGGACAGGTACACTCAGTTGTGTTGCAAACCTTCTTTTGAAAATACAGCTTTCCTCCTGGAGGGGAGTGGGTGGGGCGACGGGGTAACTGGGTGATGGGTACTAAGGAGGGCACATGATGTGATGAATGCTGGGTGTTATTCGCAACTGATAATTTATTGAACACTACGTCTGAAACTAATGACGAAGCTGGCTAACTGAATTTACATTAAAAAAAAAAGACGGGGCACCTGGGTGGCGCAGTCGTTAAGCGTCTGCCTTCAGCTCAGGGCGTGATCCCGGCGTTCTGGGATCGAGTCCCACATCGGGCTCCTCCGCTGGGAGCGCTTCTTCCTCTCCCACTCCGCTGCTGTGTTCCTTCTCTCGCTGGCTGTCTCTCTGTCAAAATAAATAGACAAAATCTTTAAANAAAAAAAAAAAAAAGAAAGAAAGGGGGGGTAAACAGAAGGTGGAATGAACCATGAGAGACTATGGACTCTGGGAAACAAACTGAGGGCTTCAGAGGGGAGGGGGTGGGGGAATGGGATAGACTGGTGATGGGTAGTAAGGAGGGCACGTATTGCATGGTGCACTGGGTATTATACGCAAGTAATCATGGAACTTTACATCCGAAAACTAGGGATGTACTGTATGGTGACTAACATAATAAAAAAATTATTATAATAAAAAAAAAAAGAAAATACAGATTTCTTCCAATGCAGCTGCAGTATTAGGGAGTGATTTGAGTGTAACAGGAATTTCATGTCTGCTTGCACAGGATCCGTTTTCCTACAAGGGAAACACTAGGTAAATGCCAACAAAACAGGAACACTGCACGCAGCTGAGCCAGGCCGTGAAGGAAAATACAACATATACACGCGCATACGTGCCCCAAACATCTACCCCTACCCTAGCACGAGCCACACCCACCCAGAACGTACGGTCTGATTTTATTTTATTGTTTTTTTTTATAATTTTTATTATGCTGTGTTAGTCACCATAGAGTACATCCCCAGTTTTTGATGCAATGTTCCATGATTCATTAGTTGCATATAACACCCAGTGCACCATGCAATACGTGCCCTCCTTACTACCCATCACCGGCCTATCCCATTCCCCCACCCCCCTCCCCTCTGAAGTCCTCAGTTTGTTTCTCAGAGTCCAGTCTCTCGTGGTTCATTCCTCCTTCTGTTTACTGTCTGATTTTAGGTGGCTCTTTCCACTTCCCATAACCTTTCCACACCCGCAAGGAAACATCAGGCTTTTTTTTTTCCCCCTCTTCAAGGTCAAGTGCGTGCTGTGTCCGTAGTCTCAGGCGGTAGCTCACTCGCTGCCTGCTGTGCTGTTGGATCCTGTGGTCTTGATCTTAGCGCTGATGTGTTGCAGAACCAGTTAGCAAGTGTGGAACTGTGCGATTATTTTTGTTTCTATCGTTTTTCTGAATGTATCGCTGATCTCATTTTTCCTACAAAATAAAAACCCACGTGGTTTTATCCAGTTTTCTCTCTGCAGCGAACCTTGGAGGGCCACCTGAGGGCAGAACCAGCTGTCTCTGAGACCCGTGCAAAATCCTCTAACTTCTGCTGGTACCTGTTAGGAGCCGGGCCTTGATCCCGATGCTTCCTGTGAATTTGGACTAAGGACCTCCTTCTGAGTGCAGTGAAGACTGTTTTCCAGTTTTGTAGACAAGGACACTGGGCCCAGAGCTTCAGTGAGTCGCCCAAGGTCACAGAGCTGGTGACTTGAACCAAGTAGTGGGTCTTCAGACGCTCTGTACTTGACTGTATATGGCTTCTCTTGCCCCAAAAAGAAGGCATGAGTTCTAAGCAGTAGGGATGGGCGCTGGCAACATGAGAGCTCCCACACTGGAGACTCTGAGTCCTGGAATTGTAGGCTCTGTGTATCTCCTGGCAGGCAGGAGGCTGGGTAGGGACTCGATTTCCCTGTCCACCCCCCACCCTTCCTCTGTTCCCTTTCCCCCCCTCGTCCCCCTTCATTTGAAATCCCTCATTTTCTCTTGAGTAGAACAAGCAGGTGTTGAGCAGAGAGCTAGAGAATGGAACCTAGAATCCTTAAATCCTGGTTTAGACTGGTGATCCCGGAGAGAGGCGTTTGCACAGAGGAGAATGCCATTAAAGGAAGAACCTCCATTCTGGCCCTCAGTCTTGTACGAAGCCACAGAGCCAGACGTGGCACACTGAAGGAGCCCGTTCTTCTGGGCCTTATTTGGTTCCCACTTGGCCTTCAGAGGGGGGGTGGCATGTGAGGATACCTCGTCAGCAGGAAAAAGCCCTAGACCACATCATCTCCCTGGATGTGAGCAATGATGTAAAGGCCCAAGGGCTTAGGATAGCTTCCACTTCCCCCTTGGTTCCATCTCCTGGCAAATGTGGCATGACGAGACTCTCTGTGCTTGAACGATGCTGTGTTGTGGGTATGTGAATGCATGTGTGTCTGCGGGCACATGTCTGCTATCTTTTGGGGGCCCTGGGTTTAGGAGCTCAGGTTTGGTGTCAGAGTGCCCGGATTCAAAGCCTGGTCCGCTTAACCAGCTGTAACGGTGGGCAAATGACTTACGCTGAGCCCCTGTTCTCTCTTCTTGAAAACCTGGCCATCTGTACCTACGTCTGAGTTTCTAGGATGAAATGTTTAGATGCTGGGCTCACACAGCATCTGTGTGAGGAAGTTCTCACACATTCGTTTGTCTTTGGGGTGGGTTTTTCTGGATTCCAGCTGCTAGTTTGAGACGATGCCAGATGGGCAGTATCAGAACTGGGAATGTCTTTGTCATTTCATGGCCCATACCTTCCACCCTACCCAAGACTGTTTCAACAGATTTTGGGTTGGCGGATCTGTCATTCAACAGGCTTTCCTAGACAGACAAAGGGAAGTCAGAATTGGGATTTTTTTTTTTTTGAAAGGAACTGGACTTAAATTCTAGGCTGTTGTGTTGGCTCTTCTCGTAGGTGGCCCAGCTGGATCTAGAGCTTTCAGAGTAATGTACATAGGTATGGACTGTGGCAGTGAGGCTACAGTCTGGAGGGATTGCATCACCGGGTTAACGTGCAACAGAGGAATGCCGTGTGTCGTGCAGCTGATAAATGGAGCTCGGGATGAGGGATGATCTTAGCTCACTGCGCCATGCTCAATAAGATTTCCCATTCAGGTTCCCTGCTGCTAGGAGAGCTGATCTAACCCCAGACAGACTCCACAAGTAGGCTCTGTGGGTCTCCACAGAATTGGGATTTTTTTTTGGCCACGCTGCCATAGTGGAGAGTGATGGGTGGTAGTTCTTCAAAGGACCGTGGGGCATGAGGAGGAAGCCCGGGACCCAGCTGGCTACCCAGATCAAGTCCTGCGAACCTTGACAACCAGTGGAATTAGAAACATTAGAGCCACGTCTCCGTTAGAGCTGTTGTCCCTTACGGGGCATTAGCTCACAGCCGCTGAGCGTTGGGTAGTGGAATAGGAGTTTCTGCTGCGTGAGTTCGACGTGGAAGGGGTGCTTTAGCTCATGAGGAACGGGGCATTCAGAGAGGTTTTGTGAAAGTACATAGAGGGAGGCTTGAGTTAGAGCCCAGTTCTTTGTGCTTTTATTCGCATGGTACTCTGGTATCCAGAAACAGTAGAGTGGTTTCTATGCGCTGGGCGTTGTTCTGCATTCTTGGGGCAAGTGAGCAAACAGGCTAGCCATTTGTGTCCCTCGTTCAGTGGGGTGAAGAGAGGTACTGAACGTAAGAAATACGTACACTGCGTGGTGTGTTAGGAGGTGGCAAACGCAGTGGAGAGAGAGAAAGGTGAATGGGGAGAGTCTCGGGGGTGCTGTAGGGATCAGGTGCAGTACTAATCAGGACTGCCCAGCACCGTCGAGCTAAACTTTGAGCCAAGACTTGGAGGTGAGGCAGTGAGCCCTGTGCGTGTGGGCAGAGAGCGCTCCTGACAGGGGTGCCTGGGTCCAAAGTACTGCAGCTGATGGAGCTGGAGGACGTGATTCCTTTGTCTGTTCAGTCTCCAGCTTGCCAGCAATACTTGGCTCTGCGGAGAGCATCCATCACTGGCCGTTTTCAGCGTGGGTATCTCACTATCCCCCTGTCACTGTTTGTTTCAGAGATGGCACAGTCATGGGAACCCCAAGATCCAAACCAAGAAGCAGCAGAGATGCCAGAAGAAGGAGGTTTGTATCCTCCTTTATGGTGATCATGGATAACTTGCTTGATGGGGCATCCGTTTATTGGGTCTGTAACTGCCAGCACCTCTGAAATGTCCTTCTACTTACAGTGTGTAGGAAAGGATACCATTCCCAACCTGTTCTTGCACTGCTGCTCACTGAATAATAAGTTACTATAAACTGGATAATTTCTCTGACTCCATTCTCTGTTCTTAGATACCAGTGTCTATTTCTGGACTTTGTAATTTTGTCGCATTAATAGGTAATGACATTTTTTTTTTTTTGGTACCAGTTGACGGAGATTTTCGTGTTGACAAAGTAATACATGCAGCTATGGAACGGGTTTGGTTTTAAATATATGTGCTGGTGTTATAATCCAGAATGAATCACGGAAACCTAAAACTTGTAGTGAAAAACGTCAATCCGTTGCTCAACCCTTGAGTTCTATTCTGTAGAAGCAGCTATATGCCACCCTTGGCTGCCACTTTCACTATCTCTGTGCTCAAAAGGGATTAATATCCACAGCGACCTCTTGGTTTTTCAATCCATTATCATGGAAGCTAAATATCTCTCCAATTATTTTTGTGGCACAATCAATTTTCAGTGTCATGGATATAAATCCATGCTGAGCCACATGATACATCAGGAATACATGCTATTTTTTTTCCCTTAGGGCTGCCATAATAAATTTCCACAAACTGGCTGAAATAACAGACATTTACTCCCTCACAGTTCTGGATTAGTCCAAAATGAAGGTGTCAGCAGGGTCATGCTTCCTCCTGGGGTTCGCAGGGAGTTTCATCCTTGTTTATCCGGCTTCTGGTGGCATTCCTGGGTTTGTGGCCACATCCCTCCAATTTCGGCCTCTGTAGCCACATGGCCATCTCCTGTTGTGGGTCAGAACTCTGTCTCTCGGGAGAATACATTTGACTCCAGGACAATTCCTCTCCTCAAGGTCCTTACATTTGCTACACAAGGTTCTGGGCATTAGGATGTGGGCATATCTATTTGGGGGGGGGTCACTGTTCAGCTCACTACACATGCCTTCTTGGGGGAATCATTGCCTGTTTTTGAGTTAACAATTCCTTTTTAAACTTTCCATGCAATTATCATCTCCACATTCTTTGAGAAGCATAATGTCATCGGGTATAACAAGGAATCCATCTGCTCCCTCATCACTATTTCTAGATGGTTACCTGGAGCTGCACATCCTTCCCGAGTCTGTATCAGTTGCCACGTATTTCCCATCCCAGGACTTGATTTAATCTCAAATTCCATTTTCTGCTCTCAAATGTCATCCCCTCTTTGCCTAGCTTCTACGTCCGTCTTTCTCACCACTGTTTTGGGGGACCTGTTTTATAATAACTTAGAAAAGTCAGTATGAGGAAATCTCTTTGAGAGCTTGCTGGTAATTTCTCTAGTGCACCGGTGTTGAATGGCTTGGGTGTAATTGTCCAGTTTGAGGATCCTTCTCCCTCCATGTTTCTGGTGTTCCAATGTCCTCTAGGGCCCAGTGTTGATAAATGTTGATAACTTGTGATTTTAATTTTTATTTATTTATTTTTATTTATTTTTATTTATTTTTATTTATTTTTATTTTGTTGTATTAGTCACCATAGAGTACATCCCCAGTTTCTGATGCAATGTTCCATGATTCATTATTTGCGTATAACACCCAGTACTCCATGCAATACGTGCCCTCCTTACTACCCATCACCGGCCTATCCCATTCCCCCACTCCCTCCCCTCTGAAGCCCTCAGTTTGTTTCCCAGAGTCCATAGTCTCTCATGGTTCATTCCTCCTTCTGTTTACCCCTTCATTCTTCCCTTCCTTCTCCTACCGATCTTCCTATTTCTTATGTTCCATAGATGAGAGAAATCATATGATAATTGTCTTTCTCTGCTTGACTTATTTCACTTAGCATTATCTCCTCCAGTGCCGTCCATGTTGCAGCAAATGTTGAGAATTCGTTCTTTCTGATAATGGCTGAGTAATATTCCATTGTATATATGGACCACATCTTAATCCAGTCATCTGTTGAAGGGTATCTCGTCGGCTCCTTCCATGATTTGGCTATTGTGGACAATGCAGCTATGAACATTGGGGTGCATATGGCCCTTCTCTTTACTACGTCTGTATCTTTGGGGTAAACACCCAGTAGTGCAATGGCTGGGTCATAGGGTAGTTCAATTTTTAACTTTTTAAGGGACCTCCACACTGTTTTCCAGAGTGGCTGTACCAACTTGCATTCCCACCAACAATGTAGGAGGGATCCCCTTTCTCCACATCCTCTCCAACAATTGTTGTTTCTTGCCTTGTCTATCTTTGCCATTCTAACTGGCGTAAGGTGGTATCTCAGTGTGGTTTTGATTTGAATTTCCCAGATGGCTAATGATGTCGAACATTATTTCATGTGTCTGTTAGCCATTTGTATGTATTCATTGGAAAAGTGTTCATATCTTCTGCCCATTTTTTAAAAATATTTTTTATTATATTTTGTTAGTCACCATACAGTACATCCCTGGTTTTTTGATGTAAAGTTCAGTGATTCATTATTTACGTGTAACACCCAGTGCACCATGCAATACGTGCCCTCCTTACTACCCATCACCAGTCTATCCCATTCCCCCACCCCCTCCCCTCTGAAGTCTTCAGTTTGTTTCTCATAGTCCATAGTCTCTCATGTTTCATTCCCCCTTCTGATTACCCCCCTTTTCTTTATCCCTTTCTTCCCCTACCGATCATCCTAGTTCTTATGTTCCATAGATGAGAGAGACCATATGATAATTGTCTTTCTCTGCTTGACTTATTTCACTTCGCAATATCTCCTCCAGTGCTGTCCATGTTGCAGCAAATGTTGAGAATTCGTTCTTTCTGATAGCTGAGTAATATTCCATTGTATATATGGACCACAGCTTCTTAATCCAGTCATCTGTTGAAGGGCATCTCGGCTCCTTCCATGATTTGGCTATTGTGGACAATGCAGCTATGAACATTGGGGTGCATATGGCCCTTCTCTTTACTACGTCTGTATCTTTGGGGTAAACACCCAGTAGTGCAATGGCTGGGTCATAGGGTAGTTCAATTTTTAACTTTTTAAGGGACCTCCACACTGTTTTCCAGAGTGGCTGTACCAACTTGCATTCCCACCAACAATGTAGGAGGGATCCCCTTTCTCCACATCCTCTCCAACAATTGTTGTTTCTTGCCTTGTCTATCTTTGCCATTCTAACTGGCGTAAGGTGGTATCTCAGTGTGGTTTTGATTTGAATTTCCCTGATGGCTAATGATTTTGAACATTTTTTCATGTGTCTGTTAGCCATTTGTATGTCTTCATTGGAAAAGTGTCTGTTCATATCTTCTGCCCATTTTATGATTTGTTTATTTGTTTCTCGTGTATTGAGTTTGAGAAGTTCTTTGTAGATCTTGGATACCAGTCCTTTATCTGTGGTGTCCTTTGCAAATATATTCTCCCATTCCGTGGGCTGTCTCTTAGTTTTTTTGACTGTTTCCTTGGCTGTGCAGAAGCTCTTTATCCTGATAAAGTCCCATAAGTTCATTTTATCTTTTATTTCTCTTGCCTTTGGAGATGTGTCGTGAAAAAGGTTGCTCTGGCCGATGTCATAGAAGTTGTTGCCTATGTTCTCCTCTAGAATTTTGATGGATTCCTGTCTCACATTGAGGTCTTTCATCCATTTGGAGTTTATTTTTGTGTATGGTGTGAGAGAGTGGTCAAGTTTCATTCTTTTGCATGTAGCTGTCCAATTTTCCCAGCACCATTTATTGAAGAGACTGTCTTTTTTCCACCGGATGTTTTTTCCTGCTTTATCAAAGATTAGTTGCCCAAAGAGCCGAGGGTCCATTTCTGGGTTCTCTATTCTGTTCCATTGGTCGATGTGTCTGTTTTTGTGCCAGTACCATGCTGTCTTTGTGATCACAGCTTTGTAGTACAGCTCGAAATCCGGCATTGTGATGCCCCCAGCTTTGTTTTTCCTTTTCAACAATTCCTTGGAGATTCTGGGCCTTTTCTGTTTCCATACAAATTTAAGGACTATTTGTTCCAGTTCTTTGAAAAATGTCCTCGGTATTTTGATCGGGATAGCATTGAAAGTGTAGATTGCTCTGGGTAGCATAGACATATTAACTATGTTTATTCTTCTGATCCATGAGCATGGAATATTTTTCCATCTTTTTGTGTCTTCAGTGTCTTTCAAGAGTGATTTGTAGTTTCTAGAATATAGATCCTTTACGTCTCTGGTTAATTCTGAGATAACGTATGATTTTTGGTGCTATTGTAAAGGGAATGGATTCCCTAATTTCTCTTTCTTCAGTCTCATTGTTCGTGTATAGAAATGCAACTGATTTCTGAGCATTGATTTTGTATCCCACCACATTACTGAATTGCTCTATAAGTTTTAGTAGTTTGGGGGTGGATTCTTTTGAGTTTTCCATATAGAATATCCTGTCATCTGCGAAAAGAGACAGTTTGACTTCTTTGCCGATTTGGATACCTTTTATCCCTTTGTGTTGTCTAATTGCTGTTGCAAGGACTTCTAGTACTACGTTGTATAATAGTGGCGAGAGCGGGCATCCTTGTCGTGTTCCTGATCTTAAGGGAAAGGCTTCCAGCTTTTCCCCATTGAGAATGATATTGGCTGTAGGCTTTTCATAGATGGTTTTATGAGAATTGAGGAATGTACCCTCTATCCCTACACTCTGAAGGGTTTTTATCAGGAAAGGATGCTGTATTTTGTCAAATGCTTTTTCTGCATCAATTGAGAGGACCATATGATTTTTGTCTCTTCTCTTGTGTTCTGTCACATTGATTTGCGAATGTGAACCACCCTTGCATCCCAGGATGAATCCCACCTGGTCGTGATGGGTAATCATTTTAATGTACTGTTGGATCCTATTAGCTTGGATCTTGTTGAGAATTTTGGAGTCCATATTCATCAGAGAAATCAGTCTGTAATTCTATGAGGCCAGTATTACCTTGATCCCCAAACCAGGCAAAGACCCCATCAAGAAGGAGAATTACAGACCGATTTAACTTGTGATTTTTTACATCGTCTATGACCCATGACCTATCTTTTACACTATGAAAGCTTGTGGGGTCTGCTACCCCTGTGTTCTGAAATGTCACAGGGTAACTAGGTTTCTGTTCCTTTTTTTTTAAAGATTTTATTTATTTACTTGACAGAGACAGCCATTGAGAGAGGGAACACAAGCAGGGGGAGTGGGAGAGGAAGAAGCAGGCTCCCAGTGGAGGAGCCTGATGTGGGGCTCGATCCCAGAACGCTGGGATCACGCCCTGAGCCGAAGGCAGACGCTTAACGACTGAGCCACCCAGGCGCCCCTAGGTTTCTTTTCCTTACCCTCTTGATTAGGTTGGATACTAAGCAGGACATTTAAATGTAAAAATGTGCTTTTCTGCTCTCAAATAGTCTTGAGTTAACGTTTTGGCATTAATCATTCCTTCTCTGTGGTTTTTCTACAACTCTAATTAGGTGTTGTTTCCTGGGACTAATACTAGAGCATAACTTTTTTTTTTTTTTTTTAGAAAATTGATTTTTTTTGTTTTGAGTATAGTCGACAAAATGTCACATGAGTTTCAGGTGTACGACTCAGAGATTCAACAAGTTTATACGTTATGCTGTGCTCACCAGGAGTGCAGGTGCCATCTGTCCCATTACATCGCTATTAAAATATCATTAATGACATTCTCTGTGCTGTGACTTTTATTCCTGTGACTTGTTCATTCTGTAACAAAAAGCATGTATCCCTCCATCACCCATTTTGCCCATTCCCCCAATAGTAACTTTTTAATCCCATGTTACCATCTTTTTTGTTAAAAGCATTTGAAAGATTACTTCAACTTTCATCATACCTTCCATGAAGCCTATTTTTTCAATATTTTTAATATCAAAACTCTTAACTCTGTTTCTCTTTATTAGTATCCTTTTTAAATGTAATATCTGTATAACATCTTTTGAATTTTTTTCAACTTTTGGAGCACTTTTTAGTTCCCAGAGTGACCTGTTTCTGGGTTAAAGTGATTATAGAAGCAAATATAAATGGTACAATGTGCTTAATATTTTAAAGTTTCTCCTATATAACCAATTAATTCTTGTTTTAATAATAATTTTTAAAAGATTTTATTTATTTATTCGACAGAGATAGAGACAGCCAGCGAGAGAGGGAACACAAGCAGGGGGAGTGGGAGAGGAAGAAGCAGGCTCATAGCGGAAGAGCCTAATGTGGGGCTCAATCCCACAATGCCGGGATCACGCCCTGAGCCAAAGGCAGATGCCTAACCGCTATGCCACCCAGGCGCCCCTAATAATTTTTTATGTTAGTCACCATGCAGTACATCTTTAGTTTTTGATGTAAATTCCATGATTCACGTTTGCGTATAACACCCAGTGCACCATCCAATACGTGCCCTCCTTACTACCCATCACCAGTCTATCCCATTCCCCCACCCCCTTCCCCTCTATTCTACAAAGGTAGCCAGCTTAAAAATTCGGTGTTTTTTCTTCCAGCTTTTCTTAATGAATTAGATTATATATCAGTTTGTACTGCTTGTCATTTCATACCTGATCACATCTTTATACAAACCTATCAGCTTCACTCTTCAATAGCTATTTAATACACCATCGTATGCATATAGCATGGCCTGTGCCCACCCTGTCCTGCTGGTAGAAATTCAGGCTTCTGGGTGTGTGCGTATGAAGCAATACTGTGACGAACAGCCGTGACCCATTGTGTGCATCCGCACGTATTTCTGTAGAAGGCGTGCTTAACCTGGAACTCCCGGATCAAAGCGCATACAGGATCTAAACTTTGATGCAGCTAAATTGATCTTCTGAAAGACTGTAGAAAGTGACGTCCCTAATGATACTTTAGGTGTTTGTTTTACTGTCCTGCTCTCAACAGATTCTTTAAAAAAATTTTTTGCCAACTTACAAATCCTGCCCTGATTTGATACTTGGTTTGCGTTTGTTCCGTGAGGGAGTTGAAAACTGTAATTGCCTTAGCTTACTTATTTCTTGCAAAACGACCGTTTATTCTCCCCGTCTACTTTTCTTTTGGGTGCTTGCTCTCCTCTTTATTGACTTGTAAGAGCACGTGGCATATAGAAAACGAACGACCTCTTGGTCTGTCCCATAGAGGGCGAGGATTCTCCCTCACGCGGTTTTTCTTTTTGAAATCTGCGTGTGTTGTGTTTGTGTTCTGCTTAATATCTTCCGGGCGGCAAGACTCCTTCTCCCCTTGGCTGGGTGGGGGCGGGGGTGGGGACAGGAAGGGTCCTGCTATGGCTGCCACCCGAGTGTAGACCACATGTTCTCCAGCTCTTGCTGCGTGGGAGAGAGCAAAGGGCAGGGGAGATGGATTGCCGCCTTCTGAGGAAGAAGGGCCTCCACGAGTCCTGCCTTTGGTCCATAAGACCCATTTCTTAAAGGTTGTGTGATCAAATCTTGGGGTTTCATCAGTCTAGAACAACAATCCTTGTTTGGAGGTCGGGTGAAGCTCTGCAGGTTGAATATTTGAGGGATGCCAGCCTTCAGACACCTTCAATAATATGAGCAGAAAGGACCCCACCTCCAGAAGATGACATTGCCCTTCCTGTGGATAAAAGAAAAATGCTTTTTCATTCTTTCCTGCTTATTTAGGACTTAGACACAAGGGAACTGAGTTTCAAAGAAGTCAAAGTCTCCATAAAGCATTGCAACCCTAGTATCAGTTCTAAATCTTAAAGAAAGTGCAAAGTCAGGCCTCTGGATTCCTATTCTTCTGTTCTTTCCTCCAGAAACGTGTGTGTGTAGTAAAAGGAATCATCATCCACCAAGATATTTAAGCCACAAACCTACAATGCATGTGCAACTCTGTTTTCCTCAGCATTTCCCAAACCCTCGTTATTAGAAATTGTTAGTGATACCATTGGCCCTACTCTCAATATATACCCTGAGTCCGTTCATCTTGTTTCCAGTACTATGCTCTAGTTCTCCGCAGACTCTGCTCAGGTGTTTCCACAAAGAACCAGGGACCTCTTGTTGTTGCTGCTACGTTCTCAATGGATGTGTCTGAGCAAAGCTACCCACTTTAACGTAGACAACAAGAGAGCTTCACAAGTGGGCTCCTTGCTCCTCTCGTGCACTCTAAGCCCCTCCCCAAGCAACAGTGACCTTTTAAAAATGGAGATTATGGCTTATCATCTCTTGGCTTTCAGAACAAAGTTATTGTAACTGGCCCCTCCCCACAGTTGAGTCCCCCTGTCAGGCACTTTGCTCCCTCTGCTCTAGAATGTTCTTATTCCTGTCTCAGGACATTTGCACTAGCTCTTCACCTTGCCTGCAAGCCTCTCTTTCTACATCTTGGGCTGGCAGCTTCTTGTGATTATGGTGTCAACTCTCCTGCAGAAGCCTGTACAGGCCCCTTCCCCCTCCTTCAAAGGGCATTCTCAGTCTCTCATGTCCTCGTATTTATTTTTGTATATCTTCAAACTATCCTGCTACTTTGGTACTTTCTACCGCCATGCCGCTCCTCCCGAGTTAGACCCTGTTTGTAGAACTTGTTTGTCTTGTTCAAGGCTTTATATAAGAACTTACTATTCCTTTTTTTTCCCCTAAAGATTTTATTTATTCATTTGGCAGAGAGGCAGCCAGCGAGAAAGGGAACACAAGCAGGGGAAGTGGGAGAGGAAGAAGCAGGCTCCCAGCGGAGGAGCCTGATATGGGCTTGATCCCAGAGCACCGGGATGATGCCCTGGGCCAAAGGCAGACGCTTAACGACTGAGCCACCCAGGCGCCCCCCTCCTTTTTTTTTTTTTTTTAAGAACTTACTATTCCTAAGGCCAGAATTCATTCTGACCATTGTTGTGTTCTGTTTTGCCTCACTTCTGTTTTAGTTCACAGAAGAAGATACAGAGAGAGGATGAAGGCTAAAATATTAATGATGTGGGACAACATGCCTTGGCCTGAAGGCCATATATATCTCCGCAATGTGACTGAGAAGGAACACGAAGAACTGAAGAGCCTCTTGTACCCTAACAGGACTGGAGCCCAGCCACAGACGATTGTCTTAGAGGGAATAGCGGGGGTCGGGAAGACCACCCTGGCAATGAAGACCATGCTGCACTGGGCAGAGGGCTTTCTCTTTCAGCAGAGGTTCTCCTATGTTTTCTTTATCAGCTGCCATAAAGTTAAAGATATGAAGGATACCACGTTTGCTGGCTTGCTTTCCTGGGACTGGCCTGACTCCCAGCCCCCCATTGAAGAGCTCATGAGTCACCCTGAAAGACTCCTGTTTGTCATCGATGGCTTTGAGGAACTGGACATGCCCTCCAACTTGGACGACAGCCCACCATGTACAGACTGGTATCAGCAGCTCCCAGTCGACACAATCCTGTTCTACTTGGTGAGGAAAGAGTTGGCCCCCACGGCTACCGTACTGATCACAACCAAGGAGTATAGAGCCAAGGATCTTAAAAAGTTGTTACTGAATCCATGGTTTGTCCAAATCTTAGGGTTCACCGAGGGAGACCGGGAGGAATATTTCATCAGGTACTTTGCTGACCAAAACAAAGCTAAGAATATCTTGCGTTGGGTAAGAAAAAACGAAAAACTGTTTAATTTCTGCTCTGCCCCCATTGTGTGTTGGACTGTGTGTTCCTGCCTGAAGGAGCAGATGGCAAGAAATCCTTGTTTCCAGCTAAGCACCCAGACCGCCACCAGTCTGTATGTCTACTTTTTCTCCAGCTCGTTTGCCAAAGCAGAGGTGACTTTGTCAGACCAGAGCTGGCCAGAGCAGTGGAGGGCCCTCTGCTCTCTGGCTGCAGACGGGATGTGGTTTTGGAATTTCACATTTGCAAAAGAGGACCTCACGCGCAAGTGCCTGGAAGCACCTCTCATTGATTCTCTCCTCAGTTTGAATATTCTTCGAAAGGTCAGTGACTGTGAGGAGTGTGTTACTTTCACTCACCAGAGCTTCCAGGTGTTTTTGGGGGCCATGTTCTACGCACTCGGGGGAACGAAAGGATCTGTTGGCAGTCCTGCAAAACATGAAGAGATGAAGGTGCTACTGAATGATGCTTTGGCTGACAGAAACTTCTATTGGAATCAGATGGCTCTTTTTTTCTTTGGTCTTTTAAAAAGAAACGTGGCAGGAGAGCTGGAAACTACTTTGCGTTGTAAAGTGAGTCGCAGGATAACGGATGAATTATTAGAATGGGCAGAGGAATTAGAAAGTTATGACATTATCTCCAACCGTTTTGAATTCCTGCACTTTTTCGAGTGCTTGTATGAGACTCAGGAGGAAAATTTTGTAAGGCAGATTTTGAGTCATCTCCTTGAAGCTGACCTTGATATTTTTGGAAATCTACAACTCCAAGTTTCTTCGTTTTGCCTAAAACACTGTCGAAGGTTAAGTAAGCTAAGGCTTTCTATCACCGTTCCCATCCCTCATACGGAATTGACTTTCAACGTGGAGAGTCTGGAGTGAGTAATGCAAACCATTTCCCTCCCAGGTTTCTTCCCAGGCTCTGCCCAAGTTCTTCCACGAAGAACTTGGGCTATGTTGCTGTGTTATCATTCGTTATGATTGACCAAACCTTCTAGGTCACTCCAACCCAGGAGACCTTTTCCCTTTAGGTGTCATAAAGGATTCCTTGGCTACTTCTGTTTGATCTACTTTGAGATAGAGTTTCTATCTCAGGCCTACATAGTGAAGATGCATGTGCTAGGCGTTGTACTAAGACCCCTACGATTATCTGACTGATGCTCATTGTTGAATGGAGGGTGGAGTGTTATTGCCATTCACAGATGAGAAAACTGAATAAAAACAGAGTTTGCTTACATCAGTGGGGCCACTAAGCAGGTGAGCCTGGATCAGTGCCCAGCTCTCTTCCAGAGCTCCAGGGCTCATAGGTCAAAATGCTGGTGCCTCTCCTTTGAGCATGAGTTGGGGTGGGTATGGGTCCAATGGTGTCAATTATATCCTGAAGTTTGTTATGAAGAGTTTTTCCCTTTGTCTCCTGGAGGAAGAATCCCACAAATCCTTAAACTACCTTTGGTTCTTACCCTATGACCTTTTCCCATTGCTGACACTGTTGACTTCCTGCCTTGGAGGTAAAGAGATCGGAGTGTTCTAATTATTTCAGGCCCTACGGGTGTTTTCTAAACTCCTCTCATGAAATGGGCAACTATGTGTTCACAAATCCTTTCTGTTTTAACCCTCAGACCTACAAAAAGAATACCAGTTCAGTTTTGGTTGTTCAAATAGAAATTCTGAGATGACTAATCTCTTTGTGTTCATCCAGATTGGAATATTAGTAAGATGTTTCATCTTGGGGTCTGGAGTCATAAATGTTTAATATATATTGGCTGTCATTTGTCCAGTCTTAGATTCCCTAAAACCTAAATAGGGGACTTTATTTAGGTAGCATTTGCTGTTGGGTTATGTAAGTGTCCTTACTACCAATTATTTTCCCAAGGATAATGCCATTTATTGTAAGGACCAATACTCCATAAACAATATTCCTTACCTTACACATAATCACCCTAAGGCTGAAGGAGATTCCATGGCTTTCCTAATGGTGATAACAGATCTTCTGGTGAAGGTCAGTCCCTGTTTCGCTCCAGTACAGCTGCTTTTCCTCAGTGGTTTTTAATTTTGTAGCTCAGAATTAACTGGGATGTTAAACATATGACTACATGGGCATGTGTGTACACACACACACATACACACATACACTAAGGCTGGAAACAACCACTCTAACCAACGCTATAATTCTGGGCTCGCCATGTAGAACTTTATATCCTTCAGGTGCTTTAATGTGTTGTTTCACTTTCTTCATTGGAGATAAAGTTTAATTCATGACTTGGATGCTCTTTTATTCTTGGAAAGGTTGAGAGCCTACCACATTAAGGAAATACTAAGTAATGAAAAATTTTAAAGTTCAGTTAGCCACCGTATAGTACACCATTAGTTTCTGATGTAGTTCAGTGATTTATCAGTTACGTATCACACCCAGTGCTCTTCCCAACACGATCGCTCCTTAATACCCATCACCCGCTTACCTATGCCCCATTCCCTCCCTTCTGTAGCCCTCAGTTTGTTTCCCCAGAGTCCAGAGTCTCTCATGGTCTGTCTCCCTCTCTGATTTCTTCCCATTCAGTTTTCTCTCCCTTCCCCTGTGGTCCTCTGCTCTATTCCACATATGAGCGAAACCGTATGATAATTGTCTTTCTCTGCTCCACTTATTTAATGTAGCATAATCCCCTTCAGTTCCATCCAGGTCATTGCAAATGGTAGGTATTCATCCTTTCTGGTGGCTGAGTACTATTCCATTGTATGTATAGAATTCTAATAACCCTCCTAAGTTCTAAATATTTGCATAAAGCTTCTTTCAAATTATAAAATCCTACGAGGGTTTTATTATGTACGTTGAGAGAAACTTGGGTCACAGCGATTAAATCATGTTATAGGTAGCACAGCTCTGAATGGATCTTGGGTCTGTCTGACTTGAAGTCTGAACGTGTTAGGTTTATACCAACAGCCACCTCACCTCACTTCCATGGTTGCTTTCCTCTGAAAAGGATGGTTGAGCATTGTTGGAATAAAACATGTAGCACTTTAAAAACTATACTTTTGGGGTCCCGATTTTCCTGCCCAGTACTCCAGCAAATTCCTTCACTCGCAAGGGTCTGTTTTTATCTCCTGCAGACCACACTCCGGGTATCAGCTGGGGTTCACTTTAGTAACCCTTCTTTCTCTCTCATAAAGGACAAGCATGCATTCCAAGATACATCAGTGGCAGGACATTTGCTCCGTGTTTTGCAACGGGAACGTGAGTGAGCTGGACCTGAGTAACAGCAAGCTTAACACTGCTTCGATGAAGAAACTCTGTTACGAGCTGAGAAATCCAAGGTGCAAGCTCCGAAAACTGACGTAAGTGTGACACACATTTTGAAGACTCCAGCAGAGAATAAGCCAACATTTTTCTCTTGACGATTGCAGTATCTGTTTTCCAGAAAGTAAGCTCAGGTGCTTGGGATAATAAAATAAACAGGTTTGCATGAGTTCAGGCAAAGACCTGAACTCGGGCGTGAGTGACCTTGCATGAGAGGTACAGGTAGACGAACTGATTTTTCCATAAGACCTCTGTGTGAGACTGCTGTTCTGAGCTGAATATGAAGGACTGGAGAACTTGCAGGATGCGATCGGGACAAAGCATTCAAGGAGAGCCAGAATTTATGTGGAGTCCGTGTGAAGCGTGGGGTCTTCAGGAACGTGGGTAGTTTGTGGTGAAGCATTTGCTCATTCGATGGATATTTAATGAGCATCTCTTCTCCATTCTGAGGTTATAGCCACGAGCAGAAAGGATAATCCCTGTCCTCATGGAGCCTACAGTGTTGGAGAAACAAACTTATATGAACAGAGTAGTGTGTGAGACAGCGAGATCTCCCAAAGTAGGAGGAAATCTGTTCAGGGACTCAGGGTATGGAAGAGGAGGCATTGTGTTGTTAGGAAAAGCAGAAGGGCCTCTCCTATCTAAAAGATATTTGAATAAAGACCTACTCGTTGGAGCTGAAGCATCGTTTTGGACTGAAACGTCTCACATGATGTAAATAGAGATCACGGGGTCCCAAATGTGGCTTGAAGGTGGGGAAGAATGGAGGTGGCCATCGAAGGAGAAGCCAGGGAAGAGCTACCTGACTGAGGACAGACTGAATGACTCTTAAAGTTGGAGAAGCTGTTGGGTTGGATGCTTTGCAGTCCACGCCAACTAATTCTGTCCTGCGGTCCCTCTGCAAATCTGTGCTACCTTGAGCTCTGACAGTCAGATGCATGCACTGATTCCGTGAGTTAAGAGCACAAGATTTGGCAGGCACAATTGTCCTCAGACCTCAGTGTGTTGTGTGAGCTGGATCAGACACGCAGCAGGCAGCCTTAAACATCCTTTTATTAGGATATGGCTTTTTTTCATCCTCCCTCCCTCCCCTCTGTTTGGTCTTATCACTTAGTCCTAAAGATGAGGAGAAATAGATTTCAGAAAAAACAAGAGGAGAGAGGTGTTCTCATCAGACCTTTCTGGGGTGGTGTGGGGGTTACCTCCTGCCCGGAAGAATGGCAGCTCCAGGGTCTCTTGGGGCAGACTTGGTGGGGGAGGGGATTGATTCCTGATCGAATACATCCAACTGAAATTCAATTTTTGAATCTCTTCTATGTGTATATCCTTGAAGGAGGGTGTGTGTGTGTGTGTGTGTGTGTGTGTGTGTGGTGGAAAGGCCAGATGACGAAGTACTCCCCTCCATGAGGCCAGCCTCCTCACTTCCTCTTTTCCTCAGGTGCAAATCAATAACTCCTGTGAGGATCCTGAAGGAGCTTGTCCTTGTCCTACACGGTAACAAAAGGCTGACCCATCTGAACTTGAGCTCGAACAACCTGGGAGTTCCTGTGTCCACGATGATCTTTAAAACCTTGAGGCACTCAGCCTGCAACCTCCAGTCTCTGTGGTAAGTCTCTGGTGTTCCAGATCTGTCCTCACGGTCACCCCCAGGTTCAGTGATGCGTTGGGAGGACAGGACTCAGCACGGCATCCAAAGGTTGTGGAGAAAGATGAGGAGAGGGAACGGGTGCGTGGGTACGGTGCAGGGCTTTGCGATACTTAACGTCTACCAGACCCGCCTGAGGGGGGGTGTTAAGATGCAGGGTCCTGGAACCCCCACCCCGAGACCCAGCAGGGCCGCTGGGGGGCTTGAGAGCTAGCATTTCTAGCAGGCTCCGAGGTGGTGCTGGACCGTGGACACGTGCTCAGGGGCACCGAGTTGGAGGCCATCCTGCCTGGGGGGACAACGAGGAACAAGGAGAAATAAGCTTTGATTTGTGGAACAAGGGGGCCTCCGAATGAAGACCCCTCTTCCTGGGAGTAACTGCCTATCTTGGGATCCCTTTGGTAGGTTGGAATCATGTGGCCTCACCCCTCTGATGTGTCATCACCTCTTTCGGGAACTCAGCAAGAACTCAAGCGTGAGCTTCCTCAGCCTGGGGGACAATGATCTCTCCGGTATGGAGGTAGAAAGTCTGCAAGGGCCATCTGGGATGTCGAAGTCCTCCCTGAAGGAGCTGTCGTAAGTCTTCCTGCCTTGTCAAAATAGGGTCTTTGCAAGGTTAAGTGGCAGGGTGGGGTGGCAGTGGGGAACCCCTGTTGTAGGTCCCTACCTGCTGACACGTTCACTGTCTTCGCTCTTCTCCACCATGTCCTCAGGGCCCCATCTCAGCCAGCTTTGCCTCACCTTGATTATGGGTGACTCACCAGCCAGCCTCCCCTAAACCCAGTGGTTTTATTTTTTTTTAATTTTTAATATTTTGATTAATTGCTTATTACAAAAATTTTAAATTTAAATTCAATTAGCCAACATATAGTACATCATTTATTCCAGATGTAGTGGTCAATAATTCATCAGTTGCATATAACACCCAGTGCTTAAATATTTTATTTATTTATTAGAAAGAGGGAACATGAACGGGGGGTAGGGGCAGAGGGAGAAGCAGACTCCCCACTGAGCAGGGAGCCCCACATGGGGGCTCAATCCCAGGACCCTGAGATCATGACCTGAGCCGAAGGCAGATGCTTAACTGACTGAGCCATCCAGGCACCCTATTTTTTTTTTAAAGATTTTATTGAACACTGCATCAAAAACTAATGATGTACTGTGTGGTGGCTAACTTAACATAATAAAAAAATGAAAATAATAAAAATGTTTCATGTCAAAAAGGTAAAAAAAATTTAGAGAGCATGAGAGGTAGCGGGGGGTGGAGAGGGAGAGACAGACAGACTCTGCAATGAGCAGGGAAAACCCAGTGTTTGTTTGTTTGTTTAAGATTTTATTTATTCATTTGACAGAGAGACAGCCAGCGAGAGAGGGAACACAAGCAGGGGGAGTGGGAGAGGGAGAAGCAGGCTCCCAGCAGAGGAGCCTAATGTGGGGCGATCCCAGAACGCCGGGATCACGCCCTGAGCCGAAGGCAGACACTTAACGACTGAGCCACCCAGGTGCCCCAAACCCAGTGGTTTTAAACTGGGGGTGATCTTGTCCTCCAGGGGACATTTGGCGATGCCTGGACACTTACTTGGTTCTCACAATTGGGAGGGGAGGATGCCATTGGCATCTAGTAGGTGAAGAACTAGGTATGATTACTATCCTTCAGTGCACTGGGGGACCCCCTGACTCCCCATCCCTCCCCACACCAGCACCACGAAGAATGATCTGGCCCAAAGGTCAGTAGGGCTGAGATTGAAAAGCCTTACCCTGACCCACTTTTTTCTCCTTAAAACTTTTGTTCTTTATCCAGTTTAATCTTTTAATGATGATTGAGTCCCAGATGTATGTCCCAAGGGACTGGGAATTTGAGCAAGACAGAGAAAGTGGGGGGCACCTGGGTGGTGCAGTCGTTAAGCGTCTCCCTTCGGCTCAGGGCGTGATCCCAGCATTCTGGGATCGAGCCCCACATCAGGCTCCTCTGCTGGGAGCCTGCTTCTTCCTGTCCCACTCCCCGTGCTTGTGTTCCCTCTCTCTCTGGCTGTCTCTCTCTGTCAAATAAATAAATAAAATCTTTAAAAAGAAAGAAAGAGAAAGTGGGCATAGTGGGGGCTCACACCGCACTTGTACGTTATACAGCCTGGAGAAGTGCAACCTGTCAGCTGCCATCTATCAGGATCTGGCATTGTACCTCACCAGCACCCAGAGGATAGCTCGACTGTGCCTGGGATTTAATCCACTCCAAGATGAATGCGTGAGGCTCCTCTGTGCTTCCCTGACTCACCCCGAGTGTGCCTTAGAGAGACTGGTGTAAGCTCCTCTTGGTTCCATTTCTGGAAGCGACTCTCCTTGGGGGCGGGCATGGAGGAAAACAATGGGTCCTTCATTCAGGACCCATTTATATCGTGGAACATTAACACGCATTGAGCAATTACTCCATGTATTAGGCACCATTCTAGACACAGGCTGAGTAGCACCCCAGATTCGCGGAATCCGTCTCTGGGGGTTGTGCCAAGGAATTCAGTTTTAGCAGGGACACCAGGAAATTATGGTCTGGTCAACTGATATCTGAGCTCCTATCTCTAGACACAGAGCTGGGCACCCTGGTGGGGTGGGGGGAAGACACACACCCGCCTGTGTGGAACACGTAGATTTGTGAGTGAGTTTCAAAAAAACTAGCTCAGCAAAGAAAAAAAGCAAAGTGGAAGGAGTAGACCAGGAGTGGTGGGCGGGTTTCCTAGTAAGGTCTTCTCTCACCAACCTATCAGAGGTGGGGACACTGAAGCCACCAGACATTGACTGAAGAAGCCACATGCAGAGGGAAGGAAGAGGAGGGCAGGAATGAGCTTGGGGTGTTGTGGGAACAGCAAGACATCTAGTAAGGCTGGGGTAACATGAGTGACGGGGATAAGGGGTGAAGATGAAGCTGGAGAGGCAGGACGACGCCTGGAATATGCCCGGCAGTGATGGAATTGGTTTTGTTTGGAGGTGGAAACATTGTCTGAGGACCAGAGTTGTACACGGACATTCTCTGAACGATTGCTCAGGCTGCTGTTGAAGGGTGGACTGTGATGGAAGCAGGCAAGAGGATGACAGTGAATTGGTCGGGGTGAGGTGGTAGGATTTCGGGGGACACCTGAAGGTAGAGCCAGTAGGACTTGCTGATGCATTAGTGTGGTTTAGGAAGGAAAGACCCAAAACACCTGCAGGTGATGGGCTTGGCAACTGGGTGAAGGGTGGTGCCATTTTCTGACATGGGGAAGACGGGGAAGGATGTGGTTCGGGTGTGAGGGGTTTGGGCCGGGACATGGGAGCACGAGATGCCTGTTAACCACATGGAGATGTTACGTGAGCATGCGTATGTAGGACTGTAGGTTTCCAGGGGGTTGCTGGGGTGAGGGGTGAGGGGTAGGTGCCAAGTGAGATTTTGCAGATGGTTTCTAATTCAGCTACCCTCTGCTGCTCTGGGGCAGGTGGAATGGGGGGGAGATGGGTTTTCCCAGACCGGATATTGTTCAGGTGAGAATAAAAGGATAAAAAGGCCACCCGTCTTGAGGTGCATCCAAGGGGGTAAATGGTGAAAGACCATAGAATCTGAGCTACGGACCAAAAGGTTAGCACTCACTCAGCACTGAGCCTCAAAGAACCGTAATATTAATAGCTAATTAATACACATGTAATATGAACTAATGTTATATATAACCATTATAGGTGACATTGTATTAATATATACAATTGTTAAAAGTATGCTTATAACAATATACTTTAATATCTAATTATATTTACTATAGATACATTAATATATGACAAAATACAAAATAAAATCATAGATTTATTACATGTGATCTATAGAATTCCTGATATGTTACACAATAACACATATCATGTATATAACCTGTCTTTTATATAATAGCTAAGTATTATATATACAATATAGATACAGTATACATATTATATACATCTAATGGATTTATACATCTAACGTATTTATTATATACATCTGATGCTTATTGATCTCTTTATCTTCTGCATCTCCCACAATTTGTATTGCACACTTGGCAAGTACTGTTCCAAGCACCGCACACCATGGCTCAGGGCATCCTCACTGCTGTGCTCATCTCGCCTTAGCGGGAAGTGAAGGCCGGAGGGAATAAAGCAACACGCCCGACAATAGTCAGCAATGGCTGAGCAGCATTTGAACCCACGTCTGACCGGCTTCAAAGCCTTGGGTTCATCCCCGGGTGCTTCAAGGTCATTTAAAGTGTTTTCCCTTCTATTTATTTTTTGCTTTTATTTACACTTAAAAAAATTCTCACATTAAACTTTTCCGACGTGTGAGAAGTTGTACATATTTACTGTACGAGTCGGTGAGCCAGGGGAGAAGTACGCACCCATGAGACCATCACCACCATTAAGGCCACACCGTATCCATCACCTTCCAGAGTTCCCTCTCCCCCCTTTTCATTAAATTTTTTTGTGATATAACTTAACATAGAATTTTCTATGTATTTAAGTATTCTAACTCTTAGAGGACTTTCAGTACACAATATGGTATCGTTAGCTATGAGCGTGATGTCGCCTGGTGGATCTTCAGAACTTACTCTTCTTCCATTACGGAGACTTGAAATGCTTTGGTCATCATCCCTGTATTTATCTTTAAAGATTTATTTGAGAGGGAGAGAGAGCAGGGGGAGGGGCAGAGGGAGAAGGAGAGAGAGCATCCTCAAGCCGACTCCCCGCTAAGTGCGGAGCCCAGCGCAGGGCTCAGTCGCGGGACCCTGAAATCACGACCTGAGCCAAAGTCAGGAGCTGGATGCTTACCTGACTGAACCACCCAGGTGTCCCAATCATCATCTTTTTATTGGCTTTTTTTTTTTGAAACCACCACTAATGACCAGTATGTTCTTCCTGTGCTCATTGCGTAGATCTGGGAAAGGATGAGTAAGTCCAGATACTCAGCATATCCTGGCTTGGGGTTCAGGGGACACCACGGTTGAACTCAGAGGCAGGGCCTGAGGCTGCGTCCCCAGGGCCCTCGGTTTGGGCTGCTGTCCTGAGCTTCTGTCTCTGTGGCTCTTGCCCTATAGGCTCTGGTTCTGCCAGCTCGGGGCACCCAGTTGCAGGTACTTGTCAGACGCCCTCCTTGAGAACAAGAGTTTGACACATCTGAACCTGAGGAGGAATAACCTGGGAGACGAGGGGGTGAAGTTTCTGTGCAAGGCCCTCAGTCGTCCAGACTGCAGCCTACAGAGCCTGGAGTGAGTGCCATTCCTCTGTCCTTCAGAGGGTGGGAAGGGGGCATGTGAATTGACTTCCAAATGCCCAAGTTCTGGATGGGGCTGGAGTCCTGGGTGTAGACAGGATGTCTCACGTAGAGGAGCTTCGCGTTCTGTCAGAGGGGCAAGGGGGGGTGCCTATGGTGTGGGGGGGGGACTGGGATCATGGCTAAGGACCAACCACAATGTGTGCTGGGGGTTCCCAAGACCACACTCTGCAGGTTTGGTGACTCACAGAGGATTTCAGGAACTTGGCAGGCAGTCAAATTCGTGGTTACGATTTATTACAGTGAAATGAGAAAAAGCAAAATTAGCAAAGGGGAAAGGTGCACAGGGTCAAGTCCAGGGGAAACCAGGTGCAAGCTCGCTATGGATGGCATGGGGCGGGAGCTGCATTGTCCTGCCTACGTCCTTTCTGTCAGGTAGATAGGAGCACTGAGATCTCCTGACCAGCTCCCTGCTCTTCGCAGGGCTCAGAATGGGAAGTCTGGCTTTGGCATCTGTCTTGTCCTTGGAAGACTGACATGGGCTGGGGTAGATAGAGCAAAGCCCAAGGATTCAAGATTTCTTCTTTGTCCCTTTCTGTTTATTTTGCAGTTTGTCATGTTGTTCCTTATCACCAGAGGGCTGTCAGGAGCTGGCTAATGCCCTCAGGCATAATCGTAACATGAAAATTTTGGATGTCGGGAACAATGGTGTTCAGGATGATGGAGTGAAACACCTGTGTGAGGTTCTAAAAGATCCGAGTTGTGCACTGAACACTCTTGGGTGAGTTGACGCTCTTTTCTTTGTGGGAAGCCCCCATCTCTACTCTCGCATCCGGATATGTGTTCACCTGGGGGTTCAAGAAGGCGAGGAACAAATGTTCTCTTCTGCTTAACGGTAAGGCTCCAGTTCAGAGACAGAAGTTCACTCCGGTTACCCTCCCCCTTGGTGTATTATAAATATTCTTTGGTTCCGTCGGTACCTTTTGGATAGTAGGGCGGGGGCGGTACAGCCTGCTTCCCACCCCAGAGTCTCTTCTGTCTAAGGGGAAGTCTGATTTTAACAATAAGGTGATGTGTTTGTTCAGCAAACTAAGCTGGTTTAGGCTCAAATAATAGCAGCTTTCGTTAAGTGTGGCTTACGTGATTCTACTCACTGTCACAAAATGCTTAGAGATCTCACAGTATTTCTCTCTTTGTGGAAATCCTGCCATTTGCATTAAGTGGATGGACCTCGAGGACATTATGCTCATAAGTGAAATAAGTCAGAAGTTGCTATTCCCCCCGCCCCCGCCACATCCCTGTCTTTCAAGAAGTATCTTGAGGTGCGATATTCTTTATCCTGCAGGTAAAGGAGAAGCTGTCAGATTTATGCAAGTACTTAAGGGTCTTATTTGTGCCTTAAAAAGAATGCTGGTCTGGTTTCAAGCCCTCATTCTCTAGGTGCCTCTCCCTGGATGTGGAAATGAATAAAATGTTTGCAACAGTTACTGCATTGTCTCTAATGATGAATGCCTGCCCGATACTCAGTTCACGTTCATTCAGTTTCATTCTCTACTGTTGGAGCTTTAATGATTTTTAAAAGATTTTATTTAAGAGAGGAAGACAGAGAAAGCATGAGCAGGGTGAAGGGGCAGAGGGCGAGGGAGAAGCAGACCCCATGCTGAATAGGGAGCCTGATTTGGGGCTCGATTCCCAAGATCCCGGGATCATGACTTGAGCTGAAGGCAGACGCTTAGCTGACTGAGCCACCCAGGCGCCCCGCCAATGTTGTAGCATTAAAGCAGGCACCTGAGTGTCTTGCTTGTGTCCACAGGGTTCCATCTTTACCATCAGACCAGGGTCTCTCAACCTCAGCGCTACTGACCCCTTGGGCTGGGTAATCCTTGGCTGTGGGCTGTCCTGTGTCCTGAACGATGCTGAGCGGCATCCCCGGCCTCCACCCTCCAGATGCCAATAGCACCTTCCTAGTCTGCAGACGTTGCTCCGTCTCCACTCATTGAGGGAAAACTGGCCCAGAAGACCAAGGGAATCCTATTAAACATACGCGATTGAGGTCAATAATATGTAACATAGCGGTAAAGGCCCTGCAGGGGGCGCTAGACCGGAGACAGGACACACTTGGGTGAGGCTGGAGCCCGTTTTTCCCGGGTCCTCCTCTTCCCGTCCACAAAAGAGTGCCTTTACTTTGAAGCAGTCGCTGGATCCTACCCAACTTCTTCCACCCAACGGAAACATTCTTTCCCTTTACTCTGTCAAAATTCATGTATAGATACCTGTCACACTTTTTTATAGGCTTAGGTGAAAATTTCCAGTACCTCAAACTGATGTAACACTGTCACTTTTGTCTTTGAACATACAGTTGGCTAGCTACTAGGAGTACAGATTTTGTTTTGTTGAATTTAGAAACAAGATGAAAGTGTAAGGAAGGGATTGTAATCTTATTTCAGTCCTTCCAAGGACCTTATAAATGAATTCACGTCCACTTTTTGTGAACATTGTTTCTTTCACAGTTGGGCAGGCTAATGTTCTGTTTCCTCACCTGGCAAATGGAGTTTAAGATAGTGGCTACCTTTCATAGGATTGGTATATGGATTAAATGAGTTATGTGTAAGCATTTGGAGAAGTGTCCGGCATGTGGTAAGCTCTCCACTATATGCCAGTTTGTTTTAACCACATACTTTTTCCTAGATGTGGTATCACTTCTACCTTCTCAGTCTGAGGACCATCTTTCACACTTCCTTCCCACCCACTCCTAGGTTGGAGAAGTGCAATCTGACGCCTGCTTGCTGCCAGCATCTGTCCTCTGTTCTCGGAAGCAGTAAAAGCCTGGTTAACCTGAACCTTTTGCAGAATGACTTGGAGCCCAGTGGAGTCAGCATACTGTGGAAGGCCTTGAAAAAATCAGCGTGCAAACTACAGAAACTTGGGTAATCCCCAGTGACTTTTATACTGGGAAGCACTAGCTGAGAGGGGGATGAATTGGCTGATGTTTTAAAGCAAGCGTTGGGTTTACCCTGCATTCGATTTCCTAGAGCAGTGCCGGCCAGCAGAACCTTTAGCGATGGCGGCAACGGTTTAGATCTCCTGTCCAGTAGAGTAGCCGGTAGCAGCATGTGGTGACGGGCCGCTTGAAAGGGGGTTAGTGCAACCCAGCAACTGCATTTTTAACTTCTCTCAGTTTGAATTACTGGAAATGGCCCCATGTGGGTCGTGATGACCATACTGGGCAGCACAGTCCTACATTTGGGCAGTTGAGGAGTCCCCTCATTTTTCTCATTCCTGTACCTACTTAGTATTTCACTCATCAGAAATTCAGTCAACGACATCTTTTCAATGCTAACAAGCATGCCGTGGTAGATAGCAGGAAGCAAATGGTCGTGCGCCTTGCCCCCATGGCTCCGCGTTCTTCCCAGGGAGATGACAGATCTGAGATGTATAAAAGCAGTGTCATCATGAATGCTATGAAGGAAGCTCTGGGTTGTGGTAGAAAAACAAGGGCAATCAGGGTGGTAACAGAAGGCATGTCTGAGGTGGTGACGTTGATCTTGAGTCCCAAGGAGGCTCAGGAGGGGACATGGACAGTGACAAGAGACAAAGAGTAGAGTGTTCTAAGGAAGTTGGAACAGCAGGTATAAAGGCCCCGCAGTTGGACTACCAGCTATGTATTGCCCCTTCCAGGCACTGAATAGAGCATTTAATTAGAACAGTCTTCACCTTATTCAGTATTCTGGAGATGAGGTCAGAAAGGTAAGCAGTGGGTTCCGTTCCCCCACCCCCCCACCAGAGGAAGACTTTAGGCACATTTTAGCAGAAATCCTCTTGGATTCCAAAGAACCTTGCCTACTTTGGGAAGTTGGTCAAAAGCTATACATTCAGGACTTCATGTTACCAACTTCACATCTAAGTAATGCATTTTTTAAATGTTTTTTTATTATGTTAGTCACCATACAGTACATCCCTGGTTTCTGATGTAAAGTTCGATGATTCATTAGTTGCGTATAACACCCAGTGCACCATGCAATACGTGCCCTCCTTACTACCCATCACCAGTCTATCCCATTCCCCCATCCCCCTCCCCTCTGAAGCCCTCAGTTTGTTTCTCAGAGTCCATAGTCTCTCATGTATTTTTTTAAAAGCATTCTATCTCTTTATTTCTTGCAGGCTCAAGAAAGAGTTGTACGAAATAGTGAAGGGGGAGCTGGAGGAATTGCAGGAGAGGGGGTCCTTTCTAAGAGTCAAGTGTGAATGGGATTTCAATGACCTTGAGGACAAATGGTGGTGGTGATCCAATGAGGAAATGCCATGGCTTCACCATGGGATGGTCTTGGATTAGACTCACTGGGAGACTGCTCAGGTGTCCCTGTTCATGGGGACAAATGAGCTGTTACCTCGAGTGCTTTCCCACCATTTGTTGTAGGCAGCATATTAAATACCAATCTCCAGAATTCTAATCTAATTCTATGTTTGGCTCCAAGACCCTACATTGGATTTGCCTCAAGTTTCCTTTTGTTCTTCTTGGTGTAATGTCTTTCTCAGATGTTAAGAGGATTCAATAAAGCAAAGGATATTAAAAAAAAATACCTTGAGAAAGCCTAAAACCTCATTTCCTGTGGATGGAGAGATGGGCTAGATATGACTCTCGTCCCCCAGTTACGCTGCTGTGGATAAACCAGCCAGATGGAGACTCAGAACCACTCCTGATACGCAAATAGACCCCATTTTGGCTTTTGTGTCTGCCTCTGAATGATCTGTGGCTGTGATCTATCTAAATGTATTTTACCTACCTGAAAACAGAGGAACATGGATCTTACACAGGATATCCTGTGAAATGAACGTCATGCATGCGAATGCATACGAGGGCAGGAGCTTATTACAGTTTTCTCTCCCCTATTTAATAAGCGTAAGCTATCAGAAGTTGTAAGGAGCAGTGGATCTTCATTTTGTTCTGCATTTTGTAGCTTCTAAAACCTGTGTGGTGTGTCTCAGTCTCCATCAGAGCCCTGCAGGTGGGGGCATCCCTCCTCGAGAAACTTAGAAACAAAAGATACTCAGGGTGAATGCTTTACAACAGATCACAGAAATAGTAAGTCAAATAATGGAACTTGAAATCCAAGTCTTCTGTCATAAGAGCCAACATGCCTTATGAAAGCCAGTGGGGTCTTTCAGTCAGTTGAATGCCATGACCCTTCTATCCACCCATGTTCCCTCATCATTAAATATAAGCGAAATCTAGATCCTTGAAATATTTCATTTTCTTCCTGCTATAGTTTTGTCATTCATTGTAGATGAAAACTGGGGGAGATATAAATGAACTAAGTTAGAAAATCTGCAGGGAGAGATTTCTAAAAACCAAAGGTTTCGACTGCCTTAGTCACCATGTCATGACTTAAGTTACTGCTGATTCAAATGGTACCGTATTACTTCTGATATTCTGACAAAACTACATGTTAACCCCAAATCCAAGATGATCCCAGAGTTTGTTTCTTTATAACACAGGGATATTCTTCTGTGAGTGTTGGATCTATAAATTCTCTTTTACTATTTTCGTATTTTAGGAATTTATTCTAGAATTCCTGAATTTGTCATGGAATTAATTCAATTACAGCAAAGGATCTTAACCCTTGCATATTCTAAGAGTGTTGTTTTATTTCAAAGCCATGTAATGCCAAAGTGGCTTTCTAGGGGAATCAATGATAGGTCCACCCACCCCTGCCCCAGGAAGGGGAATGAGGGTTCAGGGAAGGAAGAGATGGGACCAAAGGGCTTTGCATGTGTTGTGACTGCCGAGCTGCTTCCCCAGGCTCACTACGGGGTATGAAGCCCACAACCCAGCAAGGAGCGATTCATTTGTGACCAACTGCGAGTCTGTGATCATGCGGGAGACTTACCCACCCACTTTGTTTTTTCACACCTGCTACTTTGCCATCTTAAAAGCATGGGTAGATGTGGCCAGGACTAGGGAGTGGCCAGGCACAAGGCCGAGGTTGTGTATAGTTGAGCTTAGAAGCAGAGAGAATCCCCTTTGTGACGTGATGGAGGAGCTGTGGTTGAGAAAAAGATCCCCTGAACGGAATCTGGAGAGACAAATAGATTCTATGGACTGGAAACATGCACAGGGGCTTTTGATGATGGCACCGCTGCCGATTTTCTCACTACAACGTGGGTTTAATAGCACCAATCTCAGGTTTTGTAAAAATGACACAAAATAACTCAGAAGTTTCAGTGGGTGGTAAACACCTGTAAGTGTTGCTCTTAGGTTAACAATCTCCTTCAATCTTGTCATCTCAAGATCCTCGCTTGCAAACTAGATGCTTCATGGCTCAGTTCTTTATCTGCACATCCTTCCCCCTCTTTTCTACTGACCTCTACTTTTAGGGAAAGACGTTTGAGATGACGGGAAACTGTTGGAACACCTCCTATTGGGTGGGGATGGATGTCCCCTTAACATCACTGTAGCTAGGGCAGTAAGTTCTTTGCTTCCTCCAGCTGGTCTGCCTCTCAGAAACCCCGGCAGCATGTCATTCCTTTGCTCCATAGATGACGTGAAGTGACTTTCTCAATCTTTGTCTCTTGTGATGTTTGTGGTAAGCTGGACATAACAAATTCACTGGCTAGCCTTTTTTTTTTTTTAAGATTTTATTTGACAGCACAAGCAGGGGAAGCAGCAGGCAGAGGGAGAAGCAGACTCCCCGCTGAGCAGAGAGCCCGACATGGGGCTCGATCCCAGGACTCTGGGATCATGACCCGAGCCGAAGGCAGACACTTAGCTGACTGAGCCACCCAGGCGTCCCTGTTTAGTCGTTTTAAAGTGAACAATTGTGTGGCATTAAGTAGCTTCACACTGTTGTGTAACCCTCACGACCATCCATCCATGGAACTTTATCTTCCCAAACTGAAACTCTGTCCCCATGAAATACTAACTCCCCATTTCCCGCTCCCTGAGCCTCTGGCCACCATTATTCTGTCATTATGAATTTGACCGCTCTAGGTACCTCATAAAAGTGGGGTCATCCAGGGGCGCCTGGGTGGGTCAGTTGGTTAAGCATCTGCCTTTGGCTCAGGTCCTGATCTCAGGTTTCTGGACTGAACCCCGTGTCAGGCTCCCTGCTCAGTGGGGAGCCTGCTTCTCCCTCTGCCTGTACCCTCTACTCATGCTTTCTCTCTCAAATGAATAGCTCTTAAAAAAAAAAAAAGAGTGGGATCATACAGTATTTATCCTTTTGTTGACTGACTTATTTCCCTTAGCATAACGTCCTCAAGGTTCATCTGTGATATGGCAGGTGTCAGTTTCCTTGTTTTTTGAGGCTGAATCCTACTTCATCATGGGGATAGACCACATTGTGTTCATCCATGCCTTTGTCAGTGGACACTTGAGTTGCTGACTTTATCCATCTTAACTTCTTCATTGATGGCATGGGGGTCCAGAAATGAAATACTCCTCAACTTTCCTTCCAGTTCCCACCCCGTCTTCATGTATGGGGTTGGAGGTCTTCATTTGGAAGAAGGGAAAGAAGAGTAGAGAGTCTTAGAAGCCGTAAGGTGCAGCGGGAAGAGGACCAGGGCGGAATCTGGGGAACGATGGGAGACGCAGTGGGTCACGCAGGGAGGTAAGATTAGCAGCGCCTGAGAAATGACCCAGGACTTGGAAGGAGGCAGAAGAGAATGACTGGGGCGTTCTTCGGGGGACAGGGCTGCACCTGCAGCGCCTGTTGGAGTGCGTGCCTGGCTCTGCAGAGGCTGACTCGTGGAGTCTTCTCCGGTGCTCGTGCATTACTTTTTCTGTAATCTCCTGCTTCTACTTCGTCAGTTTATTCCACTGAACAAGCCTGACTCAGGAGACAGAATCACAAAGCATTGTTTTTGCCTGACTGTTCAGATTTACTCTCAGGTGTGGAATCTTTTCCTGCACCTGGTTCAATACTTGTCCTGGGCCATTTCTTTTTTCTATCATGTAGTAGTCTCAACGTCAATAATTTCCTCTAGTCCCATGCCATAAAACGCCACTTAAACTCTGTGCGCTCCTGAACTATGGGATGGACCCCCTGAATCCTGAGAAGGGATGTGTTCGGAAAGAGGAAAGGCAAGGGAGCAGGGACAATAGTTAACTGACCGTCGCAGTGACAGACACAGCATCGCCACCCCATCGGAAGCGTAAAGCTGGCTTTCCTATTTCCTCTCAACAGAGAAAGGCCCATCGGACGCTTTACTGATGAAAACAAACACATGCTTCGCTCAGCTGGTCGCTGATTCCTTCCTGAAACCCTACACGTGCATCGAGACCAGTAGCTTATCTTGCTGACACTTGTCATAGCGACTTCTCACATCGTCTACTAATGTCTCACTTCTGCGTGCCCATGCCACCTGCTTCCCTCTTGTTATATTTTTTATCCTCCTATTGGTTGCCTTGTAGCTACAAGTGCAACATAGACATTCTAGATGGTTAAAGAAATACTCAGACTCCTGGATGAGAAGAGGTTTACAAGGTTGTAAGTTGTGGTGATATGTAGTGATAATGTCAAATATTAGAAACCACCTAAAAGCCTATCAGTAG
The DNA here is from genome assembly GCF_002007445.2 of Ailuropoda melanoleuca. NCBI lineage: Eukaryota > Metazoa > Chordata > Mammalia > Carnivora > Ursidae > Ailuropoda > Ailuropoda melanoleuca. The sequence goes on from NC_048229.1 coordinate 26,229,503, forward strand.
ATCATTTAAATGAAGTACATATATACAGGGCTATTCTATCGGTTAAAGAAACAAGGTTTAGTTATTTATGCCGATGCGTATAGGCGTGGTTTATGTGCCTGTTATGTATCTCAACCTTTTTTGCACGTGTACATATGTAAACAGGCATGCACCTTTAACCCCACAATGGCCCTGAATATATGTGCTGCATTGTGTGTTCGCACTGTTGGTCTCTCCATGTCGAAATGTGTATATGTGTATATTACGTGAAGTACATTATTTTCAGTCTATCAATGTTATTTTTACATACACACACACACATATATATCAATATGGATACATTAACAATGAAAAACAATGCGTTTAGTGTGGGATCTTTATGTAATTGAAAAAATTGATACTATATTGTTGACGGATGCGTTCACATATAGAGAACTGTAGGAACGATACGGGCGTTCGGTCTCGTGGTAGATTGCTTGTGGGATGTAGGAAGAGGGGAATGAGAGCGTTGGTGGTCAAAAGGACCTTCACCTTTATCTGTACTTGGAAGTGGAGGGCAATGGATGGTTTATACTTTCCTGGGTTTTTTGTTTGTTTGTTTTATAGTATTTTTTATTATGTTAGTCACCATACAGTACACCCCTAGTTATTGATGTGAAGTTCCACGATTCATTACTTGCATATAACACCCAGTGCACCATGTAATACGTGCCCTCCTTACTACCCATCACCAGCCTATCCCATTCCCCCACCTTCCTCTATACTTTTCTGATTTTTAAAAAAAGCACTTTCCAAATACCATCATGAGGCCAGAGAAGAGAAAGAGCCCAAATTGGGACACCAACAACACGAACAGAAAAGACAGTGACCAAGTGAGACCTCAGGTCCAGTGCTCTTGGTACGGGCAGCATGTGTCCAAACCATGTGGGGAAAGGATCGTGGTTTCTACCATCCACATGCTTGCTCCAGGCATTCACTGGGAACAAATTCTGTTTGGAGATTTGTTTTACAAAATGTTGAAGGTGTAAGACTTTATTAAGTGTTTACAGTATTGTCATGAGACGGGATAGGAACTTTAGCTTGGCAGTCTTTCAGTGGCTTGCCCAAGGCCACAAAGCAGATTAAAACCATATAAACACAGTCTATGAAGTTTCCAAATGAGGGGCCAGAAAGATCAGGGCTCACGTCAGTGTCCAGAACTGTGATTCCTGGGGACAGTAGTCACAAGTAAGGGCTCCAGTAACTTTTCTTTGCAGGTGCCCTTGGTCAGGAAGGGTCTAGCTTGCTTGCTGCCCTATCGTCCCGTCTCTGTTCCATCATTCATCTGTAATTGTGAAGGATGGATTTTGCTTTTCTGCAGCTGTCAGAAGTCTCTGGGTTTCCTCATCAAATTCAGTTTTTTGCAGCCTAGTAAAATGGAAAAGGGGCTCTGTTGAACTCCTACCTCTTTTGTTTCTTCTCTGCAGCTCCTCTTTCTCCATCATTTCTTCCGGGGACAAGCCTAGAACAACCTGGTGTTGCGTCCAATGGGAAAGACATATCTGTGGCGGTGGGGGGGTGTGTGCTGATAAATGTTTAACCCTGGCTCTGTAGCTCTGCACATTTCTGAGGTGTAAATTATCCAACCATGGCCAATTTTTTTTAAAGATTTTATTTATTTGACAGACAGCCAGTGAGAGAGGGAACACAAGCAGGGGGAGTGGGAGAGGAAGAAGCAGGCCCATAGCAGAGGAGCCTGACGTGGGGCTCGATCCCATAATGCCGGGATCACGCCCTGAGCCAAAGGCAGATGCTTAACCGCTGTGCCACCCAGGTGCCCCCAACCATGGCCAATTTTAAGCCACCCACTTGATGTCGCTAAACACAACAGGAGGAAGAGAGAGCGCAGGGTTCTCACGATCTGGTAGGAGCGGTTTGTCTCCAACACATCACTGGACAGAACAGAACTCCTTTCTGATACCAGCTGAACACTAGGGTTTGGGACAGGAAGTCAGAGGAAGCTCAGGAGAAAGATAAACTTATTTTTAAAAAGATCAATTAGTAATAGCTTCCATTATCCGAGTGCCTCGTCCTAGCCTTCTGTTGTTTGTTTTAGGTGTATATCTCATTAAAATATCACAACCCAGGGGCGCCTGGGTAGCGCAGTCGTTAAGCGTCTGCCTTCGGCTCAGGGCGTGATCCCGGCGTTCCGGGATCGAGTCCCACATCGGGCTCCTCGGCTGGGAGCCTGCTTCTTCCTCTCCCACTCCCCCTGCTTGTGTTCCCTCTCTCGCTGGCTATCTCTATGTCTGTCAAATAAATAAAGTCTTTTAAAAAAATATATCACAACCTTGTGAGATGCTATTATTGACCTGATTTGTGATGAAGACAAGGAGGGCTAAGCAAGGGAAGGAACTGGCCCAAGGTCCCAGCTGTGGAGTGGTAGAGACAGGGGACAGATACCCAGTAGTGCACTTGACACGAGGCAGGAGTTATTGCTCTGAATTAAATGGGAGGGTTAAGGATCACGGCGTCTTTGTTCTTCTGTGGGGGTCTGTTTGCTTGCGAGTGTCCTGAGTAACTTCACCTCGCTGTCGGTGCCTCTGTTTCCGTCCACAGTTGGGGGGGGTGCAGGGGATGTGGAAGCTCACTGACGTTGTTCTGCATTTTTATCACATCTGTATTTTCATAGTTGCTATGTCAGATCAAATCATTTCCCCCATTTTGCAGATAAGACAGATAATCAGGGAAGACAAATGCTTTGCCTGGGCCGACAAGACTCAAAACGAAACAGCTAGGATTTCACGGCTCAGGAAAACAATGGACAGTCCAAGTCTTCCCACCGCCTGGAGCGCGGCGTCCGCACTCTGTGCTCTGATCTTTCACACCAGGTGAAAGGAGGGTGACAACCTGCCAGGCCCCCGAAGTCTCTAGATGTAGGTTTACGAGGAAGGGCTTTAAAGAAACGGACCTATTTCTTCACAAGTTGGAAAAGACAGTGATGTTGTTGGTGCTGGACTTGACGTCATCTACTTCCCCTTCAAAGAAACGAGTGGCCACGTAAGTACCTATGAGTGTGCTCGATTTCAGATGGGTTTGAAGAGGGTAGGGAGAAGTAGAGATGCTAAGGTTCATTGTGGTGTTACCTAGTGGGACGATATTTAGCTGATAAAGTAACGATACGTATAATTTATATTACATTTATAATTATACTGCTATAAATATATAGTTATATATAATTATACTTCTATAAATGTAATTATAATTATATATAATTATATAATATATACTATACCTGTATAATTTATATCTAAATCTATAATTATAAATACAATTATACAAATCTATAATTATAACAAATTATAAATACATGTGTTTTTTTTATTCTTATGATTTTTTTATTATATTTCTTATTATGTTAGTCACCATACAGTACATCCCTGGTTTCTGATGTAATGAATCATTAGTTGCGTATAACACCCAGTGCACCATGCAATATGTGCCCTCCTTACTACCCATCACCAGTCTATCCCATTCCCCCACCCCCCTCCCCTCTGAAGCCCTCAGTTTGTTTCTCAGAGTCCATAGTCTCTCATGTTTCATTCCCCCTTCTGATTACCCCCCTTTTCTTTATCCCTTTCTTCCCCTACCGATCATCCTAGTTCTTATGTTCCATAGATGAGAGAAATCATATGATAATTGTCTTTCTCTGCTTGACTTATTTCACTTAGCATTATCTCCTCCAGTGCCGTCCATGTTGCAGCAAATGTTGAGAACTCGTTCTTTTTGATAGCTGAGTAATATCCCATTGTATATATGGACCACAACTTTTTTTTTTTAAGATTTTTTATTTATTCAACAGAGATAGAGACAGCCAGTGAGAGAGGGAACACAAGCAGGGGGAGTGGGAGAGGAAGAAGCAAGCTCATAGCAGAGGAGCCTGATGTGGGGCTCGATTCCACAACGTCGGGATCATGCCCTGAGCCCAAGGCAGACGCCCAACCGCTGTGCCACCCAGGCGCCCCAGGACCACAACTTCTTAATCCAGTCATCTGTTGAAGGGCATCTCGGTTCCTTCCACAATTTAGTTATTGTGGACAATGCTGCTATGAACATTGGGGTGCATATGGCCCTTCTCTTCACTACGTCTGTATCTTTGGGGTACATACCCAGTAGTGCAATGGCCTGGATCATAGGGTAGCTCGATTTTTAACTTTTTAAGGGACCTCCACACTGTTTTCCAGAGTGGCTGTACCAACTTGAATTCCCACCAACAGTGTAGGAGGGATCCCCTTTCTCCACATCCTCTCCAACATCTGTTGTTTCCTGTTTTGTTAATTTGAGCCATTCTGACTGGCGTGAGGTGGTATCTCAGTGTGGTTTTGATTTGTATTTCCCTGATGGCAAGTGATGTGGAGCACTAAAAACTTTAATCTTGACAGCACTAAAGATCTAAAAATTAGGGTAAATTGTTGAGTATTACACAGAATGTGAATACAAGAACAAAAAGGCTCTTAAGAACCTTCAATGGCTTCTTCCCTGGGGGCTTTTGCCCAATGGTGTTAAAAAGCCTGCTTTTGGGCAAATCTTGAGTCACAGACACACCTGAGCCCTGAAACCACCAGAGGAACAGACTCTAAAGCAGTGTTTCTCCAAATTTAGTCACTACCACCAGGAATTTGTGGAAATGCAAATCCCTGATGTCCTCCCTACTCCTAATAAATTCGGAGTGAGGCATAGCTATCTGTTAAAGCCTCCAGTGGCTTCTGATGCACCCAAGGTTGAGAACGCTGACCTGAAGAGCCGCTTTCACTGGGCAAGACCCTTGCTGTCACTTGACTCTGAGCCCTTCCCCAAGAAGCAAGCAACTAGCTGCACTTTTCTTGCCTGGAAGACAGTGTTAGGAAGATAAAAGGTCAGCCTCTTGCCAAAGGCTGAAATCTTAACATGGTCAGAGACCTTCTGAAAGTGAGGGGATTGACTGCATTCAGATTTGGCACAAATCGGATTTTAAATATCTGCCCAAACGCACGCACGCACGTACACACGCTCTGTACCGCCCGCGGCAGATCAGCAGAGAGAGACCTTTCCGTCTCCAGTGCAATAACAGTAGATGTGTGGGCGGTTGAATCGTGTACCCCTTACAGGTCATATGTTGAAATCTTTTTTTAAAAATGATTTATTTATTTATTTATTTATTTGACAGAAAGAGGGGGGGCAGCAAGAGAGGGAACGCAAACAGGGGGAGTGGGAGAGGGAGAAGAAGTCTTCCCCGCTGAGCAGGGAGCCCAATGTAGGGCTCGATCCCAGAACGCTGGCATCATGACCTGAGCCGAAGGCAGATGCTCAACGACTGAGCCACCCAGGCGCCCCCTTATGTTGAAATCTTAACCCCCACACCTCAGAATGTGAACTTAGGAAATCGGGCCATTGCAGAAGCAATTAGTTAAAATGAAGTCACACCAGTGTAGAGTGAGCCATTAATCCAGTGGGACTGGTGTCCTTACTAACGGGGGAAATTTGGACACAGGCATGCATGGAGGGAAGATGATGGGAAGACAGAGGGAGATCGGCGACTATAAGCCTGGCTGTGCATCAAGAGGGAGCAAGCATTGGACACTTGGCGCTTGAATAGAGCAGGCCTAAACCAGGGACACTGAACAATATCATCACTGCAATAGTCTTTTAACTGACATGTAATGTATCAAAGACTCTAAAGCCAGGAGCATGGAGTAAGGACACAGGGAATTCCTTCTGGTTGGTCAAGAAAAGAAGCAGGACAAGAGGAGAAAATGAAAACAAAGTAATGCAAGACATAAACTTAAAAAAAAAAAAAAGACACAGCAAGGCATGCTGCCTCACCTCCAGGCCTTCCTGATTGAGCTAATGAAGAGCGGCTGGAGCTAGGAAGGAAAAGGTTCTGGAGCCATTCTGTTGGCCAATGAATCACTCCCTTCCCATTGGCTCAGAGGGCTTTCTTCTTCTTTTTTTTTTTTTTAAGTCAATGGACTAACATACAATGTATCATTAGTCGCAGAGGTAGAGTTCAGTGACTCTTCTGTTGCATGTAACACCCTGTGCTCATTCCATCCCCCAGTTACCCCATCCCCCCCATCCCATCCAGCAACACTGTTGCTTAGAGTTCAGTGTCTCTTGTGGTTTGTCTCCCTGATTTCGTCGTCTTTTCTTCTTCCCTCCCTTCCCCTATGTTCATCCTAACCAAAGAGGTAAAGGATCTGTACTCTGAAAACTACAGAACACTTAGGAAAGAAATTGAGGAAGGCTCGAAGAAATGGGAAAACATCCCACGCTCATGGAAGATCTCGAGGGCTTTTGATGACCGTACCAGAAAACAGGTAAAACAAATTGCTTTGAAAAAGTTGTTTCCCACATCGGGTGCTTGTCCGGCTCTTTGCCCCTGGTGTCCTACAGAGTGGTTCTGGCTTCGGATTCCCGGAGCTTCTGACGGAAAGGAGCTTCCTCCCGTCTCTCCAGACGGGCTGAGGCAGCGGGGATGACTGCGCAATGTCATTTCCTTCCTAAATTCCAAGCTCCTTGAGGACTGTTATGTGTCCTGATTACCTTCTGTCACCATATGTCTCACACACGAGAGGAACCCGATGACACGTGGCTAATATAGTCATGCGTACGTGGAATAGGTGTGACGTTTTTCAGGTGTGAGGCCCATATTTCATGGTTGAGCGTGTTTTCTGCTCTGCCCTGGGGTTCTTTGTACTCATCACAATCACGTTTGAAGTTCACGGGGAACTTCAATATGCCGGAAACTATCCTTTCCCTAATCACAATTTGGGCTTCTCCTTTTAAGAATCCTATGACTTAAGTACTGTTATTTGGGGGTGGGGGCATGAAATATATAGAAGTGTAGACAGCATAATGGAAAACTTGAGGAATAACCATAATCAGAACCCAGATATCTCTGGTCCAGAACCTTGACTGAGAAATAGACATCATGGGGCGCCTGGGTGACTTAGTCGGTTAGGTGTCAGACTGTGTTTCAGCTCAGGTCCTGATCTCTCTGTCGTGGGATCGAGCCCCACATCGGGCTCTGAGGTCAGCCTGGAGCTTGCTTCAGATTCTGTCTCCCTCTCCCTCCTACTCACTCGCTCTCAAAAAATTAATAAAATCTTTAAAAAAGAAATAGACATTATAAGGAACTTTGCAGGTTCTGCCTACCCAGCCCCAATTGCATGCCCTTTCACCCTCGGTAGTTGCCAACTGAAGTAAATTTGTTGCCAGTTCTTCCCTTCAACCTTCTTTTTTTTCTTTCCCCCTCTCATAGATGTTCCCCAAAGAGGTACCTGTAGTTTTCCCTGCTTTTGAATTAGAGCGCATGTATCCTTCTAGGACTTCCTTCTTTCACTTGCCGTTATGTTCCTGAGATTTGTCGATGTTAAGTTTGTTTTAGTTGTGGTTCATTTATTTTTTTTATTGGCTTAAAGTATCTGAGTGCATGAATATATCGCAGTTTATCCATTCTATCAGTGATAGTTTTTGTTTCTCAATTGTTACTAAGAAGATCAATGCTGTTTTGAAAAATCCTGATCAATCCCCTCGTTCACATGTGCCAGAATATTTAAATATTTAAGAGTGGGAATTTCTGGGTCATGGAGGATGCCCAGATTACTCCCTATGCTTATTTTCAAGTGTTCTGATCGAATTAGATTACCATCAGGAATAGGTGAATATCCCCACGGCTGCACATCACTGCTCACCACTGATGACATCTGCGTTTTTAACATACTTGCCAAGTATTGAATGTATCACTATTGCTCCCGTTGTCTTTGCATGATTGCTAAGAAGGCAACACTGTTTCACTGTTTGCCCTCTTGCTTTTGCATGATTGGTAATAAGCCAACACTGTCTCACTCTTGGTCCCCTTGCCTTTGCAAGATTATTAATAAAATTCTGTTTTCTCATGTTCGTGGGTCATTTGTTGCCTGTTTTGTGAAGTAGGGTTTTTTTTTTTATTGCTTTGCTTCTATTTCTATTGGTTATTTTTTATTTGCAGGTAGAAGTGCCTTATGTATTCTGATCATGCTGCTTGGCCAGTAAGGTAGGCTAATTACATCTTCTCCCAGTTTGTGGTTTGTACATTTCTTTCTTTTCCATAGGGTCATTGCCAAAGAGTTTTTACTTTGAATGAAATCGAACTTAGGCAAGTTTACTTATGACGGGTAAATTTGGAGTCTTGTTTAAAAATAAATCACTGTCAGTGCTCAATGCAATACGTGCCCTCCTTACTACCCATCACCGGGCTGACCCATCCCCCGCCCCCTCCCCTCTGAAACCCTCAGTTTGTTTCCCAGAGTCCATAGCACTGGGTATTATACGCAAATAGTGAATCATGGAACACTACATCAAAAACTAATGAACGACTGTATGGTGACTAACATAATAAGAAAAATGAAAATAAATAAATCATTCCCTTCCCCAAATCATACACATGTCTTATATTGTCTTTTAAAATATGGTGGTTTTGCTTTTCACACAGAGTATTCATCCGGGTTAAGATGGCGGAGGAGTAGGGGACCCCTTTTTCAGCCGGTCCCCTGAGTTGAGCTGGATAGGTACCAGACCAAGGAATATCCACGGAATCAGCCTGAGACGCAGGAAGATACATCTGGATCTCTACAAATGAACATCTCCAGCGCTGAGTATCGAGGTACGAAGCGGGGAGCCGTGAAACCGCGCACAGATATCGGAAGCTAAACAGAAGGGGGAGGGAGCCGCCGTGTCAGGGCGCCGGGAAGCGGTAGCCACCTGCAAGGGGGAGCGGACAGACCGCGGACCCGCACGCTTGAGACAGCAGGCTGAGAAGGGAGCTCCGGGAGCGCACGCGGGACGGCTGGCGGTTGGCGGGCCACCTGCACGGGGGAGCAGGCGGACTCGCGGACGGCACCCGCGAGACAACAGACTTAGAACGCGAGCTCCAGGAGCGCGCGCGCAGGGCGGCTGGCGGGCCACCTGCACCGGGGAGCGGGCGGACCGCGGACCCGCACTCTGGAAACGGCAGACTGAGTCCGTGAGCCGGGAGCGTGCACCACCAAGCATCTCACGGAGCTCCGGAGCTCCGGTGTGCTCACTGGATCGAGGCTGAGACCGGGAGCTCCGGGAGCGTCCGCGGGGCGGCTGGCGGCTGGAGGGCCACCTGCACGGGGGAGCAGGCGGACTCGCGGTCAGCACCCGTGAGACACCAGACTGAGACGGGGAGCTCCGGGAGCCCGCGCGGGGCGGCTGGCGGCGGGCGGGGTTGGAAACACAAAGGACAGAGACGTGCCGGCCCTGGAAGTGAGGGCTGGGACGCCGGGTGTGGGGCGCACAGCCCGGGATGCTGCAGGGTTGAGCAGCACCAACAGAAACAGAGTTAAAGTGGCCAGAACATCAGTGGAGAACGATCCGCGATCCCTCTGTTCTGAGACAGAGGCTGAATTTCAGCCGCTGCTGCTCTCTCAGAAGAGGCATAGCAAACCGCCAGGGAAAGCCGCCAGAGAACAAAAGCCCGGAAATACCGGCTCACAGGGTGCCCATCCCCATCCCCCCTCGCAAGGGACACAGAGACTCTACCCAAACAGGGTTTTCTGAGTACCTGCAGGCAGGCCCCTCCCCCAGAAGGCAGGCTGAAAAATCAAGAAGCCCACAACCCGGAGCGCCTGAGTGGCGCAGTCACCAAGCACCTGTCTTCGGATTAGGGTGTGATCACAACGCTCCGTAAGGAGTCCTTCATCGGGCTTCTCCACCGGGAACCTGCTTCTTCCTCTCCCACTCCTCTGCTTGGGTTCCCTTTCTTGCTGACTGTCTCTCTCTCTCTCAAATAAATAAATAAACTCTTTAAGGAAGAAGCCCACATCCCTAAGATCTCTATAAAACAAGGGCGCACGGCCTGGGTCCCAGTCAACACTTGGGCTCTGGACAACCCTGCAATCTCTCTTCATCAGAATGACGAGAAGGAGAAGTCCCCCCCAGCAAAGAAAAGATAATGAGTCTGTGGCCTCTGCCACAGAATTGGCCTCGGCCACAGAATTAATACATATGGATGTATCCCAATTATCAGAAATGGAATTCAGAGCAACAATGGTCAAGATGATGAGTAAACTTGAAAAAAGCATCAGAGAAAGCGTTGCTGAGAATATAGAATCCCTAAGGGCAGAAATGAGAGCGAATCTGACAGAAATTAAAAATTCTATGAGCCAAATGCAGTCAAAACTAGAGGCTCTGACGGCCAGGGTCACCGAGGCAGAGGAACGCGTTAGCGAATTGGAGGATGGGTTAGTAGAAGAAAAAACGAAAATAGAAGCTGGTCTTAAAAAAATCCACGCCCACGAATGTAGATTACGGGAGATTACTGACTCTATGAAACGATCCAATGTCAGAATCATCGGCATCCCTGAAGGGGTGGAGAAAAACAGAGGTCTAGAAGAGATATTTGAACAAATTGTAGCTGAAAACTTCCCTAATCTAGCAAGGGAAACAAGCATTCGTGTCCAAGAGGCAGAGAGGACCCCATCCAAGCTCAACCAGGACAAACCTACGCCACGGCATGTCATAGTGCAATTCGCAAATATTAGATCCAAGGATACAGTATTGAAAGCGGCCAGGGCAAAGAAATTTCTCACGTACCAAGGCAAAGGTATCAGGATTACGTCAGACCTGTCTACAGAGACCTGGAATGAGAGAAAGGCTTGGGGGGGCATTTTTAAAGCTCTTTCAGAGAAAAACATGCAGCCAAGGATCCTTTATCCAGCAAAGCTGTCATTCAGAATTGATGGAGAAATAAAGACGTTCCAAAATCGCCAATCATTAACCAATTTCGTAACCACGAAACCAGCCCTACAGGAGATATTAAGGGGGGCTCTATAAAGGTAAAAAGGCCCCAAGAGTGATACAGAGCAGCAAGTCACAACCGATACAAAGACTTTAAAGAGAAATGGCATCATTAAAATCATATCTGTCAATAATCTCTATCAATCTAAATGGCTTAAACTCTCCCATAAAACGCCACAGGGTTGCAGATTGGATAAAAAGACATGACCCATCCATTTGCTGTCTACAAGAGACTCATTTTGAACCCAAAGATGCATTCAGACTTAGAGTAAGGGGATGGAGTACCATCTTCCACGCAAATGGACCTCAAAAGAAAGCTGGAGTAGCAATTCTCATATCAGATAGACTGGATTTTAAACTAGAGGCCATAGAGAGAGATACAGAAGGGCACTATATTATTCTTAAAGGAAGTATTCAACAAGTGGATATGACAATTATTAATATATATGCCCCCAACAGGGGAGCAGCAAGATACACAAGCCAACTCTTAACCAAAATAAAGAGACATATAGATAAGAACACAGTAATAGTAGGGGACCTCAACACCCCACTATCAGAAATAGACAGAACACCCTGGCAAAAACTAAGCAAAGAATCAAAGGCTTTGAATGCCATACTCGACGAGTTGGACCTCATAGATATATATAGAACACTACACCCCAGAACCAAAGAATACTCATTCTATTCAAATGCCCATGGAACATTCTCAAGAATAGATCATGCTCTGGGACACAAAACAGGTCTCAGCCAATACCAAAAGATTGAAATTATCCCCTGCATATTCTCAGACCACAACGCTCTGAAATTGGAACTCAACCACAAGGAAAAACCTGGAAGAAACTCAAACACTTGGAGGCTAAGAACCATCCTGCTCAAGAATGACTCGATAAACCAGGAAATCAAAAAACAAATTAAACAATTTATGGAGACCAACGAGAATGAATACACAACGGTCCAAAACCTATGGGATACTGCAAAGGCAGTCCTAAGGGGGAAATACATAGCCATCCAAGCCTCACTCAAAAGAATAGAAAAATCTAAAATGCAGTTTCTATATTCTCACCTCAAGAAACTGGAACAGCAACAGAGGGACAGGCCTAACCCACTGACAAGGAAGGAGTTGACCAAGATTAGAGCAGAAATCAATGAATTAGAAACCAGGAGCACAGTACAGCAGATCAACAGGACTAGAAGCTGGTTCTTTGAGAGAATCCATAAAATTGACAGACCACTGGCAAAACTTGTCCAAAAACAAAGAGAAAGGACTGAGATTATTAAAATTATGACTGAAAAGGGAGAGGTCACGACCAGCACCATTGAAATTGCAAGGATTATTAGAAACTTTTATCAACAGCTATATGCCAAAAAACTAAACAATCTGGAAGAGATGGAGGCCTTCCTGGAAACCTATAAACTACCAAGACTGAAACAGGAAGAAATAGATTTCTTAAATAGGCCAATTAACTATGAAGAAATTGAGTCAGTGATAAACAACCTTCCAAATAATAAAACTCCAGGCCCAGACGGTTTTCCTGGGGAATTCTACCAAACATTCAAAGAAGAAATAATACCTATTCTCCTAAAGCTATTTCAAAAAATAGAAACAGAAGGAAAGCTACCAAACTCATTCTATGAGGCTAATATTACCTTGATCCCCAAACCAGGCAAAGACCCCCTCAAAAAGGAGAATTACAGACCGATTTCTCTAATGAATATGGATGCCAAAATCCTCAACAAGATCCTTGCTAATAGAATCCAACAGTACATTAAAAGGATTATCCATCATGACCAAGTGGGATTCATACCTGGGATGCAAGCATGGTTCAACACTCGCAAATCAATCAATGTGATACATCATATCAACAAGAAAAGACTCAAGAACCATATGATCCTCTCAATTGATGCAGAAAAAGCATTTGACAAAATACAGCATCCTTTCCTGATTAAAACCCTTCAGAGTGTAGGAATAGAGGGTACATTTCTCAATCTCATAAAAGCCATCTATGAAAAGCCTACTGCAAGCATTATTCTCAATGGGGAAAAGCTGGAAGCCTTTCCCTTAAGATCAGGAACACGACAAGGATGCCCACTCTCGCCACTATTATTCAACATAGTACTAGAAGTCCTTGCAACAGCAATCAGAAGACAAAAAGGGATCAAAGGTATCCAAATCGGCAAAGAAGAAGTCAAACTGTCTCTCTTTGCAGATGACATGATACTCTATATGGAAAACCCAAAGGAATCCACTCCCAAACTATTAGAAGTTATAGAACAATTCAGTAAGGTGGCAGGATACAAAATCAATGCCCAGAAATCAGTTGCATTTCTATACACGAATAACGAGACTGAAGAAAGAGAAATTAGGGAATCCATCCCATTTACAATAACACCAAAAACCATACGTTACCTTGGAATTAACTTAACCAGAGACGTAAAGGACCTATATCCTAGAAACTATAGATCACTTTTGAAAGATATTGAGGAAGACATAAAAAGATGGAAAAATATTCCATGCTCATGGATTGGAAGAATTAACATAGTTAAAATGTCCATACTACCCAGAGCAATCTACACTTTCAATGCTATCCCGATCAAAATACCGAGGACATTTTTCAAAGAACTGGAACAAATAGTCCTTAAATTTGTATGGAACCAGAAAAGGCCCCGAATCTCCAAGGAACTGTTGAAAAGGAAAAACAAAGCTGGGGGCATCACAATGCCGGATTTCGAGCTGTACTACAAAGCTGTGATCACAAAGACAGCATGGTACTGGCACAAAAACAGACACATCGACCAATGGAACAGAATAGAGAACCCAGAAATGGACCCTCGGCTCTTTGGGCAACTAATCTTTGATAAAGCAGGAAAAAACATCCGGTGGAAAAAAGACAGTCTCTTCAATAAATGGTGCTGGGAAAATTGGACAGCTACATGCAAAAGAATGAAACTTGACCACTCTCTCACACCATACACAAAAATAAACTCCAAATGGATGAAAGACCTCAATGTGAGACAGGAATCCATCAAAATTCTAGAGGAGAACATAGGCAACAACTTCTATGACATCGGCCAGAGCAACCTTTTTCACGACACATCGCCAAAGGCAAGAGAAATAAAAGATAAAATGAACTTATGGGACTTTATCAGGATAAAGAGCTTCTGCACAGCCAAGGAAACAGTCAAAAAAACTAAGAGACAGCCCACGGAATGGGAGAATATATTTGCAAAGGACACCACAGATAAAGGACTGGTATCCAAGATCTACAAAGAACTTCTCAAACTCAATACACGAGAAACAAATAAACAAATCATAAAATGGGCAGAAGATATGAACAGACACTTTTCCAATGAAGACATACAAATGGCTAACAGACACATGAAAAAATGTTCAAAATCATTAGCCATCAGGGAAATTCAAATCAAAACCACACTGAGATACCACCTTACGCCAGTTAGAATGGCAAAGATAGACAAGGCAAGAAACAACAATTGTTGGAGAGGATGTGGAGAAAGGGGATCCCTCCTACATTGTTGGTGGGAATGCAAGTTGGTACAGCCACTCTGGAAAACAGTGTGGAGGTCCCTTAAAAAGTTAAAAATTGAACTACCCTATGACCCAGCCATTGCACTACTGGGTGTTTACCCCAAAGATACAGACGTAGTAAAGAGAAGGGCCATATGCACCCCAATGTTCATAGCTGCATTGTCCACAATAGCCAAATCATGGAAGGAGCCGAGATGCCCTTCAACAGATGACTGGATTAAGAAGCTGTGGTCCATATATACAATGGAATATTACTCAGCTATCAGAAAGAACGAATTCTCAACATTTGCTGCAACATGGACGGCACTGGAGGAGATAATGCTAAGTGAAATAAGTCAAGCAGAGAAAGACAATTATCATATGATTTCTCTCATCTATGGAACATAAGAACTAGGATGATCGGTAGGGGAAGAAAGGGATAAAGAAAAGGGGGGTAATCAGAAGGGGGAATGAAACATGAGAGACTATGGACTATGAGAAACAAACTGAAGACTTCAGAGGGGAGGGGGTGGGGGAATGGGATAGACTGGTGATGGGTAGTAAGGAGGGCACGTATTGCATGGTGCACTGGGTGTTATACGCAACTAGTGAAGCATCAAACTTTACATCGGAATCTGGGGATGTACTGTATGGTGATTAACATAATAAGAAAAATAAATAAATAAAATAAAAATAAAAAAGAAGTATTCATCCACTCGTAATTGCTTTTCTCCGGGATAGGCAGAAGGGATTTATTATTTTTTTCAATTTGCACTGAATAAGTACTAGTTCCATTTAATAAATAGTTTGCTTTACCCACAGCACAGCGATCTGTTAGGAAGCAAATTTTTATATTGATTGCCTTTGCTTCTGGGCCATCTTTTGTTACATTGATTCATTTGTCCATCCATGTGGACAATAAGTCTTAATTGCTATAGCTTTTTAAAAATTCTTTATTTAAATTCAATTTAGTTAACATACATTATTAATTTCAGAGGTAGAATTTATTGATTCATCATTTGCATTTAACACCCAGTGCTCATTCCATCAAGTGCCCCCCTTAGTGCCCATGACCCAGGTACCCCCTCCCCCCCCACCTCCCCTCCAGCAACCCTCTGTCTGTTTCCTAGAGTTCAGCACTCTTATGTTTTGCCTCCCACAGATGACTGGATAAAGATGTGGTGTGTATACAACAGAATAGTACTCAGCCATCAAAAAGAGTGAACTCTTGTCATTTGCAATGATGTGGATGGAACTAGAGGGTACTGTGCTAAGCAAAATAAGTCAATCAGAGGAATGCAAATACCATATGATTTCACTCATGTGGAATTTAAGAAACAAAACAGATGAACATAGGGGAAGGGAAGGAAAAATACTAGAGCTTTCAAATGAAATCTTTGTAAGGTAGGTCCAGTTCAGTCAACATGCCCTCCCCACCCTGGGTTGTGTTGTGGGAGTAGCTTGGTTTATACTAACCCCCTCTGTCTCCCACATGCACTTTAGAATTATATTTCAAAATAAAAATTTTGTTGGGATTTTATTAGCAATGTGCTGAATATAGAGATGTGTATGGAGAGCAGGGACATCTTTATAGTAATGGTCATTCCTGTACAAGAACTTAGCATAATTCTTCATTTCTTACATTTTTATATGTCTAGCAATAAAAATTTATACTTTGTCCAATAAGGCTTATAATCTTTTATTAGACTTATTTCTTTTTTTTTAATGATTTTTTATTATGTTAGTCACCATACAGTACATCCCCGGATTCCGATGTAAAGTTCGATGCTTCATTACTTGTGTATAACACCCAGTGCTCCATGCAATACGTGCCCTCCTTACTACCCATCACCAGCCTATCCCATTCCCCCACCCCCTCCCCTCTGAAGCCCTCGGTTTGTTTCTCTCAGGCTGTCTGGTTGTTTTTGCCAGTGATGTCTGTCGAGATACCGCATCAGCTGTGATTGATCATCCAAACCTGAGGGGCCTGGAACTGGGGAGCAGTGATGCAGGGCATGTGGGAAGGGAGCTGCGGGTGATGCTTTGAAGCACCCCAGCTGCAAGCCAGAGAGCACAGGCAGGTACCCGGTGAGGAAAGCTCCCTGTGGGGAGCTCAGGAAAGCTGAAGAACGGAGCAGCATACAAGAAAGTGGGCTGGAGAATGAAACCCCGACATAACGGTATGGTATTCGAAATGCTGCTCTGTTGGTTGGTAAATTCATTTGTGGAGAACCTGTGAGGGAGCTGTTTGGTAAGCACCCAAATACTCTGTCTGCAGCATCTCCCCGAGGATTAGGTCCGACCTCCCTGCGCGTCTCTCTGTTACAGGCTAGCAGAGCATCTGTTTACCAGCGTCTGCTGTGAGTTTCTTGCCTTGGTTCTTGTCAGCAGAAAAACACTGAGAAATCTCCTGCGTGGAAATCAGCTGGGTGATGAAGGAGCTGCGCATCTCCCTGAGAGCCTGGGACCCCAGACTGTACACTTCAGACAGTTGGGTAAGTCGGATGCCGTTTTTCTTGGTGGTGACGACAATTTCATGTTAAGATGCTCTAGGACAAATGAAATGATGATAAATCCTTTCTAGCTTTAAATATCTAAAAAGTAAGAATCAACACAGTGATTCTTCCCAGCAGAGGACCTAGTCACTGCTAATTAAAAACTGACAACTGGTATACCTGGGTTATACCTGACACAGAATAAGGGATAAAAATTATCTTGTGTGTAAGTATTTTCTTTCCTCCTACCTTCTCCTATTTGGACATGTCTTTCCTTAGTAGCAAAGGAACAAAGGTCGATTCACAGCCTGTCATTGTGTAACTCTAAATCCTGC
Source organism: Ailuropoda melanoleuca (assembly GCF_002007445.2). Lineage (NCBI taxonomy): Eukaryota > Metazoa > Chordata > Mammalia > Carnivora > Ursidae > Ailuropoda > Ailuropoda melanoleuca. Next base: position 26,246,656 of record NC_048229.1, read on the forward strand.
GTCATTCCCTTTATTCTTAGAAAGCAAAGATTCTCTTCCTTTCTGTATCAGGTAACTACTGCTCCATGACCAAGTACCACCAACGTAGGGCTCCAACAGCACACATTTATTAGCTCAGTTTATGTGGGTGAAGAGACGAGCCACAAATTATCTGGTCATTTTCAGGGTCTCTCGCAAGGCTGCAGTCAACATGCCATCCACGGTTTGGGGTCATATCTGAAGGCTCAGCTGGGAAAGAATCTGCTTTGAAGCTTACGTGGTTGTTGGCAAAGCTCAGTTCCTGTCAGGTTCTGTTGGACTGAGGATTCTAGAAGCTAGTGGGCTGGGCTTTTGTCAGGAGAGCCCTAATTCCTTGCCATGTGGGTCTCTCAAAGATGGCAGCTTCCTTCATCAAATTCTGCAAGGCACTAGAATTTGTCAGCAAGGCAGAAGTAACAGCCTTATGCAAACTCAAGAAAGTGGCATCTCATCATTTTGCCTCAGAGCAAATCACAAGTGCCACATACACTCAAGGGTGTGACTGTCACAGGTAGAGATCATGGAAAGCCATCTTAGGGGCTGCCGATCGCAATTTCCATTCACATTTTGTCCAATATCTAGAAACTTGTAACAATGTTTAGCATTCCATTTCTTTCTTTTTAATGTTTTTTTATTATATTATGTTAGTCACCATACAGTACATCCCTGGTTTCTGATGTAAAGTTCGATGATTCATTAGTTGCATATAACACCCAGTGCACCATGCAATACGTGACCTCCTTACTACCCATCACCAGTCTTTCCATTTCTACCTGCCTTGTTTTCTTTTTGCTTTCATTGGCTCAAGATTATTTTTCCCAGATTGAGATATAATTTGTATATAACATTATATAAGTTTAAGGTCTATGATGTAATGACTTCCTGTGTGCACAGATGGTGAAATCATTACCACGATCAGTTAACATATCCATCATCACATAGTTACAGTTTGTGTGTAGATGTGGTGAGAACCTTTAAATTTCAAGTACACCACACGGTATTGCCAACTGTAGTCCTATGTGGTGTCACATCCCCCAGAACTTATCCTATGACTGGAAGTCGGTGCTCCTTGACCACCTTCACCCCTGTCTCCACCCACCATCCCGGCAACCACCGAGCTACTCTCTTGCTGTGAGCTCAGGTTTTCTAGATTTCACATATGAGTGAGATGATGCTGTATTTGCCTTCCTCTGTCTGATTTATCTCACTTAGCTTAATGAGCTCAAGGTCTATGTTGTCACAACTGGCAGGATTCTCTTCTTTTTTTATGGCTGAATAATAGTTCGATATGAGAGAGAGAGAGAGATCTACCACATCCTCTTAATCCATTCATCCACTGACGGACATCTGGGAAGTTTCCATGTCTTGGCTACTGTAAATAATGCGGCAGTGTGCACGAGATGCGGATATCTGAGATGCTAATTTCATTTCCTGTGGGTATATTCTCAGAAGTAGAGTTGCTGGATCATATGGTAGTTGTATATTCAATTTTTTGCGGCACCTCCGTGCTGTTTTCCATACGGCTGTACCGTATCACATTCCCACCAATGGTGTACAACGTTTCTTTTTCTCCACATCCTCTCCAGCACTTGTTATTTTGTCTTTTTGATGATAGCCGTTCTAAAGGTGTGGTTTTGATTTGCGTTTCCCTGATGATGTGATGTCGAGCACCTTTTCGTGTGCTTGTTGGACATTTGAATATCTTCTTTGGAAAAATGACCATTCAGGTCCTTTGCTCATTTTTAAACTGGATTCTCTATCTTCCTACTAAACTGTATGAGAATGTTATATATTTTGGATTTTAACCCCTTTCCAAGTATTCTTTCCCATTCTGAATGTTGCCTTTTCATTTTGTTAACGGTTTCTTTTGCTCGCAGAAACTTTTTACTTTGACGAATTCTCACTTGTTTTGCTCTCGTTGCTTGTGCTTTTAGACTTACACCCATAAAATCCTTGCCAGTGCCTGCTGTCTTTCTGATTCTAGTTATTCAGACAGGTGTAAGGTGATACCGCACTGTAGTTTCAGTTCGCATTTCCCTGGTGATTAGTGATGTCGAGCACCTCTTCGTGTACCTGCTGGGGATTCGTATGTCCGTCTTTGAGAAATGACTACTCGGGTCCTTTGCCCATTTTTAAATTGGTTTATTGGGGGGTTTTTTGCTACTGAGTTGTGGAGTTCTTCATATCTATTTTGGATATTAACCCTTTATCAAATACATGGTCTGGAAATATTTTCTTGCATTCTGCAGGTTGCCTTTTCATTCTGTTGATTGTTTCCTCAGTTGTGCAAAAGCTGGTTGAGTTTGATGCTCTCCCATTGTCTAGTTTTCCTTTTGTTGCCTGTGCTTTTGGTGTCATAACCAAAAAATCATTGCCAAGACCAGTGTCAGGGAGGTTTTATCTCCTATGTTCTTTTCTAGTAATTCTACAGTTTCAGGTCTTAAATTTAAATCTTAAAACCATTTTGAGTTGATTTTTGTATGTGGTTTGAGATGAGTCCAATTTATTTATTTTTTATAATAGTTTTTTATTTTTATTTTTTATGCAGATTTTTAAATATTTTTTTATATTATGTTAGTCACCATACAGTACATCCCTGGATTCCAATGCAAAGTTCGATGCTTCATTAGTTGCG
>NC_048229.1:26249408-26302041 GCF_002007445.2 Ailuropoda melanoleuca
TAGCTACAAGTGTCACAAAGAAGATGGTTATCGGAGAGCACGAATAAAGCAGAACTGTTTAAAAGGGCCCCGTGGTTGATGGGGTTGGACGTCTGCTCTGGTTCGTAAGATGCTGGATGACCGAACGGACTGGGGGCTTTGCTGGAAGGAGCATCAGGCCTCAAAGCCCGGAGGTAAATCTGTTCGCTTTAATACAAGGGAGGAAAAGTGGGTAATCTGTTACAGTCACCATCCCGAGAACAACTTCCCCACAGTCGTGGGCCTGTGCTTATCGGGGCAACAGCAATGGTTTAGGGTTCGCCTGTGGTAACACTGGATGAGATCAGACCCTCCATCTCCGTTCCCTTCGCCGCTTTCCACAGAGCTGCGCTCATCGCACTGTCTTTCTATGGGCTGATTACTTGTGGAGACAGGGTTTGCTGCCGGCTGGGGAGACTTATGACCCAAGTCACTTTCTCATGCCACGGATTCGGTGACGTCCGTGTCCACGTCCCCGAGGCCTCACAGGTGTTTGAACGTGTCGGTTCTCTCAAGGGCCAAAACTAGAAGGATCCGGAGTGAAGGCCTCTGGTGGCAGTAAAACTGTGTGTGGAACCGAGAGAGACCCTGCCCATCACAGCCACGTGGAAACGCCGAGTTCAAGACCCGTCCTTGGGTGGTTCAAAGCCGCGCATTCTGTGGATCGGAAAGCGCGGGATGCGGGAGCAGGGGGAAGTCAGGGCAGCATGGCCTCTGGGCGGCCAGATGTGAGGACTGAAGTGAACTCCCACCAAAAACAACTTTGGGGCTGAAATAAAATGGGTCCTTCTAGATCTGGCTGCATGAAAATGTCCGAGCATTAAAAAACACTATCAAGTAATTTTTTTCTATGGCGTTTGCCAATTGATGATATTCTAATTCCATCATTCCTTCTACATTTACTAGTTCCTACCAGACCCGCCTGCCTTCGGATGCTGGCCCTGCCACTCCAGCTGTGCGATCCTGGGCAAACGAAAGCAAAGAAGCCAAGGGACAGCCTAGAATTTTGCATTCAGTAAGAAAGACCTTCAGAAATTAGGTCTCCTTCTCTCCTTCTCCCTCTTTCCCCTGTTCCTCCCTCTCTGGCCACATCCCCCTGCCTCAGGCCACTGGGCACCTGGCAGAGCTGCAGAGGCACCCTGGTGGTGGCAAGGGAACCCTCTAGAACACAGGGCAGTGAGGGCAGAAGCGGCAAAACAGCTGTATCGTTGTGTGTTTTCATCACCACACGTGCCGGAATGCAGGTGTGAGGAGGTAGGGGAGCCGTGGGAAGGAACAGTAGTAGCCACACAGGGGTGTTGGGAGGGGTGGGGGAAAGCAGGCGGAGGACTCCAGCAGTGTGGTTAAGCGTGGGATCCCCGAGCATGGAAGTGTCCAGCAAACAGAATGTAACACAGCTTTCTCGCTGCTGGAGGAGATATTTATAAGCAGAGAACAGAGAGAAGCTAGAATGAATCCTGGGGCTGGTTCTGAATGGGAGGAATTCAGATGTGAATAACTCATCTGTGAGTAACTCCGAGTTCATGACACACACATGTGTGTGCACAGCTATGAGCCCTCAGTCTGAGCTTTTTGCTGAGAGGTCCCAGAAGCATTGGCACACTGGTAGCAACACACAAAGCTAAAAGCAGGTCTGGGTTTCCAGCAACTGACCTCCACTGAAGGGATCGGATTTCTCTGGTGCAGGGGTGGATACCAGGGCTACGTCCGGAACAGCACGAGATGAGCCTGCAATGATTCCTCTTGTGAAATCGTGCAGCTGTACCGATCTTCCGCCGGCCAATCGGGGACGACATGAACATGAAAACAGATAATCATGGCATCACAATGCAATACATTGAATCATACAGGAATTTAGGAATCCTGTGGACATGAATAAAAGAGAATGAATGACTAATAAATACATGGGGTGAAGGGAAGCGTTTTCCTTCAGTAGATTCCTACTAATGAACATTGAGGGCTGGTGTTAGAGAGCCATCCTATTGTTGGTTGTTCCAACGGGAGCTGTGATAGCCGAGCAGGTGAGTGTAAGGTGACGAGCAACAGCATAGCGGGACGGTCTCAGGACATCTCCCCATGATGCGCTAAATCAGTGGCAAAGACCAAATGGTAAACATAAGATGGAGAGACTTGGCAGATGCCAAGCTGAGCAGGTGATCGAGACGAACATCAGCACCATCAGCGCGATGAACGCCGTGCGTGGCCTCGTGTGAAGCACTGGGAGAGCGCGGCAGCATTTCCCAGGTCCTCCTGCCGAGGAAGTGTGAGCTGAGTCTGGTCTCAAGGAAGCCCAGAGAGACCCACGGGGAGGGTCATTCAACAGAACAAAGTAGGGCGAGGGGGTGAAAGAAAGGGAAAGTCAGCCGAACAGCTCGAGACTGGAGAAGAAGGAAGAGACACGGCCACAAAGCACACGTTCCTGGTGGGGAATCCCGGCCAGAAAGGAAAAGGAGATGTTTTGGATCTGTTGGAAAATCCGAGCATGACCCGCAGACAGAGCAGTGCTGCTGTGTCTATACCGATTTTTTCAATCAGAGGACAGTACGTTGCTGTTGCAGGAGGGTGTCTGTTGTAGGGAATCACACTAGTGAGTTCAGGACGGGGTGTGCCATGTACACACATTGCTTCCAAGTGGTTCAGGGAAAAAAGGTGATGACAGAATAAAATGTACTCAAATGCAGTAAAGTGTTAACTCTTGGGGTATCGGGGTAAGGAAAATTATGTATATTTGAAATGATTTCAACTTAATTTTTAAAATAAAATTAATGCAAAGGCATTGAATTTCTCAATTTTTAAGATGAGGTTGGATATGGCTAAATACATTTTTATTATTGATCACATTTTATTACCTTTTCTCAAATAGGCATTTTGTATAATCTAATGGGAAAAACAGTGAAATAAAGATATATTTAGATAAATACTGAAATAACTGGCATGGAGCAAATCTGTGCTTCAAAAAAGCTAAAGGAGGTGCTTCATATTGAAGAAAAATTATACCAGAGGAAAACACACACAGAAGATTATCAGCAGAACTGGCAATCGTGTGGATGCACGTGCAATCTATACTTTTATCATTTCTTATTTTCTCTAAGACAGCTGGCTCATGACAGCCAAAATAATAGCATTAATTGTGAGTAATAACATAGGTAGAATAAAAATTTATAAAAACAATATCATAAAGCATTATAAGGTATATGGAATTACAGTATTATAAAATTCTTACATAATCTGTGAAATGGTCAACAGTAGTTCTAACCAGAAGGCAATACCTTAGAAATCCACTTTAAAACAGCTCCAACCAGCAGCGTCCACAAGAGCCAAACTGTGGAAGGATCCGAGATGCCCTTCAACAGATGAATGGAGAAAGAAGATGTGGTTTATATATACAATGGAATATCACTCAGTCATCAGAAAGAATGATTACCTACCATTTGCATTGATGTGCATGGAACTGGAACGGGTTATGCTAAGTGAAATAAGTCAAGGAGAGAAAGACAATTATCATATGATTTCACTCATACATGGAACATGAGGAATAACACAGAGGACAATAGGGGAAAGGAGGGAAAGCTGAATGGAAAGAAAATAAAAAGGGAGACAAATCATCAGAGACTCTGGACTCTGGGAAACAAACTGAGGGTTACAGAAGGGAGGTGGGCTGGGGGATGGGGTAACCGGGTGATGCGTATTGAGGAGGGCACGTGTTGGGATGAGCACCGGGTGTTATACACAACTAATGAATCGTTGAATACAACAAAAACTAATGGTGTATTATTATATGTTGGCTAATTGAACATAATTAAAAAATAATAAAAAATAAAATAAAACTACAACAATCACTAAAAATACTTAGACCTTAACACCATTAATTTAAAAAATACCAGACTGTCCCAAAAGGAGGCAAAAAGAAAAATAAAGAGAGAAAAAAGCAGATGGGGCAAAGAAAAAATTGAGTCCCCAGTTTCTGTATTTCAACGATAGACTAGAAAATCCAAGCGACAAACGTACAGATGGCAGCTGTAACCTTCCTTAATATTACTTCATTTATCCACTCAGTGAACTTCACTGAGGGTCAGCCACGTAAAGAAAACCCACAAGGTATAAAGGCAAAGCAACCAACTGGACAACATTGATTTTCTGTGTCATACTACAGCATATTAGAGAAATAGGAGTGAAATGCGGTAACAAAGTCAGGCAGAAAAGACCTCTCCATCTGCCAGGTTTCTTACCTGCATCCGCGAAACAAAGCCTCTGCTCTCCCTGGAGCAGCATTTACCTGTATCAATCCTGGATTGTGTACCGCTGTATGCCAGGGGTTCAGCGTGCCCACCACGATAACATTTGCAGAAACACTGATGATTCCTGAAGAAAGGGGCTTTGTTTCAACAGTTGCACCGGTAGGGGGAGTCATGTTTCCTTAACAGTTTTGTGTGTCTGTTTCAAGCTTATAATTTGTGAGTTGACTTTGAGGTCCCAAGGCAGCCCCAAAGTATCAGAATTACCCTCTAAGATCGCCGTGAAGGTTGTATAAAACACTGGTGCCGAGTAAATGCCGAGTAAGTGGTCCCTAAATAGAGAGATCACGGTGGTCACCAAAGCTGTCTTCCACACACTTACATCTGATTTCTAACAACTCAAGAGCGGGACCTGGGAGCCTCAGGGTTGCGAAGGATCAGCAGGAAGGGGCTAAAAGCAGGGCAACATAAAGCCAAGATACTAGAGGTCTGTATCAACCCAGATAGAAATCTAAATAGGCAGTGACATAAAAAGCAACAATGGAATTCAGCACATAAAAGTGACAAAGGCGGCCACCAGCATCAGGATGGCGTGGGCAGCTCTGGTCTCCGGGGGGCCGTCGGGGGTGTGAATACACCGCACTCTCTCGTGGTGCCCGTGCAGGAGCAGTACCGTGGAGCTGCTGGACCAGACCATGAGGCCAAAACACGTGGCATCAGAGACAGCCCACAGGACGACAGAGCTTGCACTGGGACTCGAGGATGAGCAGAACCACTGCCCCTCGGAATCGGTACTATTTCCCACTTCCTGTGCACCAGTGACTTTCGTGGGAACACAGGTGTTTATTAAGACACTGACCATCCAGCAGATGCAACAGGAAGGACCAACGACCTTGGGGGCTTGTCCTCTGAGCACCGTCCACACCACCCGCCCCGGGATGAGTGTCAAGATCTGATAGGTGCTCAGGCCGCAGGTGGAGCACAGAGGGTGCTGCGAGCGGCTCTCTGTATGTAATACACAAATTCACACCCAAGACTGGACAGGGGCTTCCTCAAGACAAAAGCCGCCATCTTGTAGGGAGTCCCGGCAGAGAGAAAAACCAAGAGATTGGCTACCGCCATGTGGGTGAGAATCCTGTGGGGAGGCCTCTGCTCGTGTCCATGCAAGACTGGAGAGAAGTTACGGAAGAAGAGGGTGACATTGGCCAGAGCTCCAATGCCCATCTGGAAAAGCAAGATGGTTTTCAGAGCCTCTTCTCCTGTGATTCTCAGGGCATTGCTCTGCAAACACATGGTAAACAGTTCAAAGTGGCCTAGAGTAACGAGTAGGCTCTGTTCGTGCCTCATGAGGACTCTTCTTAGTTACAGGACCTCAGAAAGGGATCCTGGGCCTTTTCTTCTCCTGAAAAGGGAGGCACAGCCATATTCCACAGGAGACTCGACCAGGAGAACAGGCCATAGACACCAACTTCGCAATTTCACATTATTACTTTGTACTTCTATTTACTTTTTTAAAAATTTTATTTTACTTAAACACAACAAATTCACATGTAGTGTATTATCAGTTTCGGAGGCAGAGGTCAGGGCTTCACCAGCTGCATGTAACACCCCGTGCTCATCACACCACGTGCCTTCCTTAATGTCCGTCACCCAGTTACCCCATCCTCCACTCCCCCTCCCCTCCAGCAACCCTCAGTTTAGTTCCTGGAGTTAAGAGTCTCTCACAGATGGGGCGTCTGGGTGGCACAGCGGTTAAGCATCTGCCTTCAGCTCAGGGCGTGATCCCAGCATTATGGGATCGAGCCCCACATCAGGCTCCTCCGCTATGAGCCTGCTTCTTCCTCTCCCACTCCCCCTGCTTGTGTTCCCTCTCTCGCTGGCTGTCTCAGTCTCTGTCGAATAAATAAATAAAATCTTTAAAAAAAAAAAAAAAAGAGTCTCTCACGGTTTGTATTTACTATTATGTTCTGACTCTTCCCCAGAATGTAAACTAACTTGAACTTAAGAACCATGCTTGTCTTACGAAAAAATATGATTGACCCACGAAAAGTGTCAAGTAAACATGCACTTAGTAAATAAATAAGTGAAAGGAGGTGGGAGTACTGCACCCCTCTTAGAATTTATGATTGTTTTGTCACCATAATTCGTTAACCTAAGACAGTGAAGTAGACAAAGGCCGCGTCATGTTCAAATGTATAAGATTATATAACGCATTAAAATTGCAAGAAAATCAACACTCAGCTTTTGAGAATGCCTAATATCATGCATCAGAATGACTGGGTATGATATACCTTCCAAAAAATCAGTAGCCTTCTGATAATACAACATGACCCTAGAATGACCTCAGAGTGACCACAATGTGAATTTCCTGTCAACTGTTGATCACGGTGGCCAAACCACAGTTGGCTCCCGATACTGTTAGAAGCAGTAATAGTAGCAGTAGAAACAACGGCTGTGGTACAGGACGTCTGTCTCCGTGTTTTGGTTACGGCACCACCAGTGACGTGAAGGAGAGGTAGTACAATGTCAGAGGGGAAAAGGGGGTCAGGTGTGTCCCACCAAACTACTTCTGAGACGTGAAAATTAAATATAATTCATCTCACATTTGTTTCTCTCTCCTTGATGCCTCACAGAGTAACACACACACTACAAAACAAAGAAGAATGACCCCAAAAATCTCCAGAGGAATCCTACTGCAGTAGGATTTCAGAAAGGAAAAAAAAAAATGGGTCATTAAATCATAATATCATCACACCACAGACCGTTTTTCTCTGTGTATATCAATGGACCTTATTTCCATCAAGATTTTGAAGTTATAGCCCGAACTCTCCACGTCGGTTTTCTACGCGTATTCACACACAAGCCTGAGAACCCGTCAGGTCTGAGGAAATCAGCAGACTTTTGTACGTGGTTGAGGAGGTCAGGGACTCTGTTCATCCAAAGCTTGGCTCAGATTCCAAAGAGATCTCGTCTTTTTTCTCTCTCGTTGTCAATGACCCTAGGACACAGAGACCTACAGTCACTCTCTCCACCATGGTCCCACCCACAGACACTCCCTGGCACATGCCCACCAGCCACCAGCCCAGCCAGAGCGCAGGCAGGGGTAGAAGCTGTCCTCCACAGCATTTCTACACAAACCCCGTTCTGAGCTCCTCTCCCATTGGAGACTTCTTGTCTCCTGGTTTTTGCCCTGAGACTGAACATAGGGAAGCACTCACCTGGCTGGTCCTTGCTCCAGAGTTCCATGCATGGAAGTGTCAGAGGATGAGCCACAGTTATAGGGACAGGGTTCCTAGACTGGATCTCCCCACAGAGATGTCATTAACACGTGAGCTGTGTCTCAGTGACACTGTCTGCATGGAGAGTCCAGGGCGTCTCTAATGAGAAGCAAATTTTATCCCCATTGCAAGTCTTTACCAGCCACTTCTGGTAATTAATGGTAATTTTTGGTAATTAATGGAAAGTTCCTGAAAAGCTGAACAGCAGGCAGAGAAATGTTTCTATGCTCCCTCTGGAGGAATCTAAGTTCAGAGTCAAAGTTGCCATCTATAGCGGAATTGAAACTCAATGGATGGACTCTGGGAAACAAACTGAGGGTTTCAGAAGGGAGGGGGTCAGGGGATGGGGTAACCAGGTGATGGGTATTAAGGAGGGCGTGTGTTGGGATGAGCACTGGGTGTGATACACAACTAACGAATCATTGAACACTACATCAAAAACTCATGACGTACTATATGTTGGCTAACTGAACATAATAATAATAATAATAATAATAATAAACAGTCATAAATCACCAAAAAAAAGGAAACTCGATGTTGGGTCAAGTGTTCCTCTTACAGTATTTCCAAATGGGCATTTCCTCAGTGCTCTCCTGTTTCCAGAATCAGGCTGACACCATGATTGGCTCATATTGAACATCTCCATTTGATCTGGAAACTGGTCTCTCTCTTGACTTAAATACCACAATTCCTGCTACTTATGGCCCCACCTTGCCTACATCTGGAGAATTTCCCACTTGAAGCTAGTCTGTCCTACCTCAGAACCCGTGAGCTTCTCTGATGTCCACGTGACTCCCCAAGAGCTCACTATATGCTTCCCAAATCACTCAGAGAGCACTGCTCCCTTGTCCCTCATTGGTCAACTAGCCTGTCCTTTATTTTCAGAGTTTTCCCTGGGAAGAAGTATTCCTGGATGCACAGACAAGATTCAAGGGGAAGTACTATATAGCACAGAGAGAGGGATAGCATCAGAATTATTTAAAATCAAGAAAAAGCCAAAAGCCAGATAGAAAATTGGGCAAAATAATAAAGAGAAAATTCACAAGATAGATGAGATGAATCATACGAATGTGAATTATGGCAAGTCAACCAATTAGTTATTTTTCAAGATTGGTTTGGATATTCTAATTTTTTGCATGTTCACATTATTTTTAGAGTAAGCTTGCCAATTCCAGCAATAGCAACAACAAAGACAGCACAAGTGGGATGGATCATGACTGGGATTTGTCAAGTCCTTAGATCAACCATGGGCATATGCAGGGTCAGGGCATGTGCGGAAAACCTCTGTACCTTCTTCTCATTTTTGCGGTAGACATAAAACTGCTCTGAAAAATAGTAAGTTAAAAGTTTTCAAAATGATACTCAACAAAAACTAAGTTCTATACAGGGTCAACAAGGCATGAACAATTTCTTATAGAGGCAACAGAAAACCAGGCAATGTTTAATTAAGACAATGAGGTATTTATGTATATTGGATCAAACTGTGTAACATTTGGAAAAGAGAATACTGAATTTTTTTTAAAAAGCTATGGGAGTGGCATATTCTAAAGGATAAGTAGAGATTTGGAAATGTGTTTTTTTATTAGACCATGAAACTGATCGAATGCAAATTTGCACAAACTAAAAATGGAAAGTTTGGTGGGTGCTCAATGTAATGACAGCAATAAAATCTAGAATCTATAGAGACATTCTACCATGTCTTCTAAGTCAAAATTGTCAAAGGATTGTGGTTCCTTCAAATCCAAGCTCCCACATCCCAAGACACTCACTAAGAAACTAAAGTCATGCTTTCCAAAGTGTTCATCCATTTAATGTATTCCTCTAACTCTCACAAGGTAAGACGGGAAGTTTAAAGGTGGGGACGGGGCGGGGGGTTAGGCACGGATGGCACATCCGCAGCTATACCGCCGGGACACCGTAAAGGGACAGGCCTGAAATCACAGCCCCCACCGCCATGAAGTACAGTTTTCAGGACCGGGTGTGCTGGGAGGAGAAGGCCCACTGTGACCAGGGAGAAGCCTTTGGGAGTAGACGACTCGAGGTGTTCCCCCATCAGGTGGGCACACCCCTAATCCTATACTCTTCACTGACCCAGAGTAGGTGGGAAATGGTCAGGCGGGGATTGTTCTCTTCCACAGCTGTGAGCAGCATCTGGATATCCTTGTCAAAAGGAGATTTGCGCAGCCTGGGAAAATAGAAATAAAGTTTTCTTGACTTTACAAGTGATCGTTTGCCTCTCTACGTCCCAGTGCCTACTTCCAAGCCATTCTTCCCTGGAAGTGACTGGGAAAATCGCTGTGAGTGTGCAAAGAAAGGGCGTATCTGTCCTAGAGGGTAGGAACGTGGAGAACAGGGATGTGATCCACTCTGTTCCCCAGCATGTCATCCAAGGGCCTGGGTATGGAGGGCACCCAAATAGTCATCCTACGGATGTCAGATACATAACACTTCACGGGCAAATATGACGTTCGGAACGACGCTGACAGCTGCGCTTCTAGGAAAGTGCTTCTGGGTCAGAAAGGCTCGCCCTTTCTAGACCCAGCCGCCCTGTCTGAGCTGATGTTCCACCTTTATGGGACTGTGAGCGGGAGGCGGTGTTGACCGCAGGGCAACGGTTCTCGCCTGGGGCAGGTCTGCCCCTCAGGGGACATTTGACAAGGTCAGGAGACGTTTGTTTTTTTATTTCAGGGAATGGATGTCATAGCTATTCTGTTTTAATTTTCAACTAATTTAGTATTATTTTATTGAGATATAATGGACATAGACCACTGGATAAGGTTAAGGCCTACGACGCATTGGCTGGCTACCTCTCTATATTGCGGATGACGGCCAATTTAGCATTCGCTAACATCTCACCGTGTCACGTTATCATAGGTTCTTTTTTGTGGTGAGAACAACTGAAATCTTGTCTATGAGCAGCTTTGAAGTTCCCGTTTTTGATCGCCAGGAGCAGGGGAAGGCGCTCCGGGCATGTCACATGCAGGGAGAGGCCAGGGATGCTGTTCAATGTGCAGGACCGCCCCCCACAGCAAACGACTGTCGACTCAAATGCCAGTCATGCCAAGCCTGGGAAAACCTACCGTGGGCTAACCTCACCCTGAGGGAAAGGACATCCACTCACCCGAGCTGCCGCAGGGCACAGTCCGGGTGGCTCAGGGCTTCACAGAGCACCAGCGCCCCGGCACGGTCCAAGCCGATCCAGTCCAGATTGAGGCTCTTCAGGGACCTGCAGACAGACAGAGCCGAGGCCAGGGCCCCGCAGCAGGCACTGGTGAGCTGACACATTTCCAGCCTGCAACGGGGAAGGACACAGAAGGCACAGCACTGTGAGAGGCTGAGCTCCGTGCCTCTGAGCAAGGGACTTCACAGTCCAGACCGGTGGCTCTCACCAGAGCCAATGGGCCCCGGGGGGGACACGCTAGGGGAGTAAAACTGGCATCTCATGGACAGAGAGAAGCCAGGGATGCTGCTGAATATCGTACAATGAGCAGGACAGCCCCCTGCCCCACCACAGCAAAGAACCACCCAGTCCCAAATGTCAATAGAGCCAAAGTCGAGCAAGCCCTGGCTTCACCGAATGGCATTTTACTTACCACATCGTTCCGGACACACTTGTTCTTAAACTTGCTTCCCTTACGTACGTTCCCTAATCCTCAAGGTTTTCCTGTTCTTGAAATAGGTACGCCTTCTCATAAAGGCACTCCGTGGACACTCACCCCAGATTCTCTACTTTGCAGTCTGGATGTTTCAGAGCTTCACATAACTGCTCGACACCCACGTCTTGGATGTCATTGCTCCCTAGTTTCAGGGTCTTCAGTTTTTCATTGCCAACAAGAACAGCAGAGAGGTCCTTACAACAGACAGAAGTGAGGTAACAATCCTCCAGCCTGGGGGGAAATACACACCAACAGACACAATCATGAGGTCCCATCTCGCACGGCTTGGCTTGTTTTCATTTATCCATATGAAGGAGGAAGTGCCCAAGTGCTTCTGAGATGGTGATGGTGATGATTTCATGACATCACAGTTCCTCCACCGTCCTGCCCAACACACTAGGCGGCAATTCTGCTGCCTGTCTCTGCTCCCGCGGGGCATCTGCTCCCGTCCTCGCTGATTGCTCCTGCCCAAATAGCACTGGGCTTACTCCCTCACTTCCTCCAAATCGCACAAATGTCACCTTGGTGAGGACCTCCCTGAAAATTTTATATAGTCTCATGTCCCCAGTCTCTGTCCCACCTCCGAGCTCCCTGCAGCACTTCCCACCTGCTAACAAGGTATACATATATTCATCAGTCTGATATGTGTGCACGCATACATACACACACATATACGTATATGTCTGGCATATACGTGTGTGTGTGTGTGTCTGTGTGTGTCTGTGTGTCTGTGGTTCTCAAATGGGAATGATTTTTGTCTCTCCTCCCCACCCCAGGGGACATCGGCCATGCCTGTCATTTTGGTTTGCCACACTGGGAGAGAGGGTACTACTGACATCTAGTGGGTAGGAGCCAGAGATGGTGTTAAACGTCCTACATACAAAGCACAGGACAGCCGCTCCCCACAAGGAATGATCAAGGCCAAAATGTCAATAGCGCTGAGATTGAGAAACCATCATATGTACACACATAGTTGCAGCCCACACTCGTGTGTGCGTGAGTGTGTGCATGTGACACTCCATAAAATTGACTTCCATGGAAACAGAGATACTGGAGCATTTCATTTACCAATTCATCTTAACTACCCAGAAGAGTTTCCAGTGCCCAGGAGAGCCGTGAATGATCTCTATGCTATAAGCCTCCCGCCATCACTGACTGCATGCTTGTTTTGGGCAAGTCGTTGGTAACATTCCTTTCCACGCATTATTCCCGTGGGTCACCTTGATTCTTTGACGTGGGAAACATAATTATCCTCATGTCACACTGGAAGAGAGGTGAGGCACCCTCACAAGTTGGCCCAGCCAGCCCAGGGCACTTGGGACTCCATTACTGGTCTTCTGGAGGCCAGAGACCCTACTCCAGAGTAGCATATCCTACCAAGTCCTGTCAAGCTCTTTGGTCGAGCTCACACACGTCAGCACCACTGGACACTCCCACGAGTATTAGGCGGGGTCAACGTTTAGCCTTGCTTTCTTTCAGCAGACCCCATGATTTTACCCCTTCCCATTTCCTTCCCAGGATGCTGATATCCGAAAAAGGAACTCTGACATTCATGCGGATCATAGCCCGCCGTACCCCAACTGCTCGATGTTGCAATGTGGGTGCTTCAGTGTCTCACAAAGAGATGCCACTCCTTTATCTTCCAGGAAATTTGACCCCAGATCGAGAAAGGACAGGGATGTGTTGCACAGAAGGGCTTCGGAGAGGTAGTCACAGGCCACAGAGGTAAGGCAACAGCACATCAGCCTGCAAAGACACACACACACACTCAACTGGTCAACCCGCTCAAGCTCGTCTTGTAAGAGTTTCGTGAAGCCACATGCAAACCTTGCAAGTCATTCCTCCCACTCCATGGTCACCTGAGAAAAGTAAGAAGGTTAGAACGTGCAGCAGCTGCAGAAACACAGGAGCAAGGATGTGGAATATGGAATAGGGCATCTCCAACTGGGAAACAGAATCTCAGATTCCAGTCCCAAGTCAGATCGCCATCATCATCGCCATCAGCTGAGCCAAAGTCATCCCTTCTCCATGACATGGCATGTTTATTATTTGGTGCAATGTGCTGGATGACGTCCTACTTGACATGATTTTTCTTTTAAAATATTTAAAAATTAGTTTTTTGGTTCTGAGTTCTTGTATACGCACTGTCGGAAATTTGGAAAATAGTGGAAAGCAGAAGATGCAAGTCGCAACCTGGAAGCTCACCACCCAACGTCACCCCTGGATATAGTGAATTTAGGTGACATTATGTTGAACATCTTTTTAAAAAATTAGCAGCCAATATTTAAGAACCAAGAGATTTCACATGGAATTCCACAATTCTACCTCCCACAGACAAGCCAGCTACTTGGAATTCCATGGCAGATGGTCACATGGTGGAGGGGAACAGAAACTCCCCTGTGGGAGGGGCAGCTGCTTCCTAGCTCACCAGCACCCCCACCCAGCCCCACACTCATTCCAGCTGCTTACCTGGGCTTCAGGGGACCCCTGAGCGTGACCTTTGGCAGGAAGAAAGCATAAGTCGCCGATAAGCAAACAGAGCTCACCTGTGATGGGTTTTCCTTCCTGTCTTCTCATCTTTGAAATCAGACAATGGGCACATAATTCATACTTTTTTCAATGAAATAAGCATTTTCCAGTATTTTGAAAATTCACTAATACTTTAATGGTTGCATAATATAATCTTCAGTATCTTTGCTACTCTTTCCACTCCCGGAGTATCTCCACTTGCATTCTTTACACTTTCTGCCAATTTAAGTTATACTGAATTACTACCTTGCACCAAAAAAAATTTTTTTTGAAGTGCTGAGGTTACTATTAAGACTTTTCATTTCACTTTGACTTATTTGCTGACTTTGAAAATAAACAACAAATTAATACTGCCAAATCATAGTATAAACTTGTCCATTTTGCAGAATCCTGGCCAAGTGAAATAGATTTCAAAATTTTGTGCGTTTGTTGTAAAGTGTGTCATTTTGTTGAACATTTTTGCTTTTAAAATTACTACTGACATTCCTGCATGTTTAGTGGTCTTTCATTAAAAATTTTTTTTATTGAAGTATAATATACAGTGTTATAATAGTTTCAGGTGTACGATAGAGTGATTCAACAATTCCATCCATTACGCAGTGCTAATCACGGTTACTGTGCCCTTGATCGCCATCACCTCCTTCATAACGTCACCCATCCCCCCACCTCCCCTCCGGAAACCACCAGTTTGTTCTCTGTATTTAAGAGTCTGCTTTTTTGTCTCTTTTTTCCCTTCATTTGTCTCTTTGCTTTGTTTCTTAAATTCCACTTATTTTTAAGGAATAAAGATTCAAGTGCATAAAACAAATAAACAAAAAAACCTGTTAAGGGATAGATCTTGAAGAACCCTTTAGAAAAATACAGCCCATCTTAATTACCAGTAGTTGAATGCATGTTACTTCTATTCATTGTGTAATAACAGTTATCTGATGGCCAAATCTTTCCACTTTCCAATGTGTCATTTCTTTCATACCCTTGAAGATTTTTCATTCTAATCTTTAGAGATCAAAGCTTTTCTTTCTTCCTTCCTTCCTTTCTTTCTTTCTTTCTTTCTTTCTTTCTTTCTTTCTTTCTTTCTTTCTTTCATAGTTTGGTTTCAGTGTTTAATGTTCTGGGATCATATTATACTGCTGCTTTTCTTATACAGTCTAGAATGTCGTGTCAGTGAGAGCACTCCTTCCCTCTACGGTCTTAGATGCCACTGTGTGCGTGTGTGCGATGCACGTGTCTAAATGCACCCACACATGCACACAATGCGGTTTTGTGTCTGGACTACTCACGCACACCCATGGATCTGGCGTTCTTGCACCTGCCCCCACTTCAAGGCACAACAGCATTCGCCTGATTCAACACTAAGCTGCGCATGTGGCCTCACTGGGCAAACAGAGGACCCGCTCTACCGCTGCCCTAGTCAACCGCCTGAGGCAGAGCAAGCAGCGCACTCTGTATGTTTGCAGCAGGACAGAAACGGCAGCTCTGGAGAATAACCTAGAATGTACAAACCCTGTTCCTAAAAGGAATCAGATGAATGCCTTGTCTCAACTGTCCCCAGCACCCAGTTTGTCGAAGGCACAGTCCTTCTTCATGATAACCAGGATTTACTGGGCTCTCAAGTAGACGTGAGGCACCTAAGGCAGGTCTCAATCTCCTGAACTCAAACTCTCGGTGCCTCTGTGAGGTGTTTGTGTGGCCCCGTTTTTCGGATGGTGCAACGAAGGCACGGAGAGTCAGGTCTGACTACAGAGTCTGGGTTCTACAGCCTCCCTCAGTGAGCATTTGGTCCCCTTGACCACTGAGGGGCATGTGTGCACACTTCCACGGTCTCCTCCGAGCCCGCGTGCCCAGACAGACTTACAGCAGTCTCTCCAGCACACAGTCTGGATGCTTCAGGGCGTCACACAGTAGCAGCATGCCTTCGTTCCTCAGGGGGTTTTCTACCAGGGAGAGAAGCTTCAGCTTCTTGTTGCAGACAAGGACGGAGGCAATGTCTTCACAAGCTTCTGTTGTGACATCACACATTCCCAACCTGCACGTGAGACATATGCGGAGTGTGACCATGGGCTTCAAGTGGCTCATGCAAAACTGGCCACAGACCACATCCCAGTCTCTAGTCTCACCCCAGCAGATCTGCCATCTACATTCCAGACTCTAAAAGCACAAGTGTAATTACACGACTTTATTTATTTATCCTTTATTGCTTTCCACCAAAGTTAGGGGGAAAATCTGAGCCAGTGGTTCACAACAGAGAACGATTTTTCACCTCAAGGGGACATTTGTCTGTGTCTGGACACATTGTTGTTTGTCACAGTAGGGAGAGGGTTGCTATTGGCATCTAGTAGACAGAGACCAGAGATTATATTCAACATCTTATGTTGTTGTGGACAGCCCCCGACAGCAAAGAATGATCTGAAGCTCAAAAATCCTGATTATCTGAATATCTAGCAATAGTTCTGAGGCTGGAAAACCCTGGTCTGAGCCTTAATGCAGCTTAAATGAATATCTCATGGGGGCTCCTGGCTGGCTAGTTGGTAGAGCATGTGACTCTTGATCTCGGGGTTGTGAGTTCGAGCCCCACATTGGGTGTAGAGGTGACCTAAAAATAAAAAACTCTGTAATTGATTCCATTTACAATAGCACCAAAGCCCATAAGATACCTAGGGATAAACCTAACCAAAGAGGTAAAGGATCTGTACTCTAGAAACTACATAACACTGATAAAAGAAATGGAAGAATACACAAAGAGATGGAAAAACATCCCATGTTCATGGATTAGAAGAATAAACATTGTGAAAATGTCTGTGCTGCCCAGAGCAATCTACACTTTCAATGCAATCCCTATGAAATCGACATTTTTCATAGATTTGGAACAAACAGTCCTAAAATTTGTATGGAACCAGGAAAGACCCTGAATTGCCAGGGGGAAGTTGAGGAAAAAAAAAAAGCTGGGGGCATCACAATGCCTGACTTCAAGCTATATTACAAAACTGTGATCACCAAGACAGCATGGTACTGGCACGAAAACAGACACATAGATCAATGGAAGAGAATAGAGACCCCAGAAATGGACCCTCAACTCTATGGTCCACTAATCTTTAACAAAGCAGGAAAGAATATTCTGTGGAAAAAAGACCGTTTCTTCAATAAATGGTGCTGGGAAAATTGGACAGCCACATGCCGAAGAATGAAACCTGACCATTCTCTTACACCATACACAAAGATAAACTCTAAATGGATGAAAGACTTCAATGTGAGACAAGAATCCATCAAAATCCTAGAGGAGAACACAGGCAGTAATCACTTCGATCTTGGATAAAGCAACTTTTTGCAAGATACATCTCTTAAGGCAAGGGAAACAAAAGCAAAAATGAACTTTTGGGACTTCATCAAGATAAAAAGCTTCTGCATAGCAAAGGGAAAAGTCTACAAAACTAAAAGGCAACCCACGGAATGGGAGAAGATATTTGAAAATGACATAAAGATAAAGGGCTGGTATCCAAGATCTGTAAAGAACTTCTCAAACTCAACACCCAAAAAACAAAACATCCAATCAAGAAATGGGCAGAAGATATGAACAGACACTTCTCCAAAGAAGACATACAAATGGCTAACAGACACATGAAAAAATGTTCAACATCATTAGCCATCAGGGAAATTCAAATCAAAACTACAATCTGATAGCACCTAACACTAGTCAGAATGGCAAAAATTAACAAAACAGGAAACAACAAATGTTGGCTAGGATATGGAAAAAGAGGAACCCTCTTACACTGTTGGTGGAAATGCAAGCTGGTACAACCACTCTGGAAAACAGTATGGAGGTTCCTCAAGATGTTAAAAATAGAGCTACCCTATGACCCAGCAATCGCACTACTGGGTATTTATTCCAAAGATACAGATGTAGTGAAAAGAAGGGGCACGTGCACCCCAATGTTCATAGCAGCAATGTCCACAATAGCCAAACTGTGGAAGGAGCCAAGATGCCCTTCAACAGACAAATAGATAAAGAAGATGTGGTCCATATATACAATGGAATATTACTCAGCCATCAGAAAGGATGATTACCCAACATTTGCAACAACATGGATGGAATGGGAGGAGATTACACTAAGTGAAATAAGTCAAGCAGAGAAAGACAATTATCATTTGGTTTCATTTATCTGTGGAACATAAGGAATAGTACGGAGGACCATACGGGAAGGGAGGGAAAAACGAAGGGGGGAAATCAGAGGGGGACACGAGCCATGAGAGACTATGGACCCTGGGAAACAAACTGAGGGCTTCAGAGGGGTGGGGGGTGGGGGATGGGGTAACCAGGTGATGGGTATTAAGAAGGGCACATGTTGTGATGAGCACTGGGTGTTATACTCAGGTAATGGATTGTTGAACATTACATCAAAAACTAATGATGTACTACATATTGGCTAACTGAACATAATAAAATAAATAAGAAAAATAAAAACTCTTAAAAAGAAGCATCTCATAGGCTAGAGCAGGTTTCTCAATATCAGCACTATTGACATGTTGAACTGGAAAATTCTTTGATGTGGGAGCCATCGTGCGTGCTGTGGGATGTTGACCAGCATCCCTGACCTCCATCCACTAGATAAGCCTGTCGCATCCTCCCAAGGCAGCGATGACCATCAAAAATGTCTCCAGACGCTGACATTTCCTGAGGGACAAAACTGCCCTCTGTTGAGAACTAATGATCTGAGGAAAACCTGATTTGGCGTACTTCATACCCCCAAAACAAAGTGAAGTTAAAGATACAGATGGTATGCTCCAAAGAGGCAAAATGTCTACACTTGACCCCTGGTTTCCTAGATCTGTTTCCCAATTCTTATGCTAAAGCGGAATATTAAAACCCTAGGCAAATGGCATAGAAAGTAGAGCAAGACACCAAGGAATTTTAAAGTTCCCCCTGAGTTGAGGGAGCTAGGGTAGAGAAAACATATGTCATGATATGGAAACAGCTCAGGTGAAGAACAGGGTCTATAGGAAGCCTGTCTGTTCAAACAACTCTCATGCACGGAATGTGCCTCTGTCTCCTGATGAATCTTGACCCAAGTTATAATTAACCAAGTGTATGTGAATCCATTTGTTACAGCAAAGAAGAGGCCCTGAACTAGGAGAGAGAAGAGCATTTTCTCCAGGTGGGTTTCATGAGTTGGGTTGGTTGACTGCTACCTCTGTGACCTCCCCATTTCGCTTTCCACTAAAACATGGATTGAGCCTGTCTAGAAACCACCCAACCGTGGTAGGGGCAAGGGCATCCCAGGTAATTTTCAAGAGGAAGAGACGATTTGGGGAAAATGGCTTCCCATCCAGCCCCCATGTTGTCAGCTACCAGATTCACAAGAGCACCCTTGTGATCATTTAATATGAGCTCTCATTTTAAGTTTTTCTGAATATCTTCAGAGGAAAAAAAATGGAGTCTGGTTTTGGCATGGCTGGCGCTGAGGGCAGAACCAAGAACAGGCAGGTCAGGTGTCCACAGGAGCACCAAAGAAAGGAAAGCTGGAACAAACCTCCTGAGAGGTCTGGAGATGGAGATGGAAAGTATTCGATGTAAGAGACAAAGGCTGATGCGGGAAAGAAATGGGCATATTCAAACTGCAAATTCCGCGCTGGACAAGAAGCATCCCCGAGCACGGGCCACCCGAGACTTACATCAGCTCTTCTACGCTGCACCTGGGGTGCCTCAGCATCTCACACAGCTGCCCGACGTCTGCGTGGGACAGGCTCGTGCCGTGCAGGTTCAGGTGTTTCAGATGAGGGTTATGAAGAACGGCCTTATGCAAGTAGGGGCCACTTCCAAGGTGAGAAGCAAAATTGTACCTGCGAAAGATGGGGAAACGGTGGGCTCAGGCCATGGAGCCCACGCACGGAGTACAAACCATGCATCCTGTCCTGCCTGCCGTGCTTAGGCTCACAACGCTGTCAGAGACCTGCTTACCCCCACCGACACATCTCTCTCTCTGGGATTTTCAGACAACGACACGTGCAGAGACTCGGCCGCTTGGCACTCTCCTGTTTCTCCTAGTCCTTGCACGTCTGCATAGCACCACACACACCAAAAGGGAGGCGAGCCAGACGGATCCCATATTAAATTCTAATCACCGTCAGGACGGGGACACTATGGTTGTGCCACTTTGCCTCTGCAGGGCTAGCACAGAGCCTGACATACGAGGGAGATGCAGTGTTTGAATTCATGCTCATGACTGTGCTTCCCAAAGAAAGGATCCATTTGTTTAAAAACCACGGGATTTTTTTTCCCTAAAGGAGACGACAATAATAAAAACAGAAGACCGTATCTGCGGTTGTTGAAGACTCAGGTTCCTGGGTTACAGAAAACTGGATTCCCATTTTTGCTTTTCTCCTGCTTTTGCAAGGTTGGGCAAATACAGATTAACTTCTTAGTTTCTTCATGAAACAGTGTCATGACGGTTACAAAATTAAAATTTAGAGGCGCCTGCGTGGATCAGTCAGTTAAACGTCTGCCTTTGGCTCAGGTCACGATCTCGGGGTCCTGGGATCGAGCTCCGGGCTCCCTGCTCAGTGAGGAGTCTGCTTCTCCCTATGCCTGCTGCTCCCCCTGCATGTGCTATTTCTCCCTCTCTGTCAAATAAATAAGTAGTCTTTTAAAAAAATAAAATTTAATTTAATTAAGTAAATTAAAGTTACTATGGTGCCTGGAACAGGACAAATGCACATTGGCTTTGATTTGTAAAAGCCATATATGTTTTATATTTATATTTTATATTCATTAATATGTACTCATAAACACAGGCCACATAAAATATGGCTCCTGACTTCTCCCCTCGCCCCCCCGGTCAACTTCGAGAAACGAGATCAAAACAAGCAAATATTGCACCACACTGGAACGCCAGCATGGGAATTATGAATTGGCCAGAGACAGAGGAGAACAGATGGAGGAGGGAAATGACAGCCCGGATGCGTTATGGCAATTTCTGGCAGAGGGATTCCCTAAATGTGTGCTTTTCCCTAAATCTTTAAAACAAATACCATTGACCGTATTCGCTGTGTGGAGTCCCTTATTCCTGTGACTTCACTAGAAACCTGTATGAAGAGCTTGCTAATCTTTTTCTTTTTAAGATTTTACTTATTTATTTGAGAGAGTGTGAGCAATAGAGAGCACACAAACAGGGGGAGCGGCAGAGGGAGAACCCGGCTCCCCTACTGAGCAGAGAGCCCGATGCGGGGCTCGATCCCAAGACCCTGGGATCATGACCTGAGCTGAAGGCAGACGCTTCACCAGCTGAACCACCCAGGTGCCCTAACTTGCTAATCTTTTTTAAAGTTTTATGTCCAAACCCTATAAAAATCTAAGTTTATCTTGATGACATTAAGACAAATGGTTTCAAGTTTTTACCTCCCCACTAGAGCAGAAGTAAGCAATTCTGACAGTTTTCCTTAACTTAAACACAACTCCCCAAAATTATTTACTTTATTAATCATTTGTCAGTTCTACAATTGAAAGGGTCCCAGTAAGTGCCAGGAAAATTAAACAAACTTCCTAAAGGAACCCATTCTATTGAAACTGGTAAACTAGTAGGGATAAAGAAGAATCTGAAACACTACCAACAGATTTTTTTTTTAAAGAGATGACCTACAATTGAACAAGAATGAAAATGGCATCAATCTCTGTATCTGCAAATAAAATGAGTCAGACAGAGAAAGACAAGTACTGTGTGTTTCCACTTTTATGTGGAATCTAGAAACAAACTAACTCCTAGATACAGAGAACAGATTGGTGGCTGTCAGAGGTGGGGGCAGAGGGGTGTGTGAGGGGGGTAAAGGGGGTCTAAACATAGGAACGTCCAGTTATAAGATACATAAGTCCTGGGAATATAATGTACAGCACAGTGACTACAGTCAGTAATACTGTCTTGTATATTTGAAAGCTGCTAAGAGAGCAGATCTTCAAGTTCTCTTAAAGTTCTCTCTTTTTTTAAAGATTTTATTTACTTATTTGACAGAGAGAGAGAGAGAGAGACAGCCAGTGAGAGAGGGAGCACAAGCAGGGGGAGTGGGAGAGGAAGAAGCAGGCTCCTAGCGGAGGAGCCTGATGTGGGGCTCGATCCCAGGACCCTGGCATCACGCCCTGAGCCGAAGGCAGATGCTTAATGACTAAGCCACCCAGGCGCCCCTAAACTTCTCTTTTTTAAAAGATTTAATTTATTTATTTGAGAGAGACAGAGACAGAGAGAGAGCATGAGCAGGGTAAGGGGCAGAGGGAGAAGCAGTCTCCCTGTTGAGCAGGGAGCCCATATGGGGCTCAATCCCGGGATCCAGGATCATGACCTGAGCCGTAGGCAGAGGTCTAACTGATGGAGCCACCTAGGCGCCCCTCTTAAAGTTCCAAAGGAAAAAAAAATGTGTCCCTCTGAGAAGTGGTGACCAGACTTATCACGGTGATCACTTCACAATGTGTAGATTTATCAAATCACCATGGTGTACGCCTAAAACTAATACAGTATTATACAGAAATTACACCTCCATAAAGCTGGGGGGAATCTCTACTCTACAAAGCTGGATTTAAGAAATAAACCAATAGACTCAAAGATATAAGGGAAAAGCATCTCAAATACTCAATGTGCATTCTCATCATTAAAGGGTACCATTAAATGGGAGAGGATGCTAGCCTCAAATTTACTCCAACTTTGGACTCATAGAGCCTCTTGGAAAAGCCAAAGGACACAATGACATAGAATGAGCTCAGCTGGACAGAACAAGACACAGAAGCAAGAATAAGCTAAGAACTCAGTAAAGTTGTCCAAAGTAGGCACACACTCTTCTGTAACAATCTGGTGTCTTGTGATACCTACATGAGAGGTAGCAGTGGTATAAGATGGGAGGGGGTAAGTCACAGAAGAAAGACCCGCGCTCCAAAGGCATTCCCGGGGAAAGATACAGATACTTATCGACACGAGATCTTCTGCCTTAAGGGATGATCCTTAGACTACCCAACCACCACAAACTGCCCGTGCCCTCTCTTCATCCAGCAAATCCTGACTTCCAAACGTGGGCCAGGGTGTGTGGAGGGTATAGCTCTGAATGGGATGGTCCAGGACCAGGCACACACAGGACGTATCCCGTGCTCAGGGGACATGCAGGACAAAGGGGAAGACACGACTTCATAAAAGAGCACGCAGGATGTGGTTATGGAGTGACTGGGGCAGGGGCTGCTCCGTTTGGGGGAAGGGGTGGTCAGAGAAGGCATTTGGAAGAGCTTGCCAAGCGGAAGTCTAGAGAAACACTGTCTAGAAATGAGGAGAGCCAGAACGAAGGTTCTGAGCAGGAATGAGCTCGGTCAAGGGCTTGAAAGAGAGTCACCACCCTCAGGCCACAGCTTGTAGTGAGGACAGCAGCAGGGGGAAGGAAGGGATCGACCACATGGCCATGCTCTTCTCTTCACACCCATTGGAATTTTTTTCCTAGTTATGGGAAACCATGGGAAGGATTTTAAGGTGTATGTTACTTTTTAAGATTGCTCTGGCTTGTGTATGGAGGAAAGAAAACACACATTGACAGAAGACAAAACAGGATCCAAGACACTGAGGCAGGTTATTGGAGTAACCATCCCAGGTGAATGGTGCTGGTTGTGGGTGGTTAGCGGCGGCACAGACTAACAGAAAGAAATGGATTCCCTGGCTCACGGAGGGGGATGGCCCAAGGAATCACAGACAGACTGATCTATTCCAAATACCATTACCTCCAACATTCCCCAAACCCTATGTCTGGACAGAGATTGGAGTTGAAGTTCAGGGAATGAGCCAGGCTCCCCATTCTTTATTCATCCTAGCAATTACACTGTTTGGGGGGGATTAAGGTTTTTATTTATTTATTTGAGAGAGAGAGCATGAGAGAGAGCACGAGCAGAGGGGAGGGGCAGAGGGAGAAGCGGGGCTCGATCTCAGGACCCTGAGACCAGGATCTGAGCTAAAGGCAGGCACTAAACCGACTGTGCCACCCAGGCGCCCCCAATCACACTATTTTAAAATCTCGTGTACATGGGGCGCCTGGGTGGCACAGCGGTTAAGCATCTGCCTTCGGCTCAGGGCGTGATCCTGGTGTTATGGGATCGAGCCCCACATCAAGCTCTTCCGCTATGAGCCTGCTTCTTCCTCTCCCACTCCCCCTGCTTGTGTTCCCTCTCTCCCTGGCTGTCTCTATCTCTGTCGAATAAATAAATAAAATATTTTTTAAAAAAATCTCGTGTACAGAAGAAAGAGGAGGGACACTACCTCTGATTCCAGGACATATGGCGAGATATTGGGGGGGACAAATGACCAAACCCGCCATCTGTCTTGTTTGACCACTTAAAAATGAATCCAGTGACATGAAGGTAAAGAACTGCAGGTCTAATACCACTGACCAGTTTCCACACACGCTATGAAGAGAACTGTCTTCCTCATTCTGCAACCTGAGGGAAGACATGCACATTTTAACTCTTGCCTTCAGCTGGATGCCTCGAATTACTCATCACCTTCATGCAGTCATCACACTGACTGCATCTAAATTCACCAATAAAATTAATTAATTATTTAATTGATTCACTGACAGACCTCTCACTTTCAAGCCCACTCACAACCTCTCCCTTGCTATACTCTTCCTCCTATCTAGCACTAAAATTCACATGCTGAAAGCCCTTTTATGAGCACACCAGTCCCCTACTTTAACACGTTTTCCAAAGGAAAACAAAATGCAACGATCCACATTTTGCTCTGTGTGGGGTCTTTACCAGTTCATTTCTCAGTGGGTTTCCTTATGTGAAATCAACAGGTATTTAATGAGCCTCTACAAAGGACAGAGGTGTTATCTCTCCCATCATGGCGGTGTACTCAACACAGAAACACTGTGTCCCCAAGACCTTCCCTGGCTTCAATGACCTGCTAGGACCCACAAGACTTGGCAGATAGTTGCACTCATGCCTATGATTGATTACCATGAAAAGACAGAAAGCAAAATCGGCAAAGGAAAAAGGCATAAGGGCAAAATCCAGAGGAAACAAGGCTCAAGCTTCCAAGGGTCTTTGCCAATGGAGTCACCATTGGACGTGCTAAATCCCCCCAGCAACGCACTGTGACAATGCATGTGAAAAGTCATCTACCAGGGATGCTTGTTGGAGACTCAGCACCCAGGGGGTTTATTGGAGTGGTCACAGAGGCACCCATTGCCCAGCACGAGCCAAAATCTCAGACTCACACAGAAGGAAAGCAAGTCTTCAGCATAAACCACATTATTTACACAGTATGGGAACAGTGAGCCCCTCTTATCAATTAGGGTGGTGGGAATTCTCCCCCAAATTCAAGTTCCAATGTGCCACCCAAGGGCCAACCCAGTAAGCAGGATTTTCTAGGGACAACAATCTCTGACCTGCTACATTAACTCTTCTGCACAAAGACAGCAGCCAATAATTAGATGTGTGGTAACTATGACCAAAAAGACATCTAGAAAGTGCTTTGGGAGCATAGAAAATCTTCCATGAAGAAGTGAGCTTTGGGGCACCTCAGTGGCCCAGTAGGTTAAGTGGCCCACTCTTGATTTCAGCTCAGGTCATAATCCCAGGGTCCTTGGATCAAGCCCCACTTTGGGCTCCATGCTCAGCAGGGAGTCTGCTTGAGATTCTCCCTCCCTCTGCCCCCCACATCTCAAATAATGAAATACATCTTTAAAAAAAAAAAAAGCTTTGGGGCACCTGGGTGGCACAGCGGTTAAGCGTCTGCCTTCAGCTCAGGGCGTGATCCCGGCGTTATGGGATCGAGCCCCACATCAGGCTCCTCCGCTATGAGCCTGCTTCTTCCTCTCCCACTCCCCCTGCTTGTGTTCCCTTTCTCGCTGGCTGTCTCTCTCTCTGTAGAATAAATAAATAATCTTTAAAAAAATAAAAATTAAAAAAAAAAGCTTTGAGCTGAAGGAGGAGTTACATTTAAGTTGAAAGAGATAAGCTTCTGAGGGTGAAAAGAAGAGCATGGCCCAGGCAAACCCAGATACCCAAAGTGCCAGGGAGCAGCAGCGTGCTCCTCTGGGCTTCTGCACATTATCTGTATTAAGGTGATGGTGAGATCGTTCGAAGATTAAAAGGAAACAATACAGGTAATGAGTGTGCGTCAAGGATGCAGCTCCGTGCTAAAGGGCGGTTTCATAAATGCTGCCTAGTCTCTATGCGTATTCTTATTATTTTTCTCCTTCATGAATTTAAGGCTACCTTCCCATTGGTACCTTCGTTACCTGGGAAACATCTATTCACCTAACAACATCCCAACAGGTATCACCAAATTCCCACTGCAGCTCTCCAACCACTACATTTAAAACATGTTAGAGAGGGGCGCCTGGGTGGCACAGCGGTTAAGCGTCTGCCTTCGGCTCAGGGCGTGATCCCAGCGTTATGGGATCGAGCCCCACATCAGGCTTCTCCGCTGTGAGCCTGCCTCTCCCACTCCCCCTGCTTGTGTTCCCTCTCTCACTGACTGTCTCTCTCTCTGTCAAATAAATAAGTAAAATCTTTAAAAAAAAAAAAACATGTTAGAGAAAACCCCCCCAAATGTACCCCCAAACCAAAACACACATGGTCATGTAACCCAAACGTAAGACTGATGTCCCTGAAATGCATACTCTGGTCTAAAGACTTATGCTTTCTTCGTGCCAGCATGAACTTGTAGCTTTCCATGTACAGGCTACATGCAAGCGAGCTGGTGTGCTGAGAGGGGGAATGCTCTCTGGCAGCCACCCACCACAGAAAACCAAGCACTTCCCCGTTCGTGCTTAGAAACTAACCTGTGGGGACAGCGGACTGAGCCCCTTGGCCATGTTTGGTTCTGAAGTCCCCATTTGCCAACAGTTTGCTTCTTGCTCAATAAAAAGTGGGTATCAGGGAAAGTGCTCCAAAACTTCTCTTGAGACATTGGATTGTAGCCCTGCACTCACATACTGGTCTTTCCAAAAAAGCCAGAGTAGAAAGAATGAAAGTTATTTAAAGAACAGGTTAACATCCAACTTACATGAACTTTTCGAGTTTACAAACGGGCTGAGCCAGAGCTTTACAGAGAATCGCCAGGGAGGCCTCACTGAAAGTACAGTTGTCCAAATCTAACATCTGGAAGTTCTTGCTGGTGGTGAACGCAGAGCAAAGGTCTTGCCAGAAGGAGAGCTTCTTACTGAGACTACGGGGAGAACAAAGACAGTGACTCTCCGGTGGCTCGAAGCAACTCAACTCATTCACAAAACAAGCAGAACGCCATTCCGAGGGCCCCTCAAAGCTGACGGACGGAACCCACACCTGGACAAGGAGAGGGGCAGCCAGGTACCCTGAGTCAATGAGGCCTAGTGGTTAAGGAAATGGACCCTGATGCCAGAGCCATCGGGATCAAACCCCAATTGAACCATTTATTAGCTATGTGACTCTGGACAAGCTACTCAACCGTATCCAGTCTCCACTTCTTCCTCCTTTAGGTGACAATGCTTGGTTGTTGTGTAAATGAAGGTTGATATTTGCTGATCAACCAGTGAAATGGAGAACTACATCCAAAACTATGAACACGCAGGTATGAAATAAAGCCATGGGGGTGTGATGGACAGCCTGGTGACTGTAGTTAATAATACTGTATTACATATTTGAAAGCTGCTGAGAGAGCAGATCTTAAGTTCGCATCATGGGGCGCCTGGCTGGCTCAGTCGGAAGACCATGCAACTCTGGATCTTGGGGTCATGAGTTCGAGCCCCACAGGGGGTAAAAAGTTTACTTAAAAAAAAAAAAGTTGTCCTCACAAGAAAAAAAATAGTGTAACTACTGGTGAGGGCTGTTAACTAGACATATCGTGGTGATCATTTTGCAACTTATACAAATACTGAATCGTGGTGTTGTGCACCTGAAACTCACATAATGTTGTGTGTCGGTTATACCTCAATTTAAAAAACTAAAAATGTGGGGGCACCTGGGTGGCACAGCAGTTAAGCGTCTGCCTTTGCCTCAGGGCGTGATCCCGGCGTTATGGGATCGAGCCCCACATCAGGCTCCTCCGCTATGAGCCTGCTTCTTCCTCTCCCACCCCCCCTGCTTGTGTTCCCTCTCTCGCTGGCTGTCTCTATCTCTGTCGAATAAATAAATAAAATCTTTAAAAAAAAAAAACTAAAAATGTGATCATGAAAGGTGATATATATTCGAGATCCGAAGTGCGAGCTGTTAATCTGAACCAGCTAGTGAAAAGATACAGGTTAGACCAGCAAAGAGGAAAAGCCCAAGGAAACCACTCATAAGCTTCCAAGAGTCCCTTCCTGGTGGATACGCTCAAATGCTGGGGGGGCGGGGGGAGCATACTCATGGCAACAATAAAAGCTGCTTACCTTTCCACCGCAGACGGGCCCTATGAAGTAGGTAAAGTGTCACCCTTCTTTATACAGATAGAAAAACTTAAGAAGTTACTGCTCGTGGTGACACAGCCAGCAGAAGGCAGAGCCAGAACCGAATTAAAGTCTGAGTACAAAAGCCATGTTGTCTCTAAGTCAAGGATCCATGAAGGACCCATTGGGACCTGAGACAAGTGACAAGTACGGTGTGTGTGGCATGGCGGGTGGGAGAGATTATAGATGGACTCACTTTGTGCTGGATTCAGAGTCATCTGAGAAGACATTTTCTATACACAGGTGAAGTTTCTGCAGATTTTGGCAATGTTTTAGGCAGAATGCAGATATCACCAAGTCTTCCGTGTTACCAATATAAATACTGACTTCCTCAAAGAAATCCATCACTTGCTTTACAAACTCTTTCTCATGGGTCTCAAACAAAGCGCTGAACAATTCCTGGAAATTCACCGCCTTCTGATCGGGGTTACACCCACTCAAACTTTTAAGACATTGGATTATTTCCTGCTTTATCTCTTTGGACAGGAGAAAACCAAAGGATGTCTCCAGCATGTTGGTTATTTTTTCAGTTGAAAATGCAAACAAGAATGTTACCATCTGGGACAAGCGGCCCTGGACCTGACTCACGCCTGCTGTTACCAGCTGGGTCACGCTTCCAATGGCCGGGTGAGCACCGTCCTTGGGTTCTTTGAGCAGATAGAACATGGAGGCACAAAACTGTTGCAGGCACACATGCGTGAAGGTAAAGCATTCTCCGTTCCTTTGAAGGAGTCTCGTGCTCACCCACATCAAGGCATCGGACTCAGACACCCCATTCCTCCGGAGGTCCCCACGGCCAAACACGAACACGCGAGTCCACATTCCCTCTGCAGCCAAGGTACACAGGCCTTTCAGACGGGCTCTGCTCTGCTTCGGTGGACAGTTCTCGTTTCTTGATTTGAATACACTAATAAAAAAGGACGCATACAGAGAAGTGGTGCTTTCGGACACAATCCTGAGGTCTTCTCCTTTCTCCAGCTGCCATTTCACACAGGTACAGATCAGCCAGCATATGAGCGGATTATGACAGAAGAGAAAGAGCGGCACATTGCCCCGCACAAAACTGAAGGCTTTCAGGGCTTTGCTCCTCTCGCGGAAGAAATGGTAGAAATACAGCTTCCTTTCGTGTTCAGAGAGTCCTGAGAGGGTTATGTATTTTGGACACTGCAACAGGAAATAATTTTTTCTCATGCCCACTGTTCCTAAGGCGATAAGCAGGGAAGACTGTGGAAGCATTTTCTTCCGCAGCAAACTACTCAGGATGATCTGCGTTGGCTGTCGCTGCCTCTGGTCATCGCACAACTGAGTTGTAAGCTCCAAGTCAAATCTCAGTTCCTCGAGGCTATCCATAATGAACAGGATCCTCTCCGGCTGAGAAAAGATGCCCTCGATGTGGTCTGAAGACGGAGGCCAGTCCCTGGAGATGAGCTCCACTAAGCTGGTCTCGGTAATAGCGTTCATTTCACAGCCATTGAGGAAGAAGATAAACGTGAATCTGTCCTTCCACAGGTTCCCCTCTGCCCATTCCAGCATCACTTTTCTCAAAAGCGTTGTTTTTCCGATTCCTTCTGGGCCTTGCAAGACCACAGTGGGTGAGGGCTCGCCTGCCTGGCTGGCGTGATATGCGGCACACAGCTTCTCATACTCACGCTTTGTGATTTCTTTGTAGAAATCACTGGGAACCGGAAGGCAGGTTTCCTTTTCCCATATGAGACGGAATTTTTCCTTCATGTGATTTCTGTATGGGTTTGGTTTATCTGAATTCACAGGGAGAGAATACCAGACGATTACAAAGCATAGTCATTGGCACTCAGAATGACCCCTAGAGATTTACTTGAGCACGTGAGTGAAGACTGCGTGTCCACGGATGACCACACTGATTAACTTAGTTTTCGTTAGGACCATAATCCGTCTAAAATCATGTCCATGGAAACGCCTGATGCGAACTGGAAGCCTGTCTCAGAGTTACAGGCTACACAGTGTGAATGCTTCAGAATTACATTCCCAACCAGAAGGGGGGTGGTCGCATCTCCCCAGTAAAGAATCCATAGGCACTATCATGGACTGAGTGCCAGCCAGGAACCAGGGCTGAGGATGTTCCTACCATACCGTGTCTTCCATGTCAGTAACCCACCAAGACTCATTCTACTCGCACTTTACCAAAAAGGTCTTGGCAGAATGTATCACTTGATTAATTTGCACTAGTGAATAAATATCGGGGTCAGGTGTCTGTCTGACATCTGTCTGACTTGAAACCATAAGCGATTTCTGTTCCACCATGCTGACCGCAGGTTAATTTCAGAAACCGACCCCTGAACCATCGTTCATTCAACCCACCCTTATGATGTACCTTCCGTGTTCAAGGCAACACATCACACAAGTGGCCAAGGATCATGTCCTGTACCAGAGAAACACACGCCACACTGGGCAAGGAATTTCTGCATGTCTTCCAAGCAAGGGGCGTTGATGGTTTTGTTCAAGGATATAGGACTAGAAAACATTCTTAGGATGTAGCAATGGTCCTTCCTCTCTCTGGGGTAAAGGAAGATTTGTTTCTAAGAACAGGTCTTTCTTTCCCCTTTGCAGAAATTCAGAGAGGTCTCTCACTCTGCAGAGACATGCTAGGGTCATAAAGCTAGTATCTGTCTCTGGAGGGCAGGGGACAGGACGGTCAGCAGGCATTACACAAGATCAGGATCTCTGACTCTCTGGGTTCCTATGACACGGATCTGCCTGAGCTCGTCTCCAAAGCCCACCCGCCCCCACCCCGAGAGAGTCAAGGGACAAGAGGAATGGACATGAGCATGAATCTTGTGTTCCTGTTGTGTGGTAGCAATGACCCCTCTAAATCCATCAGGGCTCATTATGTCCTTTCAGACCAAATTTATGGGCGTGTGGCAAGCTGACCTAACAGTGGCTTGCTGCTCAGGAACTGCCCTGGTGAGCAGTCCAGCCATTACGCATGTGTCCACAGCCAGGAGACGCGCCTCGGTCCAACTACTTGCACGGTGAGACTTTAGGGCCATTACGATTCTTCTGAATCTCAGCTTATCAGAACAGAATGTCTACTCCCACAAATAGACAGAAATCAATGAGAGAATAACATGTAAAATTGGGCAAACATCCTACAGCCTTCAGTGACTGTATTAAAGGTGAATTTTTAAAAATGACTTGTCTGACAGTTTGTCTCTTTGTTTGCCAGGATTTACAATTCAACCTATTTCCCCATTTAAAAAAAAAATTATCCTCCCAGCAGAGGGTGTAAATCCCATCAATAAGTCAAAAAATAACTGATTTGGAGTCATATCTGTCCCTGCTGCAATAGCCATCTACCATGAGGGAATGATGCTGGGACCATGGTTTTTCCATTCGTAAACCTCAGGGTAGTGGTGGGAGTAAAAGGACCTGAGGCATCGGAAGTGCTCGCTGGGGGGGGGGGCTCTCTCTATAGTTATTTCCTAATTATAGGATTCTGCCTCATCACCCCTGGTGGTCTGGTCAAAAGGACAGTCGACTACCGTAACGGAACTCGATCTCAGCATACCTAGTGATGTAGGCACAAAGTCCCAGGTCATCCCTCGGGCTATGCTTTGGACAGGAAAAAGGGAGACACCCCTTAGATGAGCAGGACACCACCCAACCACGGTCCATCACTAGCCCACGTATGACCAGAGTTCGCTTGCAATTCCTCCATGACCTCCAAGGCTCCCTTAACCCACAACACATTCTCAACTGATGGAGGAAGGCCACTAACTCAATAATATCACCTTCATTCTTATAAGCTGGCAGCAGACCAACCTTCCTCCATAGGCCCCTGCCCCTTCACCCTACACTTACTTCTGATCTCCTCTTGAGCCTTTGTCCAGAGGTCACGCCGATCGATCTGTAGAAATAGGTTCAGGGTCACCTCCCATGCCCACTTTCCTGGGTAATGCTTGTCCAACAACTTCGCTAGATCCTCTCGTGAAGCCTTCTTTAACTCAGTCCATGGGATAGGCTTGAGGTCAAGTTGCAAAGGCTCTTGTCTGAGGAGCTCCTTAAATTTCCAGAACTCTTCCTTTCTGAGCTCCTCCAGGTACCACAGCAAGCCAAAGTCCGTAAAAAAGGATTCAGACATCTTGTCCTGGGAGTGTGAGCCTGGAAATCTCCAGAGGAAAGAAATCTCTAAAAACAAGGAATAAGTAGCAGCCAAGGGAGAATGATGTGATTACAGAGATAAATCTCAGCAGTGATTTAAGATTATGGAGACCCGGCATTTCCTGCTTGAAACATATCTGGCCAGCTTCATTAGGGGAGGGCACTTCATCCTTCCTCTTCATTCCATGGCCATACACATGAATTCAGTGCTAGCAACTAAAAATGTAGTTTGCACTAAACCAGTTGGCAGGGAGAAGTGTAATTACCTAAAACCATTTAATAAAGCGTTGAATTTTATCAGCGCGTCATGGAAGAAGGAGTTAGGCCAGTTCTATCCTTGTGCCCGCCGCTGTAGATCTCTGGGGACCCTTCTGAGAAAAGCTGACTGTTGACTTGTGTCACTATGGGATCTTCTAGCTGAGGTTCAAAAGACCATGTTCACTGAACATTCCTTAAAGGAGAGCAGTTTCTGACCTGGCTTACTAAAGTTATAAAGACTTTTAAATAACAAAAACCTGGAGTGCCTGGGTGTCAGTTAAGCATCTGCCTGCAGCTTAGGTCGTGATCTCAGGGTCCTGGGATGGAGTCCTGAATCAGGCTTCCTGCTCAGGGGGGAGTCTGCTTCTCCCTCTACCTCTCACCCCTGCTCGTGCTCACTCATGCTCTCTCTCTCTCTCTCTCTCTCTCTCTCTCTCAAATAAATAAGTAAAATCTTAAAAATATATATATCAAGGGGCGCCTGGGTGGCACAGTCATTAAGCGTCTGCCTTCGTCTCAGGGCGTGATCCCGGTGTTATGGGATCGAGCCCCACATCAGGCTCCTCCGCTATGAGCCTGCCTCTTCCTCTCCCACTCCCCCTGCTTGTGTTCCCTCTCTAGCTGGCTGTCTCTATCTCTGTCGCATAAATAAATAAAATCTTTAAAAATATACATACATATAGATAGATAGATAGATCAAAAACCTAAAGCTATGTCTTATGGTGCGTGAATGTTTTGCTGAATCCCTGCAAGATAGGGAGCTGTGACTAAGGGGGGGGAATCCAAATTTCAAAACAAGAGCAGGAGAAGATGAATCCCAAGGCACTCGAGCTTATATGCTGTACTCCTGGACAGAAAGAAGGAACTCTGGACGGCCATCTCAACGACGGGCTGAGGAAATACATTTCAAACAGCACTCAGCACAAAGAGAAAGGATGAAATGTTAAGATACTGTTAATAGCTCTAGAAATTCCAACATCCATCTTATTAAAGTGCCAAAGAAAAGAAAAACAGGGGCGCCTGGGTGGCTCAGTCGTTAAGTGTCTGCCTTTGGCTCAGGTCATTATCCCGGTGTTCTGGGATTGAGCCCCGCATCAGGCTCCCTACCCTGCTGGGAGCCTGCTTCTTCCTCTCCCACTCCCCCTGCTTGTGTTCCCTCTCTCGCTGGCTGTCTCTCTGTCAAATAAATAAATAAAATCTTAAAAAACAAAAAAGAAAAGAAAAACAAAAACAAAAAGAAGAACAGAGGAAAAAACAAGAAAGAAATAATTCATGGAAGAAAGTTTTCCAGATCTGAAAAACAGATTTGCATCTTTAGGATAAAAGATTTTGCCAAGTGTTAAGGGAAAAATAGAATACTACATCGTATGAACTTCAATTTCAAAGATAAAGAAGAAAAATCTAGAGTCTAGAGGAGTACTGCCCAATGGCAATAGAATGTGAGCCTTGCTTGTAATTTTAAATTTTTGAGTAGACACATTAAAATTCTCCCACAAACGGGGAGAATTAATTTTAATACTATTTAACCTAGTCTATCTAAAATATCAATTCAACATGTAAACAATATTTTTTTAAGTTTTATTTATTAAGCAATCTCTACCCCCAATGTGGGCCTTGAACTCACAACCCCAAGATCAGACTTGGATGCTCTTCCAACTGAGCCAGCCAGGCACCCAGTAAACGATATTTTTTAAAAAACTTAGGGCCACCTGGGTGGTTCAGCTGGTGAAGCGTCTGCCTTCAGCTCAGGTCATGATCTCAAGGTCCTGGGATTGAGCCCCACATCGGGC
This sequence comes from Ailuropoda melanoleuca, assembly GCF_002007445.2. NCBI lineage: Eukaryota > Metazoa > Chordata > Mammalia > Carnivora > Ursidae > Ailuropoda > Ailuropoda melanoleuca. Next base: position 26,283,731 of record NC_048229.1, read on the forward strand.
TCTCTGCTCAGCAGGGAGTCTGCTTCTCCCTCTCCCTCTGCCTGCTACCCCTCCTGCTTGTACTCTCTGTCAAATAAATAAAATCTTTTTAAAAAAATCAATGAAAAGATGCTTTAAATTGTTTCAAATACTTCATTAAAATAATTATTATAAGAAAAAAATCAATGAAATATTTTACCTGTTTTTCTTTTAATACTAAGTCTTCAAAATCCATTAAATATCTCAGTTTAGATGCCAAACTGTCATCGGAAATACTTGACCTCTATTTAAGTTTCATAAAATAAGCAAAAGAAAGGTAAATTCTCCTACCCGAGCTATCTCATACACACATAAGCCTTCTAGAAACTGAATGGAGGGAGTGTGCCTGGCTGGCCTAGTTGGTGGAGCATGTGACTCTTGATCTCAGGGTCATGAGTTCGAGCCCCATGTTGGGGGTAGAGATCACATAAGTAAATAAACAAACAAGCAAGCAAACCTTAAAAAACTTTAGAAAATGAAAACTGAATGGAGTATCAGTTTTAAAGTTAAAATTTGCATTAATTAAAGTTAAAAGTTCAGTTCCTCAGGCTTATGGGACACATTCTAGGTACTCAGTCATCACATGTAACCAGTGGCTATCATTCCAGATGATGCAGGTCTAAACTCCCAGAAATGTAAGTCGTTTCCTACCAAGAAAGGGAGATATTCAAACTATTTAACAAGTTGATTTTTAATAACCACTGCACGCACATTCGCAAACAATGCTCTGAAGATCATTTTCTGTCTAACCGGGAATTAGTTTGTGAGGACCCTTAATGACAACACTGAATATAAGTGAAGAGTAAACAGAGGAGCCCTGCCAAGGATGAGACAGTTATTGACCATGGCTCCTCTACCAAGTGACATCTTCCCTTCAAGCATAAAAGTCAACCATTTCAGACATGAAGATATTCGTGGTTTTACCATCCAAACGTCTCTGAACAAGGAGAGACAAACAAAATAAAACGTTAATCAAGAAGTTGGGAAGGGGGAGGAGTAGGGGACCCCTTTTTCAGCCGGTCCCCTGAGTCGAGCTGGATAGGTACCAGACCAGCAGGAACATCCATGGAATCAGCCTGAGAAGCAGGAAGATACATCTGGATCTCTACAAATGAACATCTCCAGTGCTGAGTATTGAGGTACAAAGCGGGGAGCCGTGAAACCGCGCACAGATATCAGAAGATAAACAGAAGGGGGAGGAAGCCGCCGTGTCAGGGCCCGGGGAAACAGTAACCACCTGCACGGGGGAGCGGGCGGACCACGGACCCGCACCCTTGAGACAGCAGACTGAGACCGTGAGCCGGGGGTGCGTGCTACCAAGCATCTCACAGAGCTCCGGAACTCCGGTGTGCTCACTGGATCCAGACTGAGACCGGGAGCTCCGGGAGCATGCGCGGGGCGGCTGGCGGCTGGCGGGGTTGGAAACACAAAGGACAGAGACGTGCCGGCCCTGGAAGTGAGGGCTGGGACGCCGGGTGTGGGGCGCACAGCCCGGGATGCTGCAGGGTTGAGCAGCACCAACAGAAACAGAGTTAAAGTGGCCAGAACATCAGTGGAGAACGGTCCACGATCCCTCTGTTCTGAGACAGAGGCTGAATTTCGGCCACTGCTGCTCTGGCTCTCGAGGCATAGCAAACCGCCAGGGAAAGCCGCCAGAGAACAAAAGCCCGGAAATACCGGCTCACAGGGTGCCCATCCCCATCCCCCCTCGCAAGGGACACAGAGACTCTACCCAAACAGGGTTTTCTGAGTACCTGCAGGCAGGCCCCTCCCCCAGAAGGCAGGCTGAAAAATCAAGAAGCCCACAACCCGGAGCGCCTGAGTGGCGCAGTCACCAAGCACCTGTCTTCGGATTAGGGTGTGATCACAACGCTCCGTAAGGAGTCCTTCATCGGGCTTCTCCACCGNGGCGGGGTTGGAAACACAAAGGACAGAGACGTGCCGGCCCTGGAAGTGAGGGCTGGGACGCCGGGTGTGGGGCGCACAGCCCGGGATGCTGCAGGGTTGAGCAGCACCAACAGAAACAGAGTTAAAGTGGCCAGAACATCAGTGGAGAACGATCCGCGATCCCTCTGTTCTGAGACAGAGGCTGAATTTCAGCCGCTGCTGCTCTCTCAGAAGAGGCATAGCAAACCGCCAGGGAAAGCCGCCAGAGAACAAAAGCCCGGAAATACCGGCTCACAGGGTGCCCATCCCCATCCCCCCTCACAGGGGACACGGAGACTCTACCCAAACAGTGTTTCCTGAGTACCGGTGGCAGGCCCCTCCCCCAGAAGGCAGGCTGAAAAAACAAGAAGACCACAACCCAGAGCGTCTGAGTGGCGCAGTCACCAAGCACCTGTCTTCGGATTAGGGTGTGTTTACAACGTTCCGGAAAGGAGTCCCTCATCGGGCTTCTCCACCGGGAACCTGCTTCTTCCTCTCCCACTCCTCTGCTTGGGTTCCCTTTCTTGCTGACTGTCTCTCTCTCTCTCAAATAAATAAATAAACTCTTTAAGGAAGAAGCCCACATCCCTAAGATCTCTATAAAACAAGGGCGCACGGCCTGGGTCCCAGTCAACACTTGGGCTCTGGACAACCCTGCAATCTCTCTTCATCAGAATGACGAGAAGGAGAAGTCCCCCCCAGCAAAGAAAAGATAATGAGTCTGTGGCCTCTGCCACAGAATTGGCCTCGGCCACAGAATTAATACATATGGATGTATCCCAATTATCAGAAATGGAATTCAGAGCAACAATGGTCAAGATGATGAGTAAACTTGAAAAAAGCATCAGAGAAAGCGTTGCTGAGAATATAGAATCCCTAAGGGCAGAAATGAGAGCGAATCTGACAGAAATTAAAAATTCTATGAGCCAAATGCAGTCAAAAATAGAGGCTCTGACGGCCAGGGTCACCGAGGCAGAGGAACACATTAACGAATTGGAGGATGGGTTAGTAGAAGAAAAAACGAAAATAGAAGCTGGTCTTAAAAAAATCCACGCCCACGAATGTAGATTACGGGAGATTACTGACTCTATGAAACGATCCAATGTCAGAATCATCGGCATCCCTGAAGGGGTGGAGAAAAACAGAGGTCTAGAAGAGATATTTGAACAAATTGTAGCTGAAAACTTCCCTAATCTAGCAAGGGAAACAAGCATTCGTGTCCAAGAGGCAGAGAGGACCCCATCCAAGCTCAACCAGGACAAACCTACGCCACGGCATGTCATAGTGCAATTCGCAAATATTAGATCCAAGGATACAGTATTGAAAGCGGCCAGGGCAAAGAAATTTCTCACGTACCAAGGCAAAGGTATCAGGATTACGTCAGACCTGTCTACAGAGACCTGGAATGAGAGAAAGGCTTGGGGGGGCATTTTTAAAGCTCTTTCAGAGAAAAACATGCAGCCAAGGATCCTTTATCCAGCAAAGCTGTCATTCAGAATTGATGGAGAAATAAAGACGTTCCAAAATCGCCAATCATTAACCAATTTCGTAACCACGAAACCAGCCCTACAGGAGATATTAAGGGGGGCTCTATAAAGGTAAAAAGGCCCCAAGAGTGATACAGAGCAGCAAGTCACAACCGATACAAAGACTTTAAAGAGAAATGGCATCATTAAAATCATATCTGTCAATAATCTCTATCAATCTAAATGGCTTAAACTCTCCCATAAAACGCCACAGGGTTGCAGATTGGATAAAAAGACATGACCCATCCATTTGCTGTCTACAAGAGACTCATTTTGAACCCAAAGATGCATTCAGACTTAGAGTAAGGGGATGGAGTACCATCTTCCACGCAAATGGACCTCAAAAGAAAGCTGGAGTAGCAATTCTCATATCAGATAGACTGGATTTTAAACTAGAGGCCATAGAGAGAGATACAGAAGGGCACTATATTATTCTTAAAGGAAGTATTCAACAAGTGGATATGACAATTATTAATATATATGCCCCCAACAGGGGAGCAGCAAGATACACAAGCCAACTCTTAACCAAAATAAAGAGACATATAGATAAGAACACAGTAATAGTAGGGGACCTCAACACCCCACTATCAGAAATAGACAGAACACCCTGGCAAAAACTAAGCAAAGAATCAAAGGCTTTGAATGCCATACTCGACGAGTTGGACCTCATAGATATATATAGAACACTACACCCCAGAACCAAAGAATACTCATTCTATTCAAATGCCCATGGAACATTCTCAAGAATAGATCATGCTCTGGGACACAAAACAGGTCTCAGCCAATACCAAAAGATTGAAATTATCCCCTGCATATTCTCAGACCACAACGCTCTGAAATTGGAACTCAACCACAAGGAAAAACCTGGAAGAAACTCAAACACTTGGAGGCTAAGAACCATCCTGCTCAAGAATGACTCGATAAACCAGGAAATCAAAAAACAAATTAAACAATTTATGGAGACCAACGAGAATGAATACACAACGGTCCAAAACCTATGGGATACTGCAAAGGCAGTCCTAAGGGGGAAATACATAGCCATCCAAGCCTCACTCAAAAGAATAGAAAAATCTAAAATGCAGTTTCTATATTCTCACCTCAAGAAACTGGAACAGCAACAGAGGGACAGGCCTAACCCACTGACAAGGAAGGAGTTGACCAAGATTAGAGCAGAAATCAATGAATTAGAGACCAGAACCACAGTAGAGCAGATCAACAGGACTAGAAGCTGGTTCTTTGAGAGAATCCATAAAATTGATAGACCACTGGCAAAACTTGTCCAAAAACAAAGAGAAAGGACTGAGATTATTAAAATTATGACTGAAAAGGGAGAGGTCACGACCAGCACCATTGAAATTGCAAGGATTATTAGAAACTTTTATCAACAGCTATATGCCAAAAAACTAAACAATCTGGAAGAGATGGAGGCCTTCCTGGAAACCTATAAACTACCAAGACTGAAACAGGAAGAAATAGATTTCTTAAATAGGCCAATTAACTATGAAGAAATTGAGTCAGTGATAAACAACCTTCCAAATAATAAAACTCCAGGCCCAGACGGTTTTCCTGGGGAATTCTACCAAACATTCAAAGAAGAAATAATACCTATTCTCCTAAAGCTATTTCAAAAAATAGAAACAGAAGGAAAGCTACCAAACTCATTCTATGAGGCTAATATTACCTTGATCCCCAAACCAGGCAAAGACCCCCTCAAAAAGGAGAATTACAGACCGATTTCTCTAATGAATATGGATGCCAAAATCCTCAACAAGATCCTTGCTAATAGAATCCAACAGTACATTAAAAGGATTATCCATCATGACCAAGTGGGATTCATACCTGGGATGCAAGCATGGTTCAACACTCGCAAATCAATCAATGTGATACATCATATCAACAAGAAAAGACTCAAGAACCATATGATCCTCTCAATTGATGCAGAAAAAGCATTTGACAAAATACAGCATCCTTTCCTGATTAAAACCCTTCAGAGTGTAGGAATAGAGGGTACATTTCTCAATCTCATAAAAGCCATCTATGAAAAGCCTACTGCAAGCATTATTCTCAATGGGGAAAAGCTGGAAGCCTTTCCCTTAAGATCAGGAACACGACAAGGATGCCCACTCTCGCCACTATTATTCAACATAGTACTAGAAGTCCTTGCAACAGCAATCAGAAGACAAAAAGGGATCAAAGGTATCCAAATCGGCAAAGAAGAAGTCAAACTGTCTCTCTTTGCAGATGACATGATACTCTATATGGAAAACCCAAAGGAATCCACTCCCAAACTATTAGAAGTTATAGAACAATTCAGTAAGGTGGCAGGATACAAAATCAATGCCCAGAAATCAGTTGCATTTCTATACACGAATAACGAGACTGAAGAAAGAGAAATTAGGGAATCCATCCCATTTACAATAACACCAAAAACCATGCGTTACCTTGGAATTAACTTAACCAGAGACGTAAAGGACCTATATCCTAGAAACTATAGATCACTTTTGAAAGATATTGAGGAAGACATAAAAAGATGGAAAAATATTCCATGCTCATGGATTGGAAGAATTAACATAGTTAAAATGTCCATACTACCCAGAGCAATCTACACTTTCAATGCTATCCCGATCAAAATACCGAGGACATTTTTCAAAGAACTGGAACAAATAGTCCTTAAATTTGTATGGAACCAGAAAAGGCCCCGAATCTCCAAGGAACTGTTGAAAAGGAAAAACAAAGCTGGGGGCATCACAATGCCGGATTTCGAGCTGTACTACAAAGCTGTGATCACAAAGACAGCATGGTACTGGCACAAAAACAGACACATCGACCAATGGAACAGAATAGAGAACCCAGAAATGGACCCTCGGCTCTTTGGGCAACTAATCTTTGATAAAGCAGGAAAAAACATCCGGTGGAAAAAAGACAGTCTCTTCAATAAATGGTGCTGGGAAAATTGGACAGCTACATGCAAAAGAATGAAACTTGACCACTCTCTCACACCATACACAAAAATAAACTCCAAATGGATGAAAGACCTCAATGTGAGACAGGAATCCATCAAAATTCTAGAGGAGAACATAGGCAACAACTTCTATGACATCGGCCAGAGCAACCTTTTTCACGACACATCTCCAAAGGCAAGAGAAATAAAAGATAAAATGAACTTATGGGACTTTATCAGGATAAAGAGCTTCTGCACAGCCAAGGAAACAGTCAAAAAAACTAAGAGACAGCCCACGGAATGGGAGAATATATTTGCAAAGGACACCACAGATAAAGGACTGGTATCCAAGATCTACAAAGAACTTCTCAAACTCAATACACGAGAAACAAATAAACAAATCATAAAATGGGCAGAAGATATGAACAGACACTTTTCCAATGAAGACATACAAATGGCTAACAGACACATGAAAAAATGTTCAAAATCATTAGCCATCAGGGAAATTCAAATCAAAACCACACTGAGATACCACCTTACGCCAGTTAGAATGGCAAAGATAGACAAGGCAAGAAACAACAATTGTTGGAGAGGATGTGGAGAAAGGGGATCCCTCCTACATTGTTGGTGGGAATGCAAGTTGGTACAGCCACTCTGGAAAACAGTGTGGAGGTCCCTTAAAAAGTTAAAAATTGAACTACCCTATGACCCAGCCATTGCACTACTGGGTGTTTACCCCAAAGATACAGACGTAGTAAAGAGAAGGGCCATATGCACCCCAATGTTCATAGCTGCATTGTCCACAATAGCCAAATCATGGAAGGAGCCGAGATGCCCTTCAACAGATGACTGGATTAAGAAGCTGTGGTCCATATATACAATGGAATATTACTCAGCTATCAGAAAGAACGAATTCTCAACATTTGCTGCAACATGGACGGCACTGGAGGAGATAATGCTAAGTGAAATAAGTCAAGCAGAAAAAGACAATTATCATATGGTTTCTCTCATCTATGGAACATAAGAACTAGGATGATCGGTAGGGGAAGAAAGGGATAAAGAAAAGGGGGGTAATCTGAAAGGGGAATGAAGCATGAGAGACTATGGACTCTGAGAAACAAGCTGAGGGCTTCAGAGGGGAGGGGGTGGGGGAATGGGATAGACTGGTGATGGGTGGTAAGGAGGGCACGTATTGCAAGGTGCACTGGGTGTTATACACAACTAATGAATCATTCGAACTTTACATCAGAAACCAGGGATGTACTGTATGGTGACTAACATAATATAATAAAAAAACATTAAAAAAAAAAGAAGAAGTTGGGAAGATACTAGGGGCCTTTCTGCTCCAACCAGGAACAAAGGTGAGCCTGGCCAGGATGCCCACTATTGCTACTACCCCTCCACACTGGGTACGGCTGATCTGTAGAAGCAAATAGGTAAGAGACAATTGGAAGCACAAAGTTTTGAAAAGAAATAAAATTCTCTCTCTTTGCAGATGACATAAGAGTATACCTGGAAAACTGCAGAGATTCAATGATAAAATTCGTACTGTAATAAAAATTCACTAAAGTGCTAAAAAAGTATATCTATAACAGTTCTCATTGTGGGGGCCTGGCTGGCTCAGTTGGTAGAGCGTTTGACTTCTAATCTCAGGGTCGTGGGTTCCAGCCTGTCACATCAGGTATAGAGCTTACTTTGAAAGGAGAAAAAAAAAAAAAAGGTTCTCACGGCAAGAAAAAAATTTCGTAACTATGTGTGGTGATGAGTGTTAACTAGACTTAACGTGGTGATCATTTCACAATATTTACAAGTAGATACAAATATATCGAGTCATTATGTTGTACACCCAAAACTAATAAAATGTCATACATCAACTATATCTCAATAAAAAAATTAATTCACAAAGGTATCAGGATGTACAATTGACACACAGAAGCTATTAGCTATCATATAGACAAACGATGGCCACCTAGAGAATTTAATGGTAGAGAAAATCCCATTTATAATAACAAAGAAAATAAAATACTTAAGAATAAGTTTAACAAGATATGTACAAATTTGTATGAGGAAAACCAGGAAACACTCAAAATAATGAAGAAGACACTGAAAGAAAGAAAAAACAGGGGGTAGGTATTACAACATACTCTTAACGCACCCGCAATTAAATCATAGTGGTACTCACAAATGATGCGACAAACAGACCAGTGAAATAAAGAACAAAGTACAGAAATAAACCAATCACATGCGGACATTCAGTGACTGAGAAAGCATGCATTTCACACCACAGGTGCAAAGGTGGACTTTTTGACAAACAGTTCAGACACAATTTGTTAGCCAGTTAGAAAGAGCTAACATGAAATTTCAAACTTCACCCCCTATTCAAGAATAAACTACAAATGGGGGCGCCTGGGTGGCACAGCGGTTAAGCATCTGCCTTCAGCTCAGGGCATGATCCCGGCATTGTGGGATCGAGCCCCACATCAGGCTCTTCTGCTATGAGCCTGCTTCTTCCTCTCCCACTCCCCCTGCTTGTGTTCCCTCTCTCGCTGGCTGTCTCTATCTCTGTCAAATAAATAAATAAAATCTTAAAAAAAAAAAAAAAGAATAAACTACAAATGGATCAACAATCTAAATGCAAAAAGTGGGGGCGCCTGGGTGGCTCAGTCGTTAAGCGTCTGCCTTCGGCTCAGGGCGTGATCCCCGCGTTCTGGGATCAAGCCCCATGTCAGGCTCCTCTGCTGGGAGCCTGCTTCTTCCTCTCCCACTGCCCCTGCTTGTGCTCCCTCTCTCGCTGGCTGTCTCTCTGTCAAATAAATAAATAAAATATTTAAAAATAAATAAATAAATGCAAAAAGTGAAAACCTGCAAGTATTTAAAAAACGTGTGAATTCTTTTGCAACCTGGATATGGGAAGAATTTTCCAATCACGACTTAAAATCCACTTACGATAAAAGTTGGTGTTTTTTTCAAGTTCACACGAAGTACAAATAGTGGAGAACAAAGAAGTGAAAAGGAGAGAGTACTCTCTGTTTGAGTTTTTAGGTATAAAACATCATAAATAAAAAAGCACATAAAGCAGATGCCTGGTTTCTGAATTTCCAGCAAATCCAGTGTAACCACAACCAGATCAAGAAATCACATCTTGGGGCGCCTGGGTGGCACAGCGGTTAAGCGTCTGCCTTCAGCTCAGGGCGTGATCCCGGAGTTGTGGGATCGAGCCCCACATCAGGCTCCTCTGCTATGAGCCTGCTTCTTCCTCTCCCACTCCCCCTGCTTGTGTTCCCTCTCTCGCTGGCTGTCTCTCTCTCTGTCGAATAAATAAATTAAAAAAAAAAAAAAAAAAAGAAATCACATCTTGCATGGCCCCAAGAGATCACCACTATTTTCATATTTATTTTTATGAGTTTTGTTTTATAATTTTAAAACAGATATGCATTACAAACAATGTATCTTGGTGTCATAGGATTATTTTTGGTGAATGGAATGATAAATTCTTCTCTGTCTGGCCTGCCATGGTCGCCATTATATCGGTAAGATTCACCCACGCTGTTGCCTGAAGCCGTAAGTGGTTCGTTTGGATTATTTGAATGGTAGTCGCCTGTCGGTATTCCACCATTTATTAATGCTGCAGTTGGCTGGCATTTATACGTTTTTCTAGGGTTTTTTTTACTAACATAAATGATGCTTCTATGAACAACCTTTCAAGTGCACCTTGGTGCAAATAAGCACACGTTTCTCTCGGTTTGTAACTGTCGGTCACAGCACATATGGACCATTATGTTTACAACATAATGTCCAACAATTTCCCTTCATAAATATAATAATATACATTACCACTAGCATCCTACAAGAGTTTCTTTGCTGTACAATCCTGCCCGTCCTTAGTAGAGTCTAACCCAATTTCAAAAATGGAAAAGCTGAATGGACATTAAACTCACAGTTGACCTTATTCTAGAAGTTGAAAGTAAAGAGTGGGGAGAGAACATTAAAGCATATTTGGGTTTTTGTCTTATTTGGAGCGGTATGCCTTCTTACTGCAGTACAAAGGACAAATTAGATGTTATATTTATATGTTTAAACTTTTAAATTTTAAGTCGTAAGTCAACGGCAATAACAGTATTATTCTCAACAGTCAAGAGGTGGAATCAACCCCAAGTTTCATCCATGAAAAAAACCAAATTTCCACAAGGAATAAATGGATACACAAAATGTGCTCTGTACATGCCACGGAATATTCTTCAGCCATAAAAAGGAATTTTGACTCATGCTACAGCATGGATGAGCTTTGAAAACGTCATGCTCAGTGGCATGAGACAGACACAAAAGGACAAATGTCTTGTAATTCTACTTACGTCGGACACCTAGAGTCTCAAATTCCTAGAGACAGAGGGTGGGATAGAGAGGTCCTGGGGTGGGGGAATAGGGACTAAGTGGGTGTGGTCTCAGTTGCAGGGATGAGGAAGTTCTGGAGACGGAAGGTGCTGACGGTTGCACCGTAATGTGAATGAACTTCATACTGTGAAATTGTGCCCTTAAAAATTGGTTAAAATAGTAAATTTTGTTTTGTGGATATTTTACCACAATTAAAAAAAATCCTCGTTTCCTAAATCTTTTCTCTAAACATTCCTTTCTCCTTCCTTTTCTAGCCGAAGCCTTCCCCCTGAAGATACAGTGTTCCCTGAAGCCCTTTCAAATAGTGGCTGCTTCGTCACCCCCAGGACATGCTCACAGACTCACCCTAACACCTCGCAGACCTACTCAGGCCGACTTCAGGTTCCACCACCCCTTACCTTTGACTGTTGTGGCCACCACAGTCTCCAGCACAGCCTGCCTTGTTCCTCACAGATTACACCACCCAGCTCACTCTCACTCTGACACGATGTCCATGGTCAGACAAAGCAAATGTCACCAACAAAGTTACTTACGTATCATTTAACGTAAGGTCAGGGCATCCTAGAACTTCTGGACGGTCAAAGATTACTTCAAGCCAATCAACCAAATTACCATAGCGACAGGTCTCAGACTTAATTCTCCGATTTGCCTGCTGTTTGCCTTTCCTCTTTCATAATTTCCCATTGCCAAAACTCTGTTTTTCATTTGTCTCCCCTGGTTACGTGCATCTCACAATCAGAGCCAATAGACCAACCGAGTCTAAGAAACAGCCCTTGGGCTTCTGGTGTGTTCACCCTTTCTCCTTCATTCTCTCAGGATACATGAGGTCCTCCAATTCTCCATGTCTCCGATTACATTTGAGGAAAACAGGGAGCCTGGTTCAGGCTGGAAGGTTCCCGTTCTCTCACCTAATTTATAGTTGGGATACACGGAAGATACGCAATCTGTCGGCGAGTTTAAATGCTTTTCTTGTTAGTACACCCTTATGGAAACAAAGAGGCAGGATCTGATCATTTCTGGTACCCCTCTACCTTGTTCTTTACGCATGCCAGACCTACAGGAAGTGTTGAAAGGGAAGAAGAAAGAAGAAAGAAAGGTCAGGTAGAAGACTTTCTCACCCAATCCGGCCGCTGGTCCTCCGGGCTGGTCCCCATCAAACAACAGCTGTGGAAACCAACGTTAAAAGGCTGTGCCTCACCTTTGATTGGCCATAGAATCTCTCCCTTCCCATTGGCTGGCGTGACTCTTGATTGCCTAAACTCTGCAGGTGATGTGAAACCACTTAAGCGTGTTCTCCACACTTCAGGTGTGGGTGACCTTCCTTCAGGGATTGCAGAGAGCTGCTGACTGACGGATAGTCCCATGATGCTACCAACTGCCTCTCCCTGTCTGATATAACCACTTGGGCTTCTGTGGGCAGTCTTCTCCCCTTACCAATGAGGGATAATCTGGAAACTGGTAACAGGAACCACTCTGCTCATGATCTGGGTATCTGACTTCCGCTATACCATAAACGTCCCGAGGGAAGCTGTCTTGTGCAATCTCTCAACTTCCATAGAGCACCTAGAATGGACCATTTATATAGGAGGAAACTGACGAGTATTCTCAAATAACTCACTCTGGATGGAAAAGGCAGAAGTTAGATTTTGCAAATGTCTTTTTTATTGTGATGAGAACACTTAATATGACGTCTGTAGCCTTAACAAAGTCTTCAGGGTACAGTGTTGTTAACTGTAGACACAGTATTATATGGCACATCTCGAGAAGTCATTCATCTTGCAAAACCAAAAGTTTATACCCATTGAACAATCACGCCATATTCCCAGCCCTTGGCCACAACCATTCTACTCTGCTTCTATGAGCTTGACTATTTTAGATACTCCATTCAAGTGGAGTCATGCAGTATTCGTCCTTCTGTGGCGGGCTTACGCACCAGGTCCTCCAGATGCATCCACATGGTTGCCTATGACAGGATGGCCTTTCTTAAGGCTGAGTAATATTCCAGCACAGGGTCTACTGACGCCCCCTTTAGCCGCATCACTAAATCTTGTGTGAATTCTGCCTCATCTTTATTCTAATCACCATCAGTGCTATTAGCTGTCGTAATTGTCCCCACTGTTTCTGACATTAATTGGATGCTATTAATGTAAGGGCCCCAAGGCTAAGGGCATTTCACACAACATCTGATTTTCTTCAGCCCTCTGAAATAGGTAGTATGATTACTCCCCTTCTCAAAGATACCTGAGGACATCAGGGTGGAGGCTAGAGTTGAGACCCTTCCTACTTTGTCAGCCCAAATTTCAACCTTGCCACTGTGGTGCCGCTCAGGCAGCATGGATCCCAGTGGGGCTTCAAGAGGTCTGTGCTGGATCAGCGTGCAGGTTTACTGGCGTTTCGTCTGCTGAGACTGAGCTAAGAGACTCAGTGGATCCTTTCCCGTCACAATATGGACTCTTGGTTAACCTCATGCTGACTTTCTAAACCATCCTTAGCTGGGCCACAGCTCACATTAGAGCACTGAGTCGTCTGATTTTTTCTTTCTTTCTTTCTTTCTTTCTTTCTTTCTTTCTTTCTTTCTTTCTTTCCTTTTCTTTTCTTTTCTTTTCTTTCGTGGGTGGGGGGGTTCCCTGCTAGCTGCCACAGGATCTGGCAAAGAAGGTTAAAAGTGGTTAAGCACTTGACCTGCCACACTCAGTCTCCATTCCAAGCTATCTTTGTGGCCATGGGCAAGTGTCTTAACCTCACTGTATTGCCCCACTCTGTAAAAATGGAGATGGTGATGATGATGAAGGTACTGAAGGTGATGATGGGATCGTCATCAGATCGTGGTGATGAAGATGATGGAGGGGATTCTGGGCGAAATAAGTCAAGCAGAGAAAGACAATTATCTTATGGTTTCACTCATATGTGGAACATAAGGAATAGCAGGGAGGACCAAAGTGGAAGGGAGGGAAAACGGGGAAGAAAACGGAGAGGGAGACAAACCATGAGAGACTCTGGACTCTGGGAAACAAACGGAGGGTTACAGAAGGGAGGCAGTGGGGGGGATGGGGTGACCAGGTGGTGGGTATTAAAGAGGACACATGTTGGGATGAGCACTGGGTGTTATATGCAAGTAAGGAATCATTGAACACAACATCAAACACTTATGATGTACTATATGCTGGCTAACTGAACATAATAAAAAAATTTTTAAATAAAAAGGAAAATCAGACATACTACTCCTAATAACAGAAATTTGTTGTTGCGGGGTGCCTGGGTGGCTCAGTTGGGTTAAGCGTCTGCCTTCAGCCTAGCTCATGATTCTGGGGTCCTGGGATCAAACCCCAAGTTGGGCTCCCTGCTCAACGGGTAGCCTGCTTCTCCCTCTCCCTCTGCCCCTCCGCTCCTGCTCTCTGTCTCACTCACAACCACTCTCTCTCTCAAGTAAATAAATAAGTCTTTTTTTTAAAACGTGTTATTGTTTATGGACCCTAACATAGCACAGACATTTTCATGCTATTTTTGACTTTCCAAAATTCTAAAACCTACGTATTTGTAATAGACTGAAATGATATTCCACTGTGACCTTTTTTTTCTGTTTGATATTTTATTGATACATTTCATGTTTTCTTTTATTTGCTTACCTCAGGTTTGGAAACTTTTGCAAAGAAACAATTACTATTTCTGTAAGGAGAAAAATGAGGCATTAAAATAAAGAATAAAGCTCAATGGCATCAAGCACATTACAGAACACTGAAATTCAACCCAGGGTAAAACAACAGGTTCTCAGCTCTCCTGGGGTTCAGCTGTCGTTCAGGGACCTGTTGAGTACCCTCCAATGGCACTATGCCTGTCAACCCTGAATCTATGTTTCAAAGCTCTCCTTCTTTTTCTTCACGTGAAATGTAATCTCTACACCCGAGAAATGTATCACAAATAATCTGCATGTACTCTTAATATTTCCTTTTCACCATGCCTTACCAAAACTCAGAGGAATTTCCCATGCTTTTTTTTTTTTTTTTTAAGATTTTATGTATTTATTTGACAGAGAGAGAGAGAGAGCCAGTGAGAGAGGGAACACAAGCAGGGGGAGTGGGAGAGGGAGAAGCAGGCTCCCAGCAGAGCAGGGAGCGATATGGGACTTGATTGTGGGGCTCGATCCCAGGACCCTGGGATCACGCCCTGAGCCAAAGGCAGATGCTTAACGACTGAGCCACCCAGGCGCCCCATCCCGTGCTTTTACATATGATTCAGAAAGCAATTTTTCTTAATGCTGCATTATATACTTGAAAGGTGCTAAGAGAGGAGATCTTATATGTTCTCAACACCAAAAAGAAATGGTAATTATGTGACGGGAGGGCTGTGTCAGCTGACACTGTGGCAGTATTCATGTTGCAATATATAATGTATCAAATCAACACACAGTAACCTTACACTTACACAACCTTACATGTCCTTTAAGACTCAATAAAGCTGGAAAGAAATAGAAAGTCATTTTCTATAGTCCATTATGATGTAATTTTTTCCAGAATGTTTATTTAAATTCAATTACTTAACATACGGTGTATTATTGGTTTCAGAGGTAGAATTTCGTCAGTTGCATACAACACCCAGGGCTCATCACATCCCCCAGTTACCCCATCCCCCACCCCCTCCCCTCCAGCAACCCTCAGTTTGTTTCTTATGATTAAAGACTCTTATGTTTTGTCTCCCTCTCTGATTTCATCTTGTTTTATTTTTCCCTCCCTTTCCCTATGATCCTCTGTCTTGCTTCTTAAATCCCACGAGTGAAATCATGTGATTATTATCTTTCTCTGATTGACTTATTTTCTTTAGCATAATCCCCTCCAGTTCCATCCATGTTGTTGCAAATGGCAAGGTTTCATTTTTTGATGACTGCATAATATTCCATTGCATATGTATACACCACGTCTTCTTTATCCGTTCCTCTGTCGATGGACATCTGGGCTCTTTCCATAGTTTGGCTATTGTGGACTATGCTGCTATAAACATTGGGGTGCAGGTGCCCCTTTGGATCACTACATGTGTATCTTTGGGGGCAAATACCTAGTAGTGCAATTGCTGGGTCATAGGGCAGCTCTAGTTTTAGCTTCTGGAGGAACCTCCACACTGTTTCCCAGAGTGGCTGCACCAGCTTGCCTTCCCACCAACAGTTTAAGAGGGTTCCCCTTTCTTTGCATCCTCGCCAATATCTGCCGTTTCCTGACTTGTTAATTTGAGCCATTCTGACTGATGTGAGGTGGTATCTTATTGCGGTTTTGATTTGAATTTCCCTGATGCCGAGTGATGTTGAGCATTTTTCTGTGTCTGTTGGCCATTTGTATGTCTTCTTTGGAGAGATATCTGTTCATTATGATGTAATTTTTGCTTTAGATGACCTCCAGGTAATGAGAGATTTTTATTTGGATAATAATAATCCAGGGTGGAGGGAAAGAAACATGAAAAAGAGACCAGATTGACTTTAAAATTTAAGTGAGTAAATCAAGTATAAGTGATTAGATTATGGTGCAAGCCATTAACTTAGACTGTGCTTCATTCCACTGCGGTGATGTGCCAGGTACGCTGGGATTTCATGTCAACAGTGAAGGTCACGGTGTCAGCTTTTCAGAGCAGTTGTCCAAATAAGAAACAGGAAGAACAACACAGCTCTATGGAGCGCGAATCCTAGGAGGGTTTATAAATTGTGCTGACAGCACAAGGTGGGGAAATGATCGTCTTGGGGCCTATCAGGACCTTTCTGACAGGAAGGAACAATCAGGGGGCCATGCCTTCACTGGAGTCCTGAGGTGAACCCAGGAGAGTGCAGGGCACAGAGTGCAAAACTGAACTCTCAGCATGCTTTTTTGGGAATCTGGTTGATAGGCCCACATGGCACACTCCTCGGGTCACCCGAAATGATGAGGGGAGTGTTGTCTGTGCCCCATGCAGGCTCCTATCCACTGTGGGGAGAACAGAAGTACTTTCACAAATGGGCAGACCCGGTGGCCCAAAGAGCCCCTTTTCACTTTATCTGGTTTATTCTATGTCTTTCTCTGGTCGATAAAACTTTCCCACCGAAATCTTTCCCAACTTTGCAACTAGGACTGAGTTAATGGCTCACGTTAACACGGATCCTGCTTCATGATAGTTAACTACTTAGTAACTGTTTTAGAACAAAGGAAGGAAGCAACAAGACAGAACCACTTTCGAAATGTTGGACTTTGTTGTTCCCTCAGCAATGCCAATCCCCATTTCCCAAACCAACTACTCGACCACAAACTAGAATTACAGAGATTTCTTTTTTCCCTGCAAGTCTAAGGAAAAAAAAAAAAAACACCATTATGTCAAGTATCTTGTGAGAAAATGAAGAGCAGGCACAGAGGCCTTGCCCCCGACTACACAGGACGCCCTTCAGGCTCGGCCCAGGAGGCTCAGGTTTAGAACTCGGGGAGGTGGGAAGGCACGGGTAGGAAACGTCGGCAAGGCACCGCACCTCTGCTTGGGATGACATGGGAGAAGGATCTCCACCAAGTGCCAGCAAGAGAGTGCCGTGGAAACAATGAAATGAACCATATTGAACATAATCACTTAGGCACAATCTAAAGCCTTCCCACCCCCACCATCCCCAATTTTTCATCCTGCCCCTTAATCTGAGATCACCAATGAGTCCTCTGATGCCGAGAGGAACAGGTTTTGCCTGTGTTTGAAAGAAACGTCTCCTCGTGTCTTGTTTCCTCTCCTCTATGTTGCGATAGAAGGAAAACAGTAATTCTGTGAAACATCTTTGATCTTTGATTCTGTAACTAACATAAAACAGGACCTTCAGTGGCTGACTTGTCAGGGATCAGTCTTGGGGTTTGTTTTCTGATCTTGGAAGCAAGGGTCCTCACGTTTGTGGAGAAACACTTTTGAAGACGAGACTGTGGTCTAGTAAGTGGGATTCTAGGAGAGACTTCTGAGTAGGCTTAACCGATTTTCTGGATCAAAATGGGGGATTTCACTGTCGTGATCAAAACTATTTGCAACGAGACTCATTTGGGTACAAGGATTTATAGCGACACATTTTTTAAAAATTATAACCCTGATTCCAAGTCTTATCACCAGCAGAGGTAATATTCCACATCTAATCTAGAAAGATCTTATGGCAACATTGTGTTCATATTCATTTCAAAATAACACTTTTGAGATCCAATTACGTCCTTTGTTTGTGGTCGCCTCTCTATTGCGTGAGAAAAATCCCACTAACGCATGAAATCCAGTTCTGATTGGATTAGAGAGGAGCTGGGATTAGGGAGGAGCTGGGATTAGGGAGGACGTGGGTGAGGCGGACGGGAGCATCCCTAATAAAAACCCCTCCTGGGTGATCTCGAGTCAGAACTGCTCTGGAAGACCTGGGGCCGGGACAGTGCAGAGGTGAGTCCAGCGTCACAGGACTTCCTTTGTGTTTCTCCAATGTCTACAAAGACCTGCAAATACGGCGAACACATGGTGGTTGCCAGAGGGGAGGGGGTGGGGATGGGCAAAAT
>NC_048229.1:26302141-26307778 GCF_002007445.2 Ailuropoda melanoleuca
GTGGGGATGGGCAAAATGGGGGGCGGGGGCGGAGGGAAGGCGCTGGCTTCCAGCGTGGAGTGAGTCAACGGGGGAGGAAAGGCACAGCCCGGGGAACATAGCCCGTGGCTCAGCACAGACCCTCTCAGCATCTCGCTTAGAGCCTGAGGATGGATTGTGTCCCTCATTCCAACCACCATTTTAAGTACCAGAAGCCGCGGGCCGTGAGTCCTGTTTGCACCGACGCAGGGCCTTCATTACCCGGTAGTCGCCGCGGCAAATCACCACGTATGTTGGGGTGAAAGCGGCCGAGGCCTGATGTCCCATGTGACCCCCAGAATGTCCCATCTGCACCTCTCTCCCCAGACAGCGGCCATGGCTGAACACTTCAAAGAAAGAAGTAGATGTCTCGTGTGCCTGACTCACCTGGAGACGCCCGTGTACCTGAAATGTGGCTTCGTCTGCTGCCTGCGCTGCATCCATTCACTGCAGAGGGAGCCCGGCGGGGAGGGTGTCTCGTGCCCCTCCTGTTCCGTGGTCTCTCAGAAGAAGGACCTCAGGCCCGGTACCCAACTCGGGAGGCTGGTTTCAAGGATCAAGGAGTTGGAGCCCCAGCTGAGAGCCGTTCTGCAGATGAACCCAGAGATACGCAAGTTCCAAGGTACGGCCCCGCCCCGCCCCCTGCCCCCTAAAGAGCCCTGTTAAGGGTAACTTGCCTCCGCGTCCAGTACACAGCGGGGGGAGGGGGGGCATGAGCCGAAATGCTAATCTGCGAGCTGCAGTTGTACTTACCTGGAAGTATAGATCGGAACCGTCTCCAAGAAAGTCAGCTTCTGTCCCTGACCCGCACCTGAGAGAAATCACGCCTGACTCTCTCACAACTCGAGTTAGGGTGAGCTCTCCCAGCTCAGCAGCCCGCCTCACCTGCTCAAGCCAGGATGCCAGGCTCCCTGGAGCAGGGCCGGGTCCTTGCTCTTTCTGGCGCTGTCCCGGCTCTGCTCTGATGGGTCCTGAGGAGCTGTGGGGCCCTTGGTGTGAATGGGGTGTGAACAGCATGCTGTGGTGGGCACTGCGGTCCAGTGTCACTGTGAAGGACAGGGGTTGCTTTGTGTTCTGAGTGTACTCTTGCTCCATGCAACTCGAATTTGGGATGGTGAGCCCTGTCCCAGAAACGTGACAAGTCTTGTCCAGTCCCGCGTGGTGGTCAGAAAGTTCGAGCATCTTCCAAAGAGCTGTGTGACAGGGCGCCAAGTGAAACAACTGGTCTTTGGCCCACAGGGTTTATTTCTGAGGCTGTCCTGGTTCCATCCACACGGTCCCCTTAGGACAGTCTCCTGATCAGGGGGAGCTGCGTGTCGGCAGCACACGGTCCCTGTGCCCCCATCTCCCCACCCCACTGAGCACTGCCCTGCGTCTACATTGCTGCCAGACCCCAGCACATCCCCACTTATGTACCTGGGGCCCCTTCCTCTGCCTGGACTGTCCAAAGTTCACCTGGCTCCTCTCAGGACCCCCAGCCTCACTTCTTTGTGTGTTTCCAACTTCAGGAAGCAAAGGTCTGGGATGCATTTGCCTGTTCACAGCAGTGAACGAGGAAGGTAATTGGTAAGAAAGATGTGCAAAACTTCCATATTTAATGTTCTGCACTAAGTAAAAAAGTTGCCATCATTCACATATTCATTTGGTGCCTGTATGTCGATGGAATATGCGGTAGTTTGCATAATAATTTTGAGAACAAACAGCACCATGGTCTCTTCGTGCATAATTGTGCCAAAGGAAGAAGCATCTTTAATCTAAGAGAACTTAATGTGAAGAGAACACCTAATAGTTAGGGTCGGAGGGACTAGTTCTGACTACACTCATTCTCTCTCTACCTTCGACCTCATCAGGGGCCAGGCAAGTCTCCCCAGCGAAATTCGGATCAGGGAGGAAGCACAGGGTGAGAAGGCGGGCGAGACACTTGGGCCCTTGCCGCAGATGTGCAGAGTGCTGTCGAGCACGTGGGCTTGCTGATTGGCTTGTTTTCCCTCCGCAGGGGAGGTGAGCCTGGATGTTGACACGGCCAACCACTACCTCATCATTTCGGAGGACCTGAGGAGTGTCCGCTGCGGGTATTCCAAACAGAACTGGAGGGCCCGAGCCGAGAGATTCGATTATGCCCTGTGCGTCCTGGGCTCCCCTCGGTTCCGCTCTGGCCGCCACTACTGGGAGGTGGACGTGGGGACGAGCAAGGAGTGGGATGTGGGTGTCTGCAGAGACTCTGCTAATCGACAAGGGCCAATTCTACTGTCCGCAGAACTTGGCTTCTGGACGGTGGGCTTGAGAAAAGGAGAGCTCTTCCAAGCCAGCACTGTGCCTGTGACCATTCTCTCCGTGAGCCCCCGGTTACACCGACTAGGGGTTTTCCTGGACATGCATTTTGGCACCGTTTCTTTTTATCACATCAGCGATGGGTCCCATATTTTCACCTTCACTGAACTTCCTGCTGCAGACGTGCTGCGTCCATTTTTTGCTCCTGGGAGTCCCATCATGGATGGTCAGGGCTTCCTGAGACTGTCCTGTGAGGAATCCAGCCATTGCCAGCTCTCCCGTGGGCTCTGATACAGAACACTTCTAGAGAATTCCCATGTGCTTGGAGCCGGAGCTGGGCCTTTCCTGCCCGTTACGTGGACGGCACAGAAGACAGCAGGAAAACACGCAACACTTGGCGAATCGTGAACACTAGATAAGGGAGAAGCACCTTCCAAACACCACAGTCGTCCTCTTTGGGACTTTTCGTTTCCAAACACCACAGTCGTCCTCTTTGGGACTTTTCGTACTTCTGCTCCAATGAATGGGTTCTGGATTTTCACATCAATTTCCAAATGTGTTTATTTTGCACAGTATTAACTTAGTGTATGATGGAGGTTATAAATTAAATAAAAACATGGATGTGACCTAACGGATTGATTTTCTAGGTGATATGTAAGCAAAACCTATGTAAACCGTAAATACGTATGTGTACGTATTCAGTTTCCCTCAACGGCTGAAATGCACACATTCGTTTCAAGCGCACACCATTTGGAACATGGGAAAAAGACAAGTCCGGCAATCAGGGGGTGGCTTCCGCTGAAGGGGGACTGCAGCCTGGCACCACAGGTGTGCCACCCCCGTCCCTCACCACTGTGCGTGGCCTGCAGGCCATGGGGTAGAGGCAGTGAGCCGGCGGCCGTCAGCCCAGGCTGGTTCTCTAGCGGCTGGTCGGTGTGTCATTGCTTGGGGGGCTGCGTGTTCACCCAGGCAGTGGGAATGTGCACAGGACCCAGCCCTTTCCTTTCCATACAGTGCCATGCTTAACTTTTGTTTCATGTGGGCAGTCCATCCGATCATGGAGACGGTCAGTGAGAACCTTCCTAGGTAAGAGAAGCACTTCTGGCACCATGGGTCATTCCCCCCGGAGGGCACAGGGCTAATGCTTGCGGGTCCCCGTGTAAATGCAGGCTAGTACGTCCCCTCACAGCAGAAGGGACTGTCTCAGTGCAGTTCTCAGAGGGGGCTCCCAGGGTGCTGTGGATGAGGAGGCCCGGCAGGGAGCACTGACCGTGAAGCCAAGCTGGCATTCAAGGAATTGGGAAGCAGATTACAACACTGTCATCTAGAGTTGTGTGCACTTGAAAACGTCCATAAAATGCACATTGTAAAGAGCGATCATTAAACGGAGCCCTCTGAAATTACAAAAACACAAACTAAAATACATGAGTGGTGAAAAAGAATAGCCCTAAAAGCAGAATAACAACAGAGAAATAATGGGAAACAAAGGATGGCACAGGCAGCGCCCGTGGGGAGTGTGTGGCTGTGGCAGGGGCGGGGTGTGACAGGCCTGCAGACACCAGGACAGGAGCTGCAGGGAGCTAACTTTCCTCAGGCAGGTGGTAACTACATTTGGCTCATGCGCCCTGTGATGCCTGCCATACCTACTTAATGCTGCCCTTGTAGGTGGAAGCTGCCACAGACAATATAAAAACAAGGGGCTGTGTTCCAATAAAACTTTATTTACAAAAATCAGCGGGCGGCCAGGCCTGTCTAGCCCACCTCAGTCAGGGCATCATGCGCTGACTGCCGGCGGGTTCGCAGCCCAGTGCAGGGTGTGTGCACATGGAAAGCGGGAAGGGGTGTGAGGCCCGATGTGTACTGCGAGGCTGCACGGGAGCCAAGCGGGAGGACAGGACTCTGCAGGGAGGGCAGACCCAGTTCTAGAGGGAAGGTGAGGCAGAGGCTGGCCAAGACAGGTGAGGGGAGAGGAGACAGAAGGACAGCGCGCATGTGCGCGCCTGGGGAGCAGGGGAGCAGGGGAGCGCGAATGTGGAGCAGGCCGGGGTCCTGCGCCAGAAGCACAGCGCGGGGCCTCCGTCTCTCCGGTGCCACGGGCCCGGTCTCAGACCCAGGCGCTCCCCCAGACAAGCCCTGGGCCATCCTGTTCCCTCCAGCCCTCAGCCCCTGCAAGCACGCCCCTTGGGACCCCCGCAAGTACTCACAATGGGCCTGCTGGAGCAGCTCAGCCAAGAGCCCAGCGAACAACTGAGGCAGGAAGAGAGAGATGGCTGCGCTCCTTCTGCATGCGAGTAAGGATGGGCCACTACAACCAGGCGCTCAGGACTACTGGGGACTCCCCTACTGAGAAGTGGTGGCTAGCCTATTCTGCAAGATGGATGAGTGCGGGGACACGAGGTTTTGGGAGCTAAGGTATTCTCGTGCTGAAGGAAGTAAGAGGAACAGGCCCGAGAGCTCACACCGAAATTCACCGCTGCTGCTGCGCTCGGTATTCCTTGTCTCGTGCGGGACGGGAAGGGAGCCTTCCGGGAGAGTAAACCCAGGTCGAAGCTACTAGCTCCCTCCGCGTCTTTATTTAAAGGAAGTGGAAGGAGGGCCCACAGTGCTCCAGAAGAGTACGGTGGGGCGCAGGGCTGCCTCGGCTGCCACGTGCAGCACCCTTGACCTACGTCCTCCCTGGTCAGCCCGAAAAACACTTCTGGCGAGCTTCCAGTGCCCCCAGACATGTCCTTCTCTGGATGGGGAGGCTGCCTCTCTCCCCTCCACCCACCCCCACAATCTGTACTACAATCTCCCCAAACGGGACAGCAGGGACAGAAGTCCCACTGCCCTTCACCTGAGCTCACTCCTGCTCTGCCATCTGTCTCAGTCCCCCGTCCCCATGGCTGTTCGGCGGCTCACAAGCCACCCTCTCAAATGGGCCACCTTCTTGGGGAGACACAGTCAGCCCTTATCACCACGGGAGAGGGATCCACTGGGGGCAGGTCAGCAGAGGAAGAACACAGGCCCGGCAAATGGGTGGCACCAGGTGGTCCTGGACTCTGGTTTCTCAGGACTGCTGGCGGGATGAGGGGTGCACGTGGGGCAGGGGTCGGGTCCAGTGGGACACAGCATGGCGGTGCTGTTATGTGTCAAGGACATGCAGTCATTGTCTTAGGAAAACCCTTATCGCGGGCTCACCGACAGCTCACCAAACCCTGGACGACCCCTGACCCCCATGTGCCATCCACTAGCCCCCACCCACCAACCCCACCAGCTCTCCAGCCCTTGGTGGGCTGCAACGCCACCAGGGCTCAGGTGCCCCTCCTGTCCCCACACAGCCCACCCCCCGGAACAGAAAGGCCAAGG
>NC_048229.1:26307878-26311793 GCF_002007445.2 Ailuropoda melanoleuca
TGTTGGGGGGGCGGGGGGGACGCCAGGCCAGGGGTGGGGGCGGCTTACCCGTGCTGCTCCCGGAGGTTGGCAGGGCCGTGCGCAGTCGGTCAAAATCAGAGAACTCATCAGGCTCCACATCAAACCCCACTGCTGTAGGGACCCAGGATGTCAGCTCAGCTCATCAAGGGGACCAGCCTCCTCCTGCCCCCCAGAACCCAGGAGACCACACACCTCACGCTGACCTGCACTCACCCACCCACACACACACACCCACCCACACACACACACACACACACACACACACACACACACACTCAGGCCCCCTTGGCCTGACCAGAGCCCAGCCAGTACCCGCAGTGCCGTTGGTGCTGGGCTTGGCAGGTGACCCTCCCCAGGGGTCTGAGAAGGCAGGGGCTGGAGCCCAGGGATCAGAGGCAGGGGGTCCGCCAACTGGGGCCCCACCTGGGTGAAGAAGGAGGCATGTGAGAGGCTGGTGGTTGGAGGATTTGTCACCTACAAATAATCTGTGCCCACCCTCTCCAGCCCCCCTTCCAGGCCCACCACCTCCCAGAAGCCCCGCCCTGCCCCCGCCCAACATCCTGGGATGCAGCTGGACAACCCGGAGGCTTTGGGCCCAGCCCCAGCCAGCCTTTCCCGCCCCGTCCCCCACGATCTAGCCATGGGTACACGCAGTGCTGGGCCTCTGCCCATATGTCCCTTCCTGGCAAAACCCTCCTCAGCCTTGAGGCCCCTGGAAAGTCCCCAAGAAGCTCCCCAGTTGGGTAAGGGGCCTTGGGTGTGTGCCTCACCTAGGCAGGTCCAACCCCCACACCCAAGCCCCCAGAGCTCCCTGAAGTCCCCACAGGGTATGTGGCTGCTTCCCAGCCTGCTTGTACCCAGCCTCCCCAGCCACCCCACCCTGACTCCACCCGAGCGGCCTCTCTACACCCCAACACCCCCTGGTCCCCTTCCCATTGTCCTTCAAGGCTCCCTCACGCGCCTTCCTTTGGGGTGTCTTATCTGACCCCCCCAGTCACCCACTCGACTGTATCTGTGCCTGTCCCCAGGGTGTGCCCTGGACTACACACTGGACGTGGAGGCTGGAGCAGGCAGGCAGCCAGCACTCACCATCAGAGCTCCCCCATGGGTCAGGGGTGGGCCCCTCTCCAGCTGCAGGGGGCTGGGTCCCACCCCAAGGGTCAACCGGGGGCCCCACAGGGGCAGCAGGCCTCCAAGGGTCCCCAGAGGCTGGTGTAGGGGCCGGACCACCCCAGGGATCAGCAGCTGGAGGGACAGGGGGCCCCCCCCAAGGGTCCGAGGTGGAGGTGCTTATGGGCGCTGGGCCCCCCCAGGGGTCTGAGGCTGGTGGTGGAGCTGGGGCCGTGAAGACGTCAGCAAGATCCATGAGGGATGACTGCAGGAGACAAAAGAGAGAGCGTATAAAGCGTGAGCAGGCCAAGCCAGGAGGAGAACCTGGAGGAAAGATGGCCATAGGACGAGAGAGGAGAGAGAGCCAGGGCGTCACGGTGGGGAAGACCCACCGCTAGAGAGAGACAGCCAGGAGCCGTGAGACAGGTGGAGGCAGCCTCCCCACCTCCCAGTGCCACCCCACCACCCCAGCACAGCCATCAAACGCCAAGAGTTCCAACTGGTCCTGCCCCCATCCCTCCATCCACTCCCCACGTCCCACCAGGAATGAGCACAGAGGCCAAAGCCCAAAGCTGCCCCTCCTGGCCCCGCCCGTGCAGTTCCCACGCATTCTGGGAGGTCTGCCCTGGGTCGCCCGCCCTGAGTCACCAATCATTATAGGCCGGCCGCTCTTAACAGTCCTGGCTGAGGCCCAGCACAAGTCCCGCATCACCGCACTCTCCAGGCTTCCAATGCAACACATGAGCAACGTACACTGGTGTGCACACTATCTCCCCGTGTTCTGGGAGTGAACCCAGCCAACCAGAGCACCTGGTGTCTGGAGGCAGAGGTGCCACACCTCCCGTCCCCACAGGACAAAGGCAGCAGGGTGCTAGGACCGAAGCCCAGCGACCCTCCAGGACACTCTTGACTTGTCAGCCATCAGGAAGACCCTCTGGCTGAGGCCGGCCTGCGCAGGCTTTCCTATCAAGAGCCCTGCTGTGGCTGACCAGCCAGCCTGAGCTTTCTGCCCCCTGCCCATTGGGACGGTGTCTACACTCCTTCAATCAGAGCGAGCCCCACGACCCATCCCACTGTGGAGGCCGACCTCTCTATGAAGACACTCAGGACACCCAGGGCACGCAGATGTGAGGAGGCCTCACATGTGAGGCCATGGAAGAGGCCAGCTTGGATGCCCCAGCCATGTGAGTGCCCTTGGCCCTGACATGTGGAGGAAACCCGTCCACCCTTAGAGCCAAGAGAGAAACTGAAACGCCACCAAACCTCATCTGTCTCCACTGGGGGGGACTGGAGACCCAGAAGGCTGGGGACCAGACTGGTCTCGCTCACCCACCGACCCTTGGAGTACGGGGTGTGGGCGGACATGAGGAGGTGCCCAAGACGTGAGTGTGCAGGAGCTCTAGGCTACCCATTCTCCCACAATCCGGCTGCTCAGCGACAAGGACTGCCCAGGAGCAGGAACGTCCCCCACAGCAGGGACAGACAAGAGTTCACACCTAGTGCGCTCTGCACCCCGGGCACTGACAAAGTGCCTTCTGGTCTCCACCATCTGTGTGAGAAGACAGCGACCTTCAGCAGCAGCAGCCTGGCATCCCCCTCCCCACAGGCCCCAGAGTGCATGGAGGGCAGGGCAGCCCGCCTGTGCTCACCTCCTCCTGGCCACCGGTCTCCCTCCTGCTCTCCTCTATGGCCATCTGCAGCCTCAGGTCATCCCCACGGCGGATCCGCTCTTCCTTTTTGGGTCACGCAGGAAGGCAGCAAGGGAGGGTCAGAACGTGAGGGACAGGGCTGCCCCCTCCCCCAACTGCACGGCCCCTGACAACCCTCTCCCACCCAGACAAAAGTGACAAAATTAAAATGGGATGTGGACAATGTGTGGGAAGGAAGGACACGGAAGAACGTGCGGTCTGGGGGACAGGGACGTAGGGATGGTGTGCAGGAGATGGGCCTGGCCTGGCACGGCTCCGACAGGCTTGGGAAGCATGGGGCCCCGGGGAGGACTGGCCCTCCCACCGGATGCCTGACTCTGTGGTGTCTGCTGTGCTGGGCGGAGGTGACCAAGCCTGGGGCTGTGGTAGAGGGTGAGGGTAGGGCTCCCTCGCACCCCCGGAGAGCTACAAGGCACCTGCTTCACGTGCTGTGACTGCACCGCCTGAGAAGCCCTGTGACACAGGTCCCACAGCTGGAAATGCTGCAGCAGAACGTGTGTAAACTAGGGACGGGGCTGGTGCAGGGGAGCGCAAGGAGGGGCAAGGACGCGGGGACCTGAGAAGAGTCTGAGGGGAGCCCTACAGAGGGCAGGGAGGCTGCTCTGACCTTGTCGTGCTCCTCTCGGCTCAAACTAAGGGCCAGCTGGAGCTGGACGTCGTCCTCGGGGCCGCAGGACGGGGGCTGGGAGAGAGAGAGCGTGAAGGGGCCAGGGCGGGACACGAGATGGGAGACAAGAAGGGAAAAGAGGAGAGACAGACAGAGACACACACACACACAGAGAAACGGAGAAGGAGAGCCAGGGAGGCACAGAACCACAGACACAGTCACAGAGAGAGCACACCATCCACACGGAAAAGACGAGAAATCTCTGGACGAGAACAGAGAAGGAGCAGGTCGGAGGAGGAGGAGGAGGAGCGGGTCAGAGGAGGAGGAGGAGGAGGAGCGGGTCGGAGGAGGAGGAGGAGGAGCGGGTCGGAGGAGGAGGAGGAGGAGCGGGACGGAGGAGGAGGAGGAGGAGCGGGATGGAGGAGGAGGAGGAGGAGCGGGATGGAGGAGGAGGAGGAGGAGGAGGAG
>NC_048229.1:26312931-26321411 GCF_002007445.2 Ailuropoda melanoleuca
GGAGGAGGAGGAGGAGGAGCGGGTCGGAGGAGGAGGAGGACGGAGGAGGAGCAGGACGGAGGAGGAGCAGGACGGAGGAGGAGCAGGACGGAGGAGGCGCAGAGAGAGAGAGAGGAGCAGCGGACAGATAAGGGAGGCGGGGCGGAGGGGACAGAGCACACCGGCCTCCAGGAGCTGAGGGGTGAAGGATGGAGATGGGATGGCAGAACGGAAGTCAAACCCCTGCCGCGCCCCCACACCCACGCAGCTGGTACCTGGTCCGCCTCCTCCTTGCTCATGGCCAGCGCCAGCTGCAGCTGCAGCTCCTCCTCCCCGCTGCTCTGCGGCCACGCCTGCTCCGCCTCGGGAGGGGGCCCAGAGCCCACCGCTGCTGAGGAGGCTGCGTGGGGAGAACCAGCTGAGACACGGGTGGGGAAAGAGAAGGGGGCCCCGCAGCCCAGAGAGCGGGCTTCCACTGGGGGTGGGGGGTGGACTGCGAGCCGGGTTTGTCCGGCCCCCTGAAGCCCTGCCGGCACAAGAGCAAAAGCCCGCCAGGAGAGAGGGCCCAAGTCTGGGAGCCTCAGAGCCCACGAGCCAGGTTCCCACACTGCACGCCTGGGGCCTGGCACAGAGCCCGGGGGACACAGGTCCTTCATCCCTGGTCCCACAAAGCTCCCGTGTGTCCAACATTTGCAGGGCTGGTGGAGAACTGTACGGCCGGACCAGCTGGGCATTAGGGGAAGAACAGCACCTGCATCCTCAGGCCCCAACCTCAGCCTGGGTGAGGCTGACACAAGGGGTGCCTGGCAGGAGCAAAGGGAGGCAGGAACAGAGAATGGGAAGGGGAAACGGACGGGGCGCAGCGGCCTAACACAGGCGAAGGACCAGCTGAGCTGGGGGGTAGCGCCCGACCACTCCTCCCTGCTGGTCCGCGCTGGTATGGGCACACAGTCCCCCCTCAGAGAGCCATCCTTAACCTCCAGCCCTGGGCAGCCCCCTCCAAATCCCCTTCTCTTTGTCTTAGGCACTGAGTATCCTCAGGCAGGACCGTGGGCGAACCTGTCTGGCAGCTCCAGGGCTTGGGCTGCTGACGGGGGCACACCTGGGCCCTCAGGCGGCTCTTGGTCAACATTTGTGGATGAACAGAACAGTTCTCAGCTCTCAGGTACCACAGCAAGGGGGACAGGACAGGGAAGGACCGTCATGGGAGGGGAGAGCCTGAATTTGGAACTCCAGCCCACCTGGCCAGGAAGGAGGGTGAGCGAGAAGGCTCGGCGGCTGGGCACAGGGCGCCGGGCAAGGAGGCGGCCTGGACCCTTGGCCACCAGGGGCTTCCAGAAGAAGGGGCAGGGTGGGCCGGGAGGGACCTCCTGGGGGCGGCAGGCCTCACCAGTGGCAGTCTGCGCCAGCTTCTCCTTGGTCTTGAGCGCATGGGCGCGTTCCTCCCGCAGCCGGTCCTCATCGCGCAGCAGGGCCACCAGCTGTTTGGCCTTCTCACGCACGTTCACACCCTGGTCCTTGCCGTCACGGTCCACGTACTGGAAGTCCTTCAGTGTCTGCACGGCGTACATGTTCTCCTTGCACTGCTGTGACACGCGCTCCGAGCCGGTCTTGATGAGGTACTCCATCAGCGTCATGGCCTTCGGGGCGGGGGGCACACCGGTCACTCACGCGGCTGCCAGGATCCCAGCCCCAGCACCGACCCACATGTCATCAGCAGGCGGATCGACAAGCGTGGCCCATCAGCACGGCGGATACCCCACGGCCGTGAGAAAGAACCGAGCACTGCCGCGTGCTGCCCCCTGCAGGGACAACCCTGAGGACGCGGCGCTGCATGGAAGCAGCCAGACGGCGAAGAGCGCGCTCACAGGGCACGTCCTTGACAGGCACATCCAGACAGGAAGGAGGGTCATGGCTGCCAGGAGCTGGGGGATTCCTAACAGATATGGGCTTTGTGTTCAGGATGACGACAATACTCTGGGCCTAGGCGGCGGCGATTGGCTGCACCCCCGGGAACATGCTCGATGCCCCGGCACTGCACGCTTGTGACTTGTGCGGCTCCGCACAAAGACGGAAACAGGGAAACGGCAGGTGCAGTCACTGCGGCGCCACCTGGACTTTGCACAAGGGTGCAGACCTTGCTCTATCTCTCTCAAAGGAAAACCCGACGCAACACGGCCACAAACACACACTTGTTCAATCACACTCCAGAGCAGCCCAGGACACGGGCATGCGCACTGCCTTCTCCACTGTCCTGTAAGTCTGGAAAGTGTCACCACTTCCAGCTC
Source organism: Ailuropoda melanoleuca (assembly GCF_002007445.2). Taxonomy (NCBI): domain Eukaryota; kingdom Metazoa; phylum Chordata; class Mammalia; order Carnivora; family Ursidae; genus Ailuropoda; species Ailuropoda melanoleuca. Next base: position 26,315,199 of record NC_048229.1, read on the forward strand.
TGAGAACCACAAGGAGACGACTCCCTTACCCGAATCGGGAATCAGGAGGGAGGCACCGAGCGTGCAGGGTCTGCTCAGGCCTCGGCTCTCCACAGGGGACACAGGCGTACTGGGAGCAGCGGGAACACCCCGTGACGGCTTCTGCGGGAGGACAAATTTCTTTCCAACACGTGAAAATTAAATGGGAGAAAAAACCGCCAGTCCTCAAACAACGGTGCACCTCAGAGTGTGCAGGGAGCCCGACAGCCGCCCAGAGCACGGAGAAACAACAGAGGGAGGACCCGGCCATTTGGGTTGAACCGGCTCAGCAGCTGTGAAATGTGCCGGGGACCCTGCTGTGGGCCATTAGTAACTCCCCACCATCCCCGGGAGCCGGACCTGGATCTGGCCAGCTTCCCGAAGGGGTAGGAACAGTGTGTGCACCGGTAATCAGAGATTAGTCTTTAACCAGCACTCAGTGTTTATACATCACAGCAGAAAGGGAAGCAGCCCATCGCACCGGGCGTGCAAGGCAGGCAGGCTCCGCGACTCCTGGGCCAGCGGTGCTCCGACCACTAAGGCTGCACACACCACACACGACACAAACCTCCCAGCAGAAGGTCAGTTAAGCTACGGGAGACCAACACACGCCTCAGTCCAGGACGGAACTCATACCCAACAAATTATAAGAACTGGTTTCCAGGGCTCTGGAGACTTTGGCAGTTAAACAGACAGTGAACCTGAAAATAATCCAAACACCCATCAAAGCTCAAATGCACACGTAGGACACACAGCGTGCTCCTGTGATGGGAGCAGCACACATGCAGCGAGGTAACTAAAGAAACCTCCCAGACACAGCAGACACAAAGGACCAGGCGCATGACCCCATGGAAAGTTCTAGAACAAGGCTGGCAGAAGACAGGGCAGGATGCTTCTGGGGCAGGGCTGTGCTGGGCAAGGCTGAGGGGGACGGGGACACCCTCCACCTCTACCTGGGTGCTGGCTCCACAGGTGTGCGCATGCGTGAGAGCTGACCAGGTGGTACACTCACGATGGTGTCGCAATGGCAAATGTGAACACATTCTCAAAAGCCACGGGACAAACCCACAGTCTTGTTAATTTTCCAAAACCACTTGCTCACAGATGCCAGGCAACCTCGGCATGGGAGAGTTGGTCTAAAACACGGACCAGCAAACTTCTTCTGAAAGGCCCAGGTGATCGATACCAGCTTCTCGGGCCACACGGCCCCTGTGCTGACCACTCAGCTCCGCGCGGCAGAGGGGAGGGAGCCGAGCCCCACGGGCCTGGCCGCGCCAACAGAGCTTTACACACAAATACCGGCGGCAGGCCAGATTTGGCCCATGCACCATTGTGTGCTGACCTCTGGTTTAAGAAGAAAACTTGAGACCCTATTCCTCAGAGCAGGGAGGTGACACAGCCGAGTCAGAAGAACAGGTTCCGGGGCTTCTGTCCCACCCCTTACTCCCTGGGCGACCCCGAGCCTCCTCATGCCTCAGTGTTCCCACCTAAAAAGTGGGGATAGGAAAAGTACTTCGTGGGGATTCTGTGCCCCCAGCTGCATGTATCCAGCTGCAGTCAGGGCCCTCAGGACTCACCTCCCCTCGCACACAGGCCATGACCCCTCCAAGCTCCTCTTGAAGTTTCAAGAGGCCCTCCCGGTCCTGTCCCCTCCCTTCACCTCCACAAGAAGGCTCACACAGACCCCTCGCCCTTTCCCTGATTCTCAGCTTGACAAACATTACCCAGTCCTTCACAACAAACAGCCACGTAACTGACCCAGCAGAGTCCACAGGAATGAGGACCCAATCCGCGTCTGTCCCGATGGGCGTGAAAACAAGCCAGAGCATTCCCAGGCCTCAGAAATGAGGGAGCCACCGTGACCCCCGGGGATGGAGAGACCGGCCGGCACAGGCCCCACTGGAGTCCACAGGGCCATGGCCACACACAGAGCAGGCTCTCAGCCAACGTTCACTGAAGAAACGGCAGCAAGAGGACTCGCCAATACTGCTGACCATCACTGCAGCCTCCCCCCAGCAGCCGGACCCTCACACAGAAGGAGGGCCACGGGCTGGTATGAGCCACACTGCCGGGACCGGGACCTGGCCACCTGCCCCAGCCTGTGCCCGCTGCCACTTCTTGACCCAAGGGGAAGATGCCAGGCCCCAGGCCAGAAAACAGGAAAACCGCTCACTGAACGTTGCCGAAAGACATGTTCCCTTTGACCACAGCCTGCAGCGTCCTGTTCACTGGATGAGGACACATGCACGCATCACTGGGGACCAGCAAAAGGACTCCTTCTGTGGAGGGCACTCTGTCCACGTTTATCAAAATGACACGTGCATGTGCTCCTTGACCCAGAAATTCCAGTTTTAGAGAACAGCAAATACACAAGGCTCCTCATGGCAGTCTTGGTAACAAGGTGAAACATCACAGAACACTTAAAACCCAGCACCAGGTAGCTCGCAGTTGTCAAAAAAAAGGAAGACGGGAAGCGCAGAAGGAAGGACGGAAGAAATGAAGGAAAGAAAAAAGGTGACAAACCTATATTTCGATGAGAAATGATCTCTAAGATACAGCTTCATCTTCCTTTTTAAAACCGTGGTTAGTTTACATGGGACAAAATTCCCCAGTTTCCGCGTGCAGCTCTGAGTTCTCTCGACTGCCTATGGCCACAGAACCCGTGATGATACGGAACAGCTCCACGGCCCCCAGAATCCCCTGGTGCCTGTGGACATCCACACACAGCCAGAGGAGCACGCAAACGCTGGGGACACCAACACCAGCAGCCTCTGAGAGGGAACTGGCCTCTGGGCACACAGAGGGACGAACACTGGGCACCTGCTACAACCTTCTATGTGGACGAATCTCGTGAACGTACCATGTTTTCAAAAAGACGCTGAAGTCTTTAGACTCAAAATTCTCAAACCCTCATGTTTGTTACCTTCATTAAACAAGAAGAGGCACGAAGGAAGAGAGATTGCACATAAAGACCTAGAACTCCAGCCCCGTCGCAGCACGGGGAAAGTGGGCCCGGTGGCACCTCCCCGAGCCCGGGGCCGCCCACGGAGACATGTGCACGTGAGGGCCCGCTGCAGGCCCGGGCACTGACCTTGTAGACGTGCCGCCAGTTCTTGCCATGGTCATTGAGCCGCTTCCAGATCATGCTCATGATCTCGGAGAAGGCGACGACATTGTAGGTAAGGTCGGCGATCTCAGACATCAGGGAGCTGGACGGGCCCCAGGGGTCATTGCTCGTGGCTTCTCGGACCTTAATCTCGGCCTCTGAGTAGTTGTGGACTATGTTCTTCATCTGGCGCCGCAGCGACGAGGTCGACATGGTGGCGGGTGGTGGGCCCCCCGGGGTGTGGCGAGATGGAGCGACACAAGGAAGACAACGGTGGCAGGAGCTGGTGGGTCACCGCATCTGAGAAGAAAGGCCCTTTGGAAACACAAGCGGGACCTGGGGCTGCCCGGCCTGAACCCACCCCCTCGTGGGACTCGCCACTGGCCCTGGGGCCTACAAGGCTCTGGCCCTCGTTAACCCCCATCTTAGTCACCCGGGCCATCTTTCAGTTCCTCAAACATGCCCAGCTCCTTCCTGCCTGGGGGCCCTGCTCAGTGAGCCAGGGAGGCAGAGTGTGCAGTGGGGGGTCACAGGCCGGGGGCACCTCAATGCAGCACGTCCTAGCCAGTTGCCCTGGGTGGGCCAGGACCCCTGCACCTCAGTTTTCCCCTCTAAAATGTGGGGTTTTGTTCCGTAACCCAGGGAGCTGAGAGAACCCGGTGCGTGGGAAGTGTGCTATAAACATGCGTGGTCACGAGACGGTCACCCTGCTCTTCCTCTCCCTCACCACCCAGGTCACACTCACTCATCCTGAGAACTCTGTTTAAGCTTCCCAGACTTTACACACCCATGGTCATTGTTCCCCAGGGGCCCCGTGGGTAGACTGAGGCACCTCGTCTGACTCTGTGGCTAAGGCTGACCCACAAGCCCCATGGGACCAGAAACCACATCTGTATGGACGTGAATTTTCCCATCAGAGCAGCTGCCTCAGAAGAGGCATTCAATAAATCACTGGAAGGAAGGGAAAGAGGGAGGGCAGGAAAGACCTCTGGAGCAGGAGCGGACGAGGCAGAATCTGAGGCAGAAACAAGGACACACAGAGAGACCATAAAGGGAAGAGAGAGGCAGGCAAGAGGAGGGCAATGCCAGGGGGACAAGGCGTCCCAAGGGTGGGGGAGCTGGAAGCTCAGGGAAGGAGAGATAAGGGCGAGCACAGCCGCCGCCTGGCTCCCAGCTGCATGCCAGGTGCTCGATGACCAAGAGATGCCCGTTATCTCATCCAACTGATGAGAAGACAAGGGCTCATGGAGGCTAAACAATTCAGCCAAGGTCACACACCAAGCAAAGCAGCACAGACGCCACCTCTGGCTGCTTGGACGCCAAAACTTACACTTTTAAGCTAACCTGTGCTGAGAGGAAGGCGATGGGAAGAAACAAGAGGATGGGAACCAGGCAGACGGTGAGGATCACAGCAGGCAGCGATACGGCCCTTACCCTGTGCTGGGCATTCTTCCCCATGCTTTGCACACAGTGACTCAATCCTCCTAACTCCATGATTCACAGCACCTCACAAGGGAGGAAACTGAGGCACAGCAAGAGCTACTCCCCCGTCCTGGCTCCAGAGTGAACTCTGACCACCACAGTCCACATCCACACCAGCGAGCCCTCCCACAACCTACCTAAGTCCTGAGACAAGCAGCTGGCCCCAGCTCTGAACTCAGGCTGGAGAGCCAGGCACTTGGAGACACACGTGAACAGCTGAAAAGACAAAGTCAGGGGGCTGAGCAGGCCAGCCAGACACAGAGATGAAAAGCTGATGGGACCGACACAGAGGGACGAGAACAAGACGAATGAGGGGAGAAAGAGGCACAGAGACATCCGGGCAGAGGAGCTACCCAGAGACATGGTGAGCAGAAGTCACAGGAGACAGAGACAGAAACACAGTAGACAGTGAAGCAAAGAATGAGACTCTGAATGAAGAGACAACAACCTGACGCTACAAATTTACAGAAGGAAAACTAAGACCCGATACAGAACACGTGAAACTTGGGCCCAAATCCTGGCCAAGAGCTACCAACAGGGCAACCTCCTTGAGATTCAGTTGAGGGACTCTGATAGGAAGGAAAGAATCCTACCTGGCAGGCTTGGTGATTAAATAAGATGGGTACATACAGTGCTTGGCGCCCTGCCCCACAGATAGTAGGAGCTCAATACCGCTGCCCGCCCATTATTATCAGTAGCCAGAGAGCATTTCCAAAAGGGTGGTATCAGAAGATGCCCTGCTTTAACACTATGGAACTGTACGAAAGTGCGTTAGAAAAAACAGTCAATAGGGCATCAAAGCCAAAATTCCTGGTATTGCTTAAAATAGGACCAAGTTTTTCAAAATAAAAGGATTCAAACAGAAGTACTAGGTTAAACGGGGGACGACAACAGGGCAAAATTCTCCGAGGGGTGTTCAGAGGACTGACAGCACACACTTAGCGCGGAACGGGAAATCTGTGGGTAATGATGGAATCCGGAGCTCCCAGCAGCTGACTGCAGTGCCAGACAGCGCTGGGCGCTTCACCGGGACCACCTCCATGAACACGCACAGCCCTGACTTGAGAAGTCACCCGAGAAATACTACAGGCCGGCAAGCAGTGGCCTGACTGCAGAGCCGAGCTCCGGACCACCGCACCACAGACCCAAGAACCTGCGGGAGGCGGCACGTCCCAGACCAAGCCACGCACGCGCGCAGAGGGTCCCCGGCTTGCGAGGACGTGCCCGGGAACCGCAATGAATGAGAAACGGGGGGGAGGGGGGAGAGATGCTCAGAGTCCCCGGGAACTGCAGAGAGAGGGAGAGAGGAAGAGGGGCACAGCCGTCACCCCAACCACCGCGCGCCGACACCGGACACAGGCAGGCGCACGAACTCCGGCAGACACCGACACCGGCAGCACCGAGGCCCGGGCGCAAGCCGGCGGGCGCCCAATGTCGGCCGGCCGCACACACAAAGGCCGCGGGGCTGAGCCGGGAGGGGGACCACATGCGACGGACGCCCGAGCGCCCCGGCCCGCCGCGCCCCCGGCCCGCGCTCACCTCGGCCCCTCACGCCGGGCTCCGGGGGGTCATGGCGGGCAGCCCCCTGCCCGCTCGGCCTCGGTGTC
>NC_048229.1:26321507-26348910 GCF_002007445.2 Ailuropoda melanoleuca
TGGCGGCTCGCCCCGCCCTCCGCCTGTTGCCGGCGGCCACGCCCGCAGCGAGCCTGCGCAGCCGCCGCTTCCGCAGCCCCGCCCGCCCTCACTGCAGCGTCACTTCCGGCGCGCGGCCACGGCGGCCGGGCACCACCCCGAGGCCCCGAGGGACACGGACGGACAAGTGCCGGCCTCGGAGAGGCGTGCCGACAAGCGCGGCCGAGGAAGGCGGGGAAGGGACCCCGTCGTCGCCAGCCCGCGCGGCCACTCCGCCCCCACCACCCCGCGGTGCTCTGGAGATGCCCCTCCTCCCGGGGTGGGGAGAACGGCCGCCAGTCCCCTTCCCCCGCAAGCCGGTCTGGCGCCGCAGCCTCCGCGCAGCCACGCCCCCCGCCGGAGCCGAGCAGGCAGCCACGCTGGCGGGGTGTGCCCCGTAGGGCGCGCCAAGGGCGCCGGGGCCAGAGGTCAGGGCCGGCAGGGCCCCGGCGGACCGAAGTGGGGGCGGGGCGTTTACACACACCGGACACAGAGCAGCTCCGTAAAGTAAAATACAACAAAATGTTTAATGAGCAAATTCGTCTTAGCAAATATGAAACTGCCACAGAGAGGAAAGGGACGGGGCCACGGGGCTGGAGCGCAGGTCAGGGAGACTAAAGAGGAGAGTCAACTACGTAAGAAACCGGGGAGGGCACCGGGGGAAGAACCAGAGGCCAGGAGGAGGGAAGCTGTGGTCCTGGAAAGGGAGAAGGCAGGGCACCAGGGTGGACAACAAAATTCAAAATAGTTTGGCCATAAAATATAAACACACTATGTTTCTACGGTGGGTAAAGGGAGAAGGAGGGTAGAAGGGAGAAGAGGAGAGGCTGTTCTGGGGAGGGGCTATTGGGGTCCTACCCCGCCCTGCTGTGCACCCCCTCCCCACCCCGACCCCTTCCCTCTGTGTCTGTGGGTGCATGTGTCTGTGTGGGCCTGTGCGCGCACTTCCCCATTGCCCTCCCCACCCCAACCCCCACCCCACCCCAATTGCTGCCATTCCCAGTTGCTGCCGGCTGTCATTCGGCTGTCACTCCTCTGCCCATCTTCTTCAGAGGGGGAAAAGAGGGGGGGCGGGAGGGGGAGAAGCCCCCAGCCAGCCCTGCCCCTACCCTCCCCCTCCACCTCTACCAGAAGTCCCGGCGGTGGTAAGAGTCGGGGTCACAGTATTTTGTGACAACCACTCTGTTGGCGAACTTGCGACCCGTCAGGCCCTGCATGGCTTTCTGGCAGTCAAACACAGAGGTGAACTCCACGAAGATCTGCGGGAGTAAGAGACAGGTTGGGAAGGCAAGGTGGCCTCAAGCCTCTGAGGATAAACTAACTGGCTCAGCCACAGCAACCAGGCAGCATCTGCCCAAAACCCAGAAATCTGCAGGAGGGGGAGGAAGAGACAGGGCCTTGCTGCAGGTCTGGGAGCATTCACCCAAATGAACCCCAGGATCAAAGAACAATAGTGCACAGAGCCAGAGCCTAGTGGAGGCATGGGAGAGTGACTGGAACCGAGAACCACACGGGACAGCAGCAAGCTCCCCAAGGAAAGAGGGCACCTGTGTTCAGAGTCGCCCTGTACCACACCCCCTACTGGGTGCTCCCCAAGCTTGCCCAAGGGCCATGTTCTCCCCAAAAGACAGACAAAGAAATTAGGATTCAAACCTGGGTTGACTCAAACAAAACAAAACAAAAAAAACCTGATCTAGTTTCTCATCTTGTTTGAACCACCAGTTTACAGGAGTGGGTGAGGGGGAGGATGAAACCAATCTAATTCGCAATATGGGACTTCTATTAAGACAAATGCCCTGTTGCTTCAACAAAATAGCTTGCAAAAAAAAAAAAGAGCATTGTATCTGCAACTGTTATAAGAAGTTCTAAATAAAATTGCATGGATCCTTGTTTGGATACTTAGACCAAGTATAAAAAAACATGTGAGGCAGGGAAATCTGAACACAAATTTTAAGTAAATTCTAAAGATAATTTAGTTAATGTAATAATGGTATTATAGTTTCATGACAATTATTTAGAAGTTATCTGTCAAAAGTTGAGAGCAATAGTTCTCAACCAGCACAAACGTGTCCCCACCCAACATTTTGCAATGTCTGGAGATGTTTTGGGCTGTCACAAAGGAGAGGGTGCACTGCTACCGTGCAGGAGGAGCCCCCATCTACTGAGTAGAGGCCGGGAATGGGGCTCCGCATCCAAAAGCGCACGGCACAGACCTCAAAGCAAGACTTAGCAGGCCCCAAATATTTGTAGCTCAGATATTAGAAAAATATGCTTTATTTCAGGAAAAAGCAAGCTAGGAAGCTAAATACAGAAATTAAGGACAAGCTACGGATAACCTGAAGCTGGGTCACGGGGCACCAGAATGTGTATATGGCATAACAGAACTGAAATGACCTACCGTAGTGTTTCACTACGATACTCATATTTTTGTGTATGTTTGAAAAGAACGACAAAGTTCACAAACAAAACAAGATGATCCCAGACACCAGGCAGGTCTTCCCCTTCATCCTTCCCACAAATACTGACTCGGCACCTCAGGGGCCAGGCTCCGTCCCAGCACCCATGACGGCGCTGAACGCAACTGACATGCCAGGAGCGGGTGCTTCCACCACACCACACCAGTGAGGACTGGGCAGGAGAACAGGGTCAGGAGAAAGGAAATGCTGCCCATCGCCGCCTCACCACCACCCCCAGCCCTGTCCCTTGGCCCCTGACACTTGTTTCCACTACTCCCTGGGGAAATTCATCCAACTGACACCAAAGTGGGAATCAGTATGCTGATGACACCTAAGTTTCTATCAGACCTCATGCCTGGAACGCAGATCTGTCCTGCTCACAGCTTCACACATCTCTGCTTGACTCCTCTTCCCCCTCCAGCACACCCCAATCAACCACCGGCCTCTGGGTATTCACAGGTAACCAACCGGTCTCTCCAATCTACCGAATTCGCTCCACCCTCCTGCCGCTACTTTAAATCAAGTCACCACCTTCCAACCAGCTGACCACAAGCTGTTAATTCCCAAAGCTCCAGAGATCATACCACCAGCACCTCTGCCCCCTCCGTATTTCCAGCCTGCAGAACCCCACTCTGTAGGGCTAGACACAGACCTACAAGATCTGCCGTACTGGGCCCCACCTCCCAACCTCGGACCTCATCTCCCACTGTTCTCTGCTTAGGGTACACGCACTTCATCACTGTCCCCAAACACACCAGGCTCCGACCCCAGGGGATCTACACTCACTGGGCTCCCTGCTCAGGACCCTACCTGCCTACTGGAATAACCTGATGTCACCTGGGCCTACTTAATGCCACCTCTTGACCCTCCTAAGAACAGCATCCAGGGCAATTCTATTTCCTTTCTACCTGCTACCTGAGGCAGCCCACATGTTGTCTTCGACGAGGCTGGCTCCAAGATTTGCCCTGCTTAAAGGCCTGAATCACAGGTGAGTGGTTAGATGAACCTAAGTCACCCCCCCTCCTTCCCTGCATCCCAAGGAGGGTTCGAAGTGCTGACACCTGGCACACTGCCAGAAGTGACACGACTCACTGAGCTGGGAAATCAGACTGCAAGAATTGGAGATCTGACCATGTGCCCTGAAACCTCTGAGGAAGGGCCCACAGGGCTGCTGTAGAGTTTGGGATCGCACAGGTGAGTTTAGTGAGTACCTGGCAGGCAGGCGGGTTTGCTGCTGTTGTGACTATTTTTAGCACTTTTCTATCCACTGCACAGACAAAACCAAACCACGTGCCTCAAGTCACACGACAGAGCCAAGCTGTGAAGCACAGGTGCAGGGCCACGCTCCAGGGGGGCCCCCCACACCCATCTAGGTCACAGCAGTGGTGTACACGCATGCATGTTGGGGGGAAGGGGGGGTATGCACACATGCACACCTTTCCGCAGCCAGGCACCTCGACACCGTCCACAGGCCGGGGGATCTCAATGGACTTGACGAGCCCATACTTGCTGCACTCATCCCGCACATCCTCTACAATCTCCTCGTATTCCTCATCGTCCAGCAGCTCCTCAGGCAGCACCATGTTCATGAGGCACAGGACCTCAGTCGGGTGGCCGCCCATCTGCACCTGGGAGCTCATGAGCCCCGGCACTTGCAGGGTCACCGGGGTCTGATTGATGGTGCTCTGTGGGGAAAAGCAGGGGGGAGGCAGGGCCGTCATGGCCAAGACCACAGAGCACCCCCAAAGACCTACCCAGAGAAAACCACGCCCTGCCCCTGAAGGCCCAGGTGTCCACTCTTAGCGGCGCCCAGGAAAGCCAAGCCCAGAGCTTATAGGGACCCACTCCCAGCCCCACCCAGCCCCACCCCACCCCCAGGTGTCCCTCTAGCCAATGGAAGATGACGTGCCGGGGGGCTCACCAGCGTGGCATTCTTGGCTCCCACACTTGCCCTCTGGACGAGCAGTTTCTTATCCCCCAGCTGCATCCCATTCAGCCCCGCGATAGCCTGTGTATGGAGGACAAGGGGTGGGGGGGCGCAGCAAAGAGGTGTGGGTCAGGGGCCAGGAGACTGACACCTCCCCCCAAGCCCCAATACCCCAGAGCCGGGCATTGGCGGGGCAGAGCTTGGAAAGAGCTGGAACCAAGGGAAAGGAAGGGAAAGGGGCCAAGTCCCCCAACTCAGGGCCCTGCTGCAGGCTGGCCTCCTCCCACCCATCCCAAGGAGGGAAGATGTCAGTGTGGACACGGAGCAGGGTGAGAGACAAGGGTGGATGCAGCAGTGCCAGGGACCCAAGGCTCACCTGGTCTGTAACGTTGATGTCCACGTACTCACAGAAGGCGTAGCCCTTGGAGAGCCCCGTGGCGCTGTCCTTGACCAGGTTGAAAGCCTTGAGAGGCCCGAACGATGTCAGCAGCTCTTTTACCTGCGGCGGGGCCGCAACTCCGTCAGGGCTGGTTTGGGCAAAGACTGGGAGGGGAGAAGCCAGGAGGAGGCGAGGGGTCTACCTGGTCATCGTTCAGGTAATTGGGTAAGCCCCCAATGAACAGCTTGTGGGCAGAGTCCGGAACCACGGTGGACACAACTCCTGGGGAAAAAGGGAAGTAGACAGGCTTTGGTTTCCAGTACAAGGTCTTTTTACCCAGAACCCTAGGGTGAGAGCCTGGGCACAGGCCCACTACGCCTGATGCAGCAACAACAGGTTGGTGTTCCGCCATCCACCCACCCACCCACTCCAGCCACGGAGGCCCAGCAACCACTGACAGAGAACAGCTCTCTCCCAAACCCGCACAACCTCTGAGACTCGCACTAACAGCTTTCCTCAGGATATGCCATGACAGACACCAGCGTGGCATGGCAGCAAAGGTCCCCGCTCAGGGGCCACAAAGACACACCCAAACCTGGCACCGCAGCAGGTCATGTCTGGCTCTCACCCTACTGTTGAGGCATCAGGATAACACACCCAACTCCCTCCTCCGTCAGACCCCAAATCCAAGCCCTTTCCTACCACCCGACGTTCACAACAGGTCTCCCGTTGAGACTTTTGGTCCTTTTCTCTGCAGTCCTATACTTTTTACAACTACAAAAACCCAACAACTCCATCTCTATCCTATTGTGTGTGAAATCGGAGACCTGCTGCTCTGGGTCCATAAAGGCAGAGACGTGCCCAGTTTACTCAGCACCCTGACCACAGAGCCAGCACGGATGTTCCAGGGGACTCATGTCCGCTAAGTGGGTTTAATGACCACTATACCTCTACCCCAGTCGTCTCCACTCAACTTTGGATTCAGAGACAAGTGCCTGCCAGGTGGCTCAGCCCGTTGGTCCCACTGGCTTCAAAAGCATGCCACTCAATTCCTGGAGGCCTCCTGTGAGCTATGAGCTACCCAGAGCCCCAGCTTGCTGTTGGGACTCAACGTTAGAGAAACACCACCCATCCAGCCTGACCAGTTCTGAACTTTTCAAGGTCAGAGCCCACTACCAGGGGCGGCGAGGCCTGGCCCGCCTCAACAGTCCACACCAAGGGGGCCCCTCCCCACCTCCACCTGACCTAGAAAGAGACAGTTAAGATGGAGGGTGGGAGAAAGCATCAGACACTGAGTCACTGGACCCGAAGAAGGGTGCACCCTCTCCTACCACCACCCCAGCCGCTTCAGCAACAACCAGAGCTGAGCCCCACCAGGACGGGGCCATAGGGGTGTGCAGACCATGGAGATCCAGCACGTCCAAGGTAGGATAAGCAGAGGCCACAGGCCAGGCACTGCAGGTAAATTCCTTAAATTTACTGCCTCAGTACTCTCCAAATCCCTATCCATAGTAACAGAATAAACTGAGGCAGAAAAAGTAGTTTTACCCTGGATTCATACAGGCAGAAAGAGATCTCTAGGGCCCCTTTATCACCCATGACTCCACAGGGAGTTCCCAGCAAGCTAAGGCACCATCACTCTGACCAATGGCAGACTAGGACAGGGGCAGCAATTTCGTCACATCAGTAGGGGAGTAGCAGAGCCAGATGAACGTCAGCCAGCGGGCCCAGGCCGGAACCTGCTGTGCCGTGCACCCCAGAGAAGCACACAGTGCTCAGGGCACCAGGGTCGGGCTCCCTGGGTTCACATCTGGGCGCAGCACCAAGTGAGGCTCCCCCAGGCCTCAGTGTTCTCGTCTATGAAACACCTACAACGCAAGACGAGAACCCACAGGGAGCGTGCACCTAAAATGGGGCCTGAGGCCAGGCCAGTACTGCAGACCCTGGGTGCACGATGGTTCTGAAGCAGGGGGCAACGACCGACACAATGTCACACAACCAGAAAAGGTGATACAAACCAGTTCCTGGTGCCCGAATATCAAGCCCCTGGCAACCTCCTCTCCCAACACAACAGGCAGGTTCCTCCCTGACCAGGCATCTACTGTCTCAGAAGGGCCATCCAGCACACACCTCTCCTCCTCAATTCCAAGGCTTCACCTCCTTGCCGGACATGCTGGACGCCCAACGGCTGAGCAATCTTTTCTTGTACCTGGAATACCACTTCTTCCTACCGGCACTCCCCACTGGGCCTGGCCGAAAACTCTCCTGAGGGAGTGGGTGCACAGGGGTGAGGCCCTACTGGCAGGAGCCTGCTGAGGGAGAGTGGGACTCGACCCTGCACTGAGCAGGGAGCCTGGCATGGCGGTGGGCAGGTGCTCAGGGCTAAGCTGAATTCACACAGTGAATGGCTATTCTGCTTTCCTGCCTCCAAAACAGCTCTGGCTCTCCCTTACACCCCCCCACCCCATTTCTCTCTTGTCTTAAATGGAGGGCCAGGATTCCACCATCAGTCCTGGACAGCTAGGCCTGACTTCAGTGGGAATGAATTTAAGGTTTCACAATTCCAGGTGATCTGTGTTTAGTTTTAGGCAACACGCCTCCATCAAGGTCAGAGAGTCGCCTTCCAGGTTCCTGTATTGTTCCTCTTCTAACCAAGAATGTCTGCTCAATTTTATCACATGCTTTTCCCCTTTAACCTCCTTATATATATAATAACCTTTTTTTTTTTTTAAACGAAAACAGAAGCTTTACTATGAAGAAAAATCGACCAGAAGATGCTTAACCTGCAGGCAGAATGCCACTGCCACTTCCCACCACACTCCCAGAACTGAGCAGGCCCCCCCAGGCACTGGTACTGCAGACCCTCCAGCTTCTCTGGGCGGGCAAATCCCAAAGCAAGAGCAATAAGTGATCTTCCAGCGGCTTCATCACACCAAAAGCCACCTCTAGAAAGGGGCCCATGACTCTGGGAAGACGATCCAAAGCAGCTGTTCCTGGATCTGTGAGGTCTCCGTTCCCAGGGAGACCACTAATCATGCCCTTGCCTTGCTCTCCTCCTGAATGAAATGGGATCCCAGTATCCACAACGACAGCTGGCAAACCCATCATTAAAGGGCTGAGTGGCGAACGTTTTGTTTGTGGCCCACAGGGTCTCTGTCACTCAAATTGGCACTGCTGCACAAAATGGACTACAGGCAATGAGCGGGCTGGGCTCTGTACTGATTAATCTTTATTTAAAACACAGGCAGGGGGCGCCTGGCTGGCTCAGTCGGTGGAGCGTGCACCTCTTGCTTAAGTACATGAGTTCGAGACCCACGTTGGACGTGGAGCCTACTATTAAAAAAAAAAAAAAGCTGTTAGCCACGTTTGGCCCCCTAGCTGTCACTCGCTGACCTTGTACTATTGGCTGTCAAAAAAATTACCATGATGGACAGAGCCCACTTGGGACAGTGCCTGACACAGTAAGCTTCAGCAAGTGGGTAGGGTCCTCAAGTAATGAAAAACTACTTAAAGCACACTACATTTACTCAGCAAAGGGGTGCCTGGGTGGCCTAGTCAGTTAGGTGCCTGACTCCTGGTTTTGCCTCAGGTCATGATCTTGCGGTCGTGGGATCGAGCCCGCGTCAGACTCTGCACTCAGTGCACAGTCTGCTCCAGGTCTTCTCTCCCCCCAATCCCCTCACGTGCTCTAAAATAAATAAGATCTTTTAAAAAGTTTACTTAGCACAAAACAATGTTGCATGGCTTCATCTGGGACACGGTCCCACAGATGTGTGACCACAAAGAACGTTATCCGGCTGTGTGCTTAGAGCATGTCAGTATGTGTGACACCTCAGCCACTGAAAGAATTCAAGAGATCCGCCGAACCGACCAAATTACTATGGTGGGAAACACTGGAAACAACCCAGGGAACCAGCGCCCAGTCCCAAGGTGCCACCCCCTCTAGGACTCCACATCCACCACTTTGCCAAGAGTGGACTCGGTTTCTAAAAGGGGCCCTTCAGGGCACAGCCTCTGCCCTTGGAATCCCACCTTCTACTACTTCCTCCCCCCACACCCAGAGCACCAGCGCTCACCTACCTTTCCTGGATGAATTCCAGGGGCCTGAGAACCAGGCCCCCTAGCTCCACTACAGCGCTGGCTCCTCCAAGTCCACTTTGCTCCCTGCACCCCAACAGGGCCTCACAGAGACGCAAATCCTCGCTTATACCCATCTCTCCACAGGAGACAGCGACCAGCCTGCAGGTTGAGTCAGGCTGCTGTCGGTTTCCGTACAGTCAGGGGTTCTTCAAGGCCCCTGCACAGCATGTGCATGATGTATGAAACTGACCAGTCAGCATCCATCAACGACAAGGCTGTGCCCATTCACTTAGATAGCGGGAGGCTGCGCGCAAGCAGCCACATCGCAACAGAACCGTGACCGAGACGCTATGCCCACAGAGCCAAAGACATTCACCATTTTACCCTTTGCAGGAAAAGCATGCCGACCCCAGGTATGCTATGCTCTCTGCCAACCCAGAATACTACTGAACACGGCTGCGGGGAATGGCCCAAAGCACAAGAGAAACACCCAGACCAAAAAAATGAGGGACTCTCCAGCTGCCAGCCCCACAACGGGAGCCTGACTGCTCGTGCTCACGCTAACTGCCAAGGCCCAAGAGCGAGAATGACAGTCAGGCTGCAAGCCCTTCACCTCCCTCAACACATTCCACGGCCACTGTGCAAACTCAAGTGGGGAGAGCGCCCAGCTCCAAACGTTTGGGGAAATGGACGAGAAGCTCTCACACCATTTCCCAAGTATCTCCAGCCGGGCCGGAGACGGGAGGGGACAAGGCCCCCACTCACCAGGCACGTAGACAGAGGGATTCTCTGACATGCCAGGCAGAGGCTGGTAGTCGTGAGGCCTGCGGATCTTCAGTGACTGGCCCTGGAAGATGATGCCATCAAAGGCCATGGCCTGCGTGGTCTCATCCACTGAGCGGAACTGAAAGAGAAGGGGGCAGCGAGGGTCAGGGAGCCCAGCGGACAACGGCCTGCAGAAAGGCCCCAGGGAACAAGGGCTGCTGCAGGGGTACTGCCGCCAGGAGGAACACATGCCTTCCTGACCCCGCCATGCACCCGGCTCACCTCCAAGAAGGCAAAGTTCTTGTCTTGGTTAATCTGCACAGCCAAGACGGGGTTGCCAGGGGCCTGGGTCAGCCCCCCAAGGCGCATCTGGGCGTTGAAGAAATCCATCATGGCCTCCTGCAGAGGGAATAGGAGACAGGGGGGGGCGGGGGAAGGGAGGTGGAGAGAGGAGGGGAGGGTGAGAGAGGGAGACACAGAGGGGTTTGGGGGTGAGGGGAAGGGAGGGAGTTGGGGAAAGGTGGAAGAAGGGAGGGAACAGTGGAATAGGGATGGGGGCATAGAGATCAATAGTAGGAACAAAGGCAGAAGAAAATGAGAGAAAACGGGGAGGAGGCAGTAGCGACAGACAGCCAGGGGCCAGGAGTGTGGGGAGGGCCACGGGGGCCCCAACCAAAGACACATCGTTCAAGAAAAATGCACGGAAACAGCGACAAGAAAAGAAAAAGCATGAAATAGAAAACAAGAAAATGGAATGTGAGAGAAAAAGCATCCAACGGCAACAAGAGGAAAGTGGTAGGAAAGCAGCAAAGAAAGAGCAGGCGGGAACAGAGAGCACCAAGTCAGAGAAAAAGAGGACGGAAGGGATAGGGAAGGTAGGGAAGGAGGGTAGGGTGAGGGAGGGTGGGCGGGAGGGGAGGGGAAAAGAGTTTTTTTTTTTTTTTTTTTTTTTTTTTCTGGCCCTGGAGTCCGGGGGCTGCTTTATCAAACGTAGCAAAGTGCAGGTTGAGAAAGTCAGAATGGACCTTACTTGCCTTCGACGACGGTAGCAAACTTTTTGTTGCTACGAGGGATCTCAGCCCCACAATATTTCACTTTAAAGAGAAATGGAAACAACTCTTTGATCTCGGGATTCTCGGGGTGCCACGGGAAGGGGTTGGGGAGAGGGGAGGGGAGAGGAGCGGTGGGGAAGGTTGGGGAGGTCAGGGCCACCAAAAACAAAAGAGCAGCGACCACGGGAGGGACGTAGGGAGAGGATGGGGTACAGGCGGCAGAGAACCAGAGGTGTGTCAGAGAAATCTGAGGGGAACGTGCGTCTGTGTGTGTGTGTGTGTCGGCGTGCGCGCACGCGTGCGAGTCTCCCTCTCTGTCTCTCTCGATACGGATACGGATTCATGGATTTTCGTAGGTTCGTTATGTGTGTGTTTGATCCCTGGGCTGTTGGAGGAGGTTGGGAGAGGGGAGACGGGAGAGGGGAAGAGGAGGGAGGGAGAGGGCCACCCCCAGCCCGGCCCCTGGCTGGCTCAACTCCATCGGTCCGTCTGGGAGGGGGCCGGGGGGCCTTGCAGGAGCAGAGTCTGACCCGTGCAGGTTGGGGGAGGGAAGGGAGGGAAGGGGAGGAATGGGTGGGGGGAACTGGGGAGAGGGTAGGGGCAGGGAAAAGGCAGGGGGCGGGCAGTACCTCAGTGATGCCAAAGGGGATGTTGCCCACGTAGAGGCGCCGGGCCTGTCTGGTCATCTGGCTCCCGACCACGGGCACCGGCGTCGGGGTCACAGCCAGGCCGTCAGGGGTCATGGTGGGGAGAAGGGCGGTGGCTGGAATCTGACCCGCAGCTTCCAGAAGAGCACAGCAGGATTAGACAGCAGCAGGGCAATCGTCCACACCCCCTGCCCAGTTCAGGTTCCACCCACTGCACACCCAGAGAGCCACAGGAGGGCAGCTCCCCAAGGACCAGCCCGAGGGAGGCTCAACCCCACTCCGCCATGGGAGTCTCGCAGCATCTCCTCGGTGGTGGTCGAAAGGCCAGAAACCAGGAAGCCCAGGACACAAACCTTATCCTACTACCCCGTCACCCCCCACCAGATCAAAGCCTGCTCCCTCAACCACCCAGCACCCTCAGTTTGTTAACTAATGAGGCAGCAGCCGCAGCCTACCTTGCATGGCCTTGTACTGCATGGGGGTGATATGCTCGAAGCCAGGTGGTGGTACATCCCAGTATTTACGGACCTTCTTCTTCTTCTCATGGCGGGGGGAACGACTGGGAAGGGGGGAGGGGAGAGCGGGGCAGGACGACCTCAGTCTGACCAAAGGTGGGCCTGTGAGCACCCCAGGCTCCCCTCAGCTCCCCACCAGGAGTGCAGTGCTCTCCAGGAGGGAGAGGATCTGGGTCAGGGCTGCACCCAGGCCTGGGGGGAGGGTGCTGGTTTCAAGGCAAGTGGAATCTCTTCCCCAGTGCTTGGGCTGGGGCTGGACAAGGGCAGGGTACCCGGGGGTGGGGGGGGGGGGCAAAGGGAGTGGACATCAGGGTGGAAGGGTCAGGAAGAGAAGCTCACATCAATCCACCGTGCTCCTCTTTAGCGCCTCTGGTCAAAGGTTTGCTGGGGGGTGGGAGGGAAAGGTATGGGGAAGGGTGACTGGGGACCCTCGTCTTCCCCACATGCCACACCTCCCCAAGGGCGCAGAGCCCCAGGGCTGGGGGCAGGCCCCCTCAGCCCTGCCGTTCCCCTCAAACCTCCGACCCCAGGAAAGAGGAACTGAGAAAGGAAGGAAAGGCCACACAGACCACTTTCTACTTGGAGAAACTGAGATGGAGGGAGGCAGGAGGACTTCCACCTACCCAGCCCTTCCTCACCTAAGGGGACAGAAAACAGAGAGAGCAATCTACGGAGGAAAGAAGCATTAGAAGAGCAGAATGCAGTTAGGGATCAGAGATACTGCCCCACTTCAAGAACCCCCTCTTCCCAGGAGGCAAAGTACAGCCCCCAGAAGACAATCCCACAGAGAACCATAGAAAGAGTGGAAATAAAAGAAACCAGCCCTAAGAGACAGGAACTGGGACTGGCCTCGTGAAGGAAGAAACAAGAGTCGAGCACCCTGACTCCAGACTCACCCCAAGATAAAGAACCTACTGCCCTCACCAACCCACCAGAAACTGGGGAAAAAACAAAAAAAAACCTCCAGAACAGGGTGGGAAAAAAAAAAAATCTTAACTCAAGACAGACAAGCAACAGACTCCCTCCCCCAGATACACAGAGAGAAGCCAGAGTCCCAGGAGTACAAGGTCTGAGCACACCGACACCCCATTCACAGGCTGGCCCATCCCCAACCTGTGCCCAGCCAGGGGTCCCCAAGCCCTGGTACCTTCGTCGCCGCCTGTCCCGGGAGGCGCTCCGCTGGTCCCGGTTGCGCCGGTCCCGGCTCCGGCTCCGGCGCTTGCGGTCCCGGCTTCGAGAGCGGCTGTGGCTACGCTTCCGGTGCCGGTTTTCCTTGTCTCGCTCTGGGCCAGGGCGAGGGGGAGGAGAATGAGCTGAGGGAGGACGCGGCCCAGCCCACCCACTCACTGGTGGCTATGCCCCGAGCCCCAGGGAGGCCACCCCCAAGGGGAAGGGACTCAATGGAGATGGGGAGATAACAGGCTTCCTGGGTCCACAAGTGAGTCCAGGGACCCTGGGGGACCAAGGGGACGGGAGCTGGTTACCTGAGGGGACAGGGCCTGGAAATGCCCCCGGGGTGTAAGATACCTGAGGATGCTCAGGAGGAGCTGGGGAGCCAGAGAAGACAGAGGAGGCTGGCTCCTGGTCCCCCTCGAGGGCTGAGGGGCCTGACCCCAGGGTCGTCCCTGAGAGGGGCAGGGCTAGAGGCTGGGGAATCAAGAGACCCAATAATGTTTTCCTGAATGAAGAAAACTGGCGACCCCTCAGGAAAGACCTCCTCAACCAGCTGGCACCCACAGCCCCACCATCAGGCCCCAGGGTCAGGTGCCAGGCAAGATCTGCTATCCCCAGGAAGCCAGGACACCCGACGGTCCCTTCCCAACCAGGTGAAGAACGCAAGATGCCCTCCTCTAGGGAGGTGCCCCTTTCTGAATGTGGGCTAAAGAGAAGGTGCCTGGCCCTGCCTCAGGAGCTAGGGGAGGAGTGTGCCCTGCCCACTACCCCTCGCAAGCTGGTATCCCAAACCACCCCATCCTGCCCACACTCCCTCAAAGCCAGTGACTGGGGTCCAGCCCCCAGTTGGCTCCCTCAGCCCCCTCACTGGCCTCAGGGGTGACGAATAGGAACAGGGCACAGTCTTGCCCGTAAAACCACAGAAACCTCCACTCAACAGACCTCTTGCCCTGGGAAGGAGGTGCAGACCAAACCACCAGCACATCACAGTGCGTTTCCTTATTCCTTAGTTCAAAGACACCCCCAACTCCTCCACTACCCCATGTCTATGAAGAAAGGCAGGAAGAGGCAATAAGAATAGAGTGTTAAAGTGGACTTTATCCTCATCCTTACTACTTTACCTCATATGCCGTCCGAGACTTTAAATGTGAACTTCCTGTAAATAAATCTCAATTCCAAAACCACTAAAACTCAAGAAAAAACGCACCTCGGAAACAGAAAAAAACAGAGCAGCAAACACAGCAATGCTCCTAAAACACATTCATACTCAACAGCCCCACTAGCCTTCGATCCTTACTGCTCAGGAAAAACATTTCTACCCAAATAACAGAGAGGGAAACTGAGGCCCCGGGAGGTCATGTAACTTGCCCATGGCAAAAGCAAGAAGAGCATGAAGACTGAAGGTGAACCCTGTGGCATTAAGAAGTACAGTTTAGACACCTGGGCACACTCAAGGGTCTGCCTAGAATCACTAGTAACAATGTTGTTATCTCTATAAACATAAGAAAACAAAAAATAAATCAGAGACTTGAAGCAACATGAAATTATAGGCAAAGAGGCATGGCACTGGGTACAGAGCAGCTGCGGCCTGGGGCTTTGGGCCTCTGGCTCCACACTTGTAAGATGAGCAGGCTGTGGGCCCCAAGAACCTTCCCTGAGGCTGAGGCTCTGAGCAGGCAGAGGGACCAACACAGAGGGAGCAGTGATGCCTGCTGGGTGCCTGCCACCAGACAAAGAAATTAATTCTCTAGGGACACACGTGCCCTAGGCATGGGCTGAAGCGCAGATGCTGGCCCACAGAGACAAGGATCCACAGGCAGGGCAACACGTGGACAGAGCTTCCTGCCTCCCAACACACACAGATCCACGACAAATGAAAACATAAAAGGAACTGCAGTTGCTCAAAATGCTGTGGCCGCATTGTGGGACAGCTTCACCAGCCCAGAGTTCAGGCCAGGGCCGAGGGCCTGGCCTCCCAGTGCCAGGGAGAAACCAGACAACATACCTGCAAGTAAGTGCCTCGAGGAGGAGCTCCATCAGCTCCACCTGGCAGCCGGGCCTCTTGGCACCTGGCCTTGCAGCCAGCCAGACTCGAGGTGGATTTCAGCTTTCCCGCTTACTGACGGAGCGAAATCACGCAAAAACAGCCAAACCGTCCTTGAAACAAAGGTCCCATGTACCCCAGGTGTGTGAGGACTTGGCAGAATGACATTTGGAAAGCACCTTTCCTGCCGGTACCACCTGAATGAAGATGTGCCTCTCCACTTCGTAGTGCAGCATCACCCTAACAATAACTTCACAAAAAACACATCGCTTATTAGGTAGGCACTTCGTGTGTACCAAGCCCCACGCCACACACATTTCTACGTGTTACCCTATGTACGCTCAGCTCTGCCTCTTACCAACTGAGATCTGGGAAAGCGTTAAAACTTCCTGAGCCTGCTTCCTCCTCTGCAAAAGGAAGGAAATCATTTCAGCCTCACATGGTTCTTACGAGGATCCACTCAGAAAAACTGCAAAGAGCTTAGCAAAGCGCCCAGCACTTAGCACGCGCTCAGTTTAACCACCAACTATCAGTACGATCATCCTGCTCAATTCCACAAACGCACGGGAGACACGGACACAGAAATCTTAAAGCAGCACGGCTGCCGGGCAACAAAGCAGGTGTTAGAACCCAAGAATGCCGGGCTGCACGGGCACTCAAAAGAAGGGCCTCTTCCCCGCCCTCCCGGCCCCAGCACACGGATCGCCACAGCGTCCACTGCCTGTCCTCGTTCTGACACCCCGCAGCCCCCACGCCCCTCGGCCCCAGCTGGGGGGGAGAGGAACGTGCTTCCGCCCACCCCAAGCCTCAGCTTCCTCCCGCCCGCGCTGACAAGGGCTGAGACCACGTCTACGCGCCTCGACGAGCAGCTAACACTCCACGCTGCGGGCGTCGGAACTCCAACGCCCGCGTCAGAAGGACGCACGCGTGTCCTCTCTCACGAGGGACACCGCGGCACGCTCGCTGCCCCGGCGCGGGGGTCCCCTCGTCCGGCGCCCACGTGAAGGGGCGCTCGCAACCGCCATTTTGGAACAAAGGGGGCGTGGAGACTAGGGCCGTGGGCCCGGCCGGAACCGGAAGTGCCGGGGCAGCGGGAAAGAAAGGAAGCATTGCGGGACTTGATACACATACAACCTCCTTTCAGATTATTTAAAGAAGAAAAAAAAAGAAGAAGAAGAAAAGGACGTGGGGATTCCGCGAAGAAACACCCAGCCAGCCCGCGCCACCTCCGCCGCGGACCACGTGGGGCGCAGCACGAAGACCGCCGCGCATGCGTCCGGGACCCGCGCCCGCCGCCCCCTCCCCTCCCGCGCGCGGCGGCACGCCGGGCGGTCACGTGAGCGAGGCGCGNAAGCCTGGCTCCAAATAGCGTCGGCTATTTCCTGGCCGTAGAGGGAATCGGGAGCGGTAGCTTCGGCTGCTTCCGAAAACACCCGAAACGAGGATTTCACCGGCTTCCCAGGCTATCGTAACTTTTCGTAAACTAGCTCTTCAACATTCGGGTGTTTCCGTAGGTTCGCGCGTTCCTCTGCGCCCAGCCCCCCCCCCAAGGTTTCGGCTTCTTCCGACAATTCAAACCGCCCCAGTCTTTGGCTGCTCCCGCAGATTCTGCCCGCTCTTCGCCGCCGGCCCTATCCAAGCAATCGGCTACTTCCGACAATCCTAACCGTCCCGGGCTTCTGCACTTTCTGAAGGTTTCCAGCGCTCGCTCTCGGATCCAGCCAGAGGATTAAACCCAATGCCAACCTTCGGCTCTTTCCGGGCAGTGCACTCACTCCTCCCCTTCGATGAACTTCGGCTTCTTCCGCCACCGCTTCGGGAAGGCCTCACGCACGGGACACAGCTTCGGTTTTTTCCGTCGGCGCTTCGGCTCCTTCCGGCTTCGGAAACCAAAAAGGGAGGGAGGACAGAGATGAGGTTGGTCAGGAGAAGGGATACAGAGAAAGGGCGGGGTCCCGGCTCTCTGCACCTGGCTCTCCGGGTGGGGAGAGCGGAGGAAAAGAAAGGCCGATCTCGCGGAGGGCCTAAGAAGGTTGCGCGAGACAAAAGCAGCCAGCCGGGTGAAGGGTGTGCGCGGCCGCTGCGGAGGTTGCCAGCGCGGCTTTGTGCGCCTGCGCGGAGTGGAAGAGGAGGGGGGCGAGATGGGCTTCTGCGCCTGCGTAGAGGTCGGTCTGAGGCGAGGTTTCTCACCGTTCGGGAGGCAAGCGGGTTCCAGAGGCCCCAGCACGCGTGCGCGAGACTTTCCCTTACTCCGGGAAAGGTACTGAATTCCAGACCGTTAAGCACAGCCGCCTTCTCCTGGTTGCTGTAGCAACCGCGTAAGCGCTCTCGCTCCCCTCCCGCAGCCCAGGCGCAGCAGGAGACGTAGAAGGCACTTCCTGAAGACCAGTAATTTGGCAGTACCGCCGCCTGGCGGACGGGCGTGGAAGCCTCGGCCCAGACGTGTCGGTTGCCCCTCGCCGCGGTCGCTCCCGCTAGCGGTCGTTGAGTCCCGGCCCCTGCCGCCGCGCCTCTAGCCGAGCTAGCCCCGCCGGCAGTGTTCCGAGTTCCCTGGGGCACAGCTGCTTCTCCTCCCGCCCCTGCTGCCGGGGGTGCTAATTACACCCTGTCTCCCCAAGCTCCGGCTCCCTGCCTGACCGCCCGCTCGGTGGAACAACCCGGAGCCCCCGTCACTGTCTCCGCGGCAACGGACACCCCCTCCAAGAAGAGGCCGGGCCTAGTTTACTCCAAATTTTATCGTCTCTGTTTAATTTAAATTCTCTGAATAATTCTTTCTCGTCCGGAATGCGGGTGGGGAGCTCCTGGCAGAGTGGGCCAGCCTCTCCTCGGGGCTGGGGGTAGAGACGGGGTATGTACAGTGCCTAGCCCCGCAGAGAGTCTCGCAGTGTCCCCAGGAGGAAGGGCCCGGTGAGGGCAGGACGGTGCAGCTCGCTTGGGAGGGGTGCCAGTGTTTGGGAAAGAGCAGAAACCGACCCCTGGGCGATAGCTCTTGGGAGACTGGGTCCCCAGGGAATGCAGAGGAAGGGGAGGGTGCTAGGACCGTGAAAGGCAAGGAGGGGACCAGATCTATATACCGGGGACCGGGAGTGGGGATCTGCAGCAGGCGAGGCACACGCAGAAACACCCCGGGCCCCCTGGAGGAGCACACCACTCATGCACACGCTTGCCCGGTGCCAGGAGGGGCGCACGAGGGAGGGAAGTGGGGGCCAAAGGACGCGTCCTGGGCCAGGTGGCAGGATCACCGCTTGAAGCGGTAGGTGATGGGAAGCAGGAGCTTGCTCTTCTTGAGAGCCTGCACCTTCTTGAGGGTCTCGTCGTCCAGGGCCAGGAAGCAGCGACGCGAGTACTCGAGCAGACGCTCCTTAGAAGGGTCGAACTCGCCCACTTCCGCCAGCTTCTCCGGGGCCACGATGAGCAGCTCCGCGATGGGCGTGGTCAGCGCCACCGTGTTGCGATCTACTCGGTGGTGCTCAAAGGCCCGAGACATGCTCTTCAGCTTCTGGAAGGTGCCCAGGATCTTCTTGTAGCGGCAGAGGACGCCGTCTGCATCCTTCACTGCAGGGCCAGGGCATAGAGACATGAGGAACAGACATGGACACGAAGGCAGAGATGGAAAAAGGACAGGGAACCCTAGACAGGAAAAGTCAGGAGAACAACATGGAGATCCAGAGGACAAGGGGGTGAGGAGTCAAGAGGTGGTGGGAGACATGGAGACAGAGCGAGGCAAGTGGGAAAATCGGTGAAGGCAGGCCCAGAGATGAGGAGGAGTTCCCAGCCCCGCTGAGCTTCACCCCTCCCCTTGTGACTGATGAGGAGCCTGAGGCCCTGAGACCCCACATGGCAAGGCTGGTGAGGGTGCGCTGCAAAGTAAGACCACACGTGGAGACTGGACAGACACTAGGCTAGGGGAGAAGGGAGGCCCTCCTTGAAGGTCATACCAAGCCCCCAGCCCAGACCCCTGAGCTCCCACCCCCTGCGTGCGTCTGGCTCACCCCGCTGCCTCTCCCGGGCCTTGGGCTTCCCAAAGCGCCTCCGGCCAGCACCTCCCTTCTGCTTCTGCCTCTTCCGCTCCATGGTACTGCCTTCTTCAGACGCTCCGCTGAGCGAGGAGGCCGCTGACTCTGGGTCTGAGGCCTCACCCCCAGCCCCACCCCGGCTGTCCCCGTCAACCCGCCTCGGCCCAGGCTTCACGCGGCAGTGGTCCTCTGGAGAGAGGGAGAGAGAGGGACACCCGGACACATGAACTTCCAGAACAGGAGGGAGGAGGAAGCAAGGGGCTGTCTGCAAGATGGACACAGATGTCACATCACACACAGGTCCCCAGGAAAGGGGGCCTCAACTGGGGCTGGCACCCCCCAGGAGACCAACAGAAAATTCAGTATAGATGTTGTAGTCCTCAGCAAGATGGCTGAGGACAGTGCACTCGGTTGGACTTGGAAGCAGAGATCACAGGTGGGGCACGGGTTCACGCTCCTCTGACTCCTAAAACTTTATGGCAAGAGATTTGGGGGAAGGGCTGAGAGAACCAAGACAGGACCAGACACCTCAGAGAGTCTGTGACTATAGGCTTCCACGGTGGAGGAGGGGTTTTCTGGGGACTCAGTGGGACCTCTGCAAGAGTAGACTCTAAAAATCTAGGAAGCAAACAAGGCCTTGGCTGGGGTGGGGGGTCCAGACCCTGAGAGAAATGCCAGGCCCTGGGTCTAGTGGTCTGGGAAAGTCAGGCGCCCACCTTCACCTGAAGAGAGGGAGCAGCCGACGCTCTGATGCAGGGGCCTCCAGAAGGTGGGTTGGGGGGGAGGTCCAATGTTGGGGTTCTCACTGAGAAAGTCCAGAAGGCCTTGGGCCCAACCATCCTAGGTAGGTTCCCATCAGCATGGAGAGACAATGGGTGGTCCCAGCAACCCAGGCCACAGGTGGCTCCAGAACAGAGGGGTCCCCAATAACACATGTTGAAAACACAGACCCCTTGCCCAGGCTGTCTGGTGAATTACAGGGGACTATGGGGTCCTGGGAGGGAGCCAGCCAGGGGCTGAACATCATGTGGAAGGGAGCAGAAGGGGTACTCTCCAAAAAAGGGTGTGAAGATTGAGAAAGGAAAGCCCTATCCCTGGCAGGCGATGGCCACAGGATTCTGCCCATCAGCAGTGACAGGAGTCAGGCAGGAAGGAAGCTGAGCTTGGGTCCTGGAGACGGCCTCAGGAGTAGGGAGAGACCCCCACTGGGCCACCAGAGGATAAGAGTAGGTGAGAAGGGTCCCAGATCCCAGAGAAGGGCCAGAGCTGAGTGTCAGGGCCCAGGAGTGAGACACGGGGGACCAGCTCCTCAGGCACCTCACCTGCATCCATGCGGGCAGAGGAGATAAACTTGTCTAGCTGACACCGCAGGAAGTCCCTCTCCTCCTCCAGGTCCTCGATACGCTTCTGCAACCATGAGTTCCTCTCCAAGGCCATGTGCAGCTGGGCCCTGACACCATTCATCAGGGCCACGGTCGGGGATGCGGCCTCCGGAGGCTCTAGGGACATCGGGGAACCTTGGTCACACCCCAGGCCTCAAGGGCCCTGCACCCCAGCTGACTGGGGTCCCTCCGAGCCTTCCCCCCAGCTCACCCTCGAAGTTTCCCCGAGAGGGGCTCAGACTGTAAAAGATCTGTGGGTCTAGATGGGGCGTCTCATCGAAGGGGATGGAGATCTCGAAGGCCTCATCGTCTTTCTTCACTGGAGGGGAGAGGCCAGGGGTCACCCCAGGGAAGGCCCCAGGCACCTCAGACCAGCCCCCAACCACAGCAGCCCTGGGGAGGAAAGGGCAGGGATGGGCTGGGCAGGGCAGTGGTGGGACCAAGGGTGGGGCAGGGTCCCAGCTTCCTCACGTGTCCTCCTCCGGCTGTTTCGGTCATTCATGACGTGGCCTCCGGAGGACCCAGGCAGCTTAGCGCCTCAGGGGCACTGGACAGAAAGGGCAGCCACAGATGGAGGGACATCCCAGGGGAGGTAGGACCCAACTCTTTAGGACTGGGGGGGGGGGGTTGCTGAGGGCCGGGACTTCTAGGTCTGAGGGAGGAGGGGACCCAGACCCTCAGGACTGAGGGAGGACAACTGAGGTTTCAAACTCCTGGGCTCCTAGGAAATGAGGGGGCTGGGGGCCCAGACCCCGAGCTACTGAGGGAAGGAGGAGTGGGTTCCCCGCGGGGTTGAAAGAGAGGAGACATCCTGGCCTGGATAGGGCGGACCCTCATCACGGGTCACCTCGGAGCCAAAAGAAACGAGAGGCGCAGGGGGAGGGGACCATGCCCCAACTTCCAGGCATAGGGTGGGGGGGTCCAGCCCACGCGCAGCGCCTCCCCCGCACCCGTGTGGGCGAGCAGGGCCCCTCCCCCGTGGTGGAGGGGGCGGGGCGCGTGCGCAGTGCGGGGGAAGGTCACGCGTGGGGATGCGCCCCCGCCCCCGCCCTTTGTCCCCCGGGTGGGAGGGGGAGCGATGTTGGCCAGGGGTCCCGGCGGGAGATGCACTAGGCCGCGGGTACAGATGCGGCCACCACCCCCCGCCCACAGGTGCCCGGGGTCGGAGGGGCCAGAGCCCCGCGCTCACCCACCCGCGCGCGGAATCCGGCTAGGGGACCGACAGCGACGGCGCCCATGCCCGGCGCCGGGGAGCGTCTGCAAAGTGTCGCGGGGAGTGGAGGGAAGCGCCCACCTGCCGCGGGCGGGCGGGGCGGCAGAGGCGGCGAGTCTTGGGCCAGGTGGCGGGCCGGTGGGAGGGGGCAGGGACGCCGGCACTTCCCGGTCCGCCGGTCGGTGCGCTCCTCCGGGAGCCTCCGGCCCCAGGTGAGGCCCGCCGTTTGCGGTAGAGGCGCGGGCTGCACTTGCGCGACGGCCCCTTGCAGCACTACCCCGCCCTCCGCGAAGCCCGGGCAGGGAACGTCAAGAAACTCCCAATTCCTGGAGAGCAGGCGGCTCGGGGGTCCCCGGGGTGGGTGGCGACGCACCGAGTCGGGCCCCGGAGAGGGAAGGAGACAACCAGCAAAGTTGAAGCACATGGAAAGTGCTTTTCAACGGTACCCTGGGAACTGGCCACACGGCCCCCCGCAACCTGCCCCTTCATCTCCCACAGCATGTGTGCATCACCAGCACAACCATAGGGCACGCACAGTTCCTAGGACCAAGGGAGGGTAGGGGGGGTTAGTTACCCTTCCTGAAAATGGGGGCCTGGAACACCACCAGTACCACCCCTGTGGCAGCGATTATGAGCTGGCGTGGGAGCATTCAGACCCAATCTGAGCCGCTCCTTCGCCCTCCCCCCAACCCCACCTCAGTTTACTCACCTGTAAAGTGGGGGAGGTTATGGTCCCTTTTAGGTTCCTTGTGAGGATGTAATGATATGGTGCAGGCAAAACGCTCAGGCCAGCGCCTGGCCATAGTCTCGGCTTAAGATCGGGGCGCTGGCAGTGGTATTTGAGGTCATATAGTGGGAGGCTCTATCCCTCCCTGGGGAGTGGAGATGGCTAATTTGTTCTTCCGCCCAAAAAGAGGTCGGAAGAAGAAATGAGGCCCAGCACACTGCCTGGCACAAAACAGACGAGCAAGGAAAATTCATTAAGAAGATGTTTATTCAGCTTCCGGCTCAGCTCCCTGCCTCTCCTTCCAGTCACCAGTTGCTACTGGAATTTTTGCCAACCCTTGGAGAGTAGGGCTATAACCTTGCAGAAGGAGACTTTAAATGTCTCCACCACTTAGACCACAGAAAGCTGTGGCCACCCTCCTGTCCTACCTGCTTCACATTACAAATAAATTGCAGGCTGGGTCAAAACGTCCAGGGGGAGGCACCTGCCCTAGATCAGTGTTTTGCAAACTACAGTTCATGGGCAGGGAATTCAATATAATGGAACAGAACTGGCAAGAGCAAGAAAAAGTGGACTGCGCATGGCAGAGATTCAGTATTGTTTAAGTTTTGTTTCACATATATTTTGTGTATCTTATACTGGGTTGCCAAATAAAATGTTTCTTACAATAGATCCTAGCTTTGGGGGGGGGGGGTAAAAACACGCCACCTAGGTGACGCACGTTGAGGAGCCACGCTAGGACTGACCCCAGTGCAGAGGCCAACCTTCCCACCCCTCACCAGGTAAGCCAAGCATTTTGCACTGGTGTGACCCGTGCAAGATGCTCAGCCCAGCACCTGGCCATAGTCTAAGCTCAAGATCAGGGCGCTGTTCCTGTTATTTGAGGTCAGACAATGGGAAGCTCCTTCCCTCTCTGCGGAGAAGAAATGGCTGATTTGTTCTTCTGCCCAAAAAGAGGTGGGCCAGGCACTTGCTGAGTCTCCCTGTTAGGCAGCAGGCAGGCCAAGCCGCTGTCCCCAAAAACAAATCTCAAGTGCTCAAAATGGGAAAGGTGTTTACTGGGTGTCCAGTCTCAGGCCCTGGCTGGGGGTTGGGAGGCAGGTCTGGGGTCCCTTCCCCCAGCATCAGCATGGAGGCCTCGGGAAGCTGGTGCAGATTCTTGATGGCTCCCAACCACTTTTTTCAGGCTGGAGAATTTCCACACATAGAACTCTCCCCCCACATCTCCAGTCGGCTCAGCATGAGGCTGGAGGGCTCCACTCTGCGAATGTTAAGGTCTTGTTTCCGTCTTAGCTCCAAAACACGAAGGCTACTCGTGGGCTCCTCCTTCAGGCAGGGCTTGGCCTTTGCAGGAGGTGTGTCTGTGTCCAGGGCTGCAACCCAGCCTTCCACACTGGCCGGGTGTCTGAGGGTGGCAGGAGGCCAGGCTCCCCCCAGAACCCCATGGTCCTTGGGGTACCCCACAGCCTGGCTCACGGATGCTTCCACCGAGTGTGCTTTTGCAGCGTGTTCTGCTCCATAAATCGACGGGGGCAGTGGGGGCACTGAAATGGGCGCTCCCCCGAGTGGACCCGGCTGTGCTGGGCCAGCTCCCCCGCCTCACGGAAGCGGCGAGGGCAGAGCGGACAGCCATGGGGTCGCCCGCCGCCGGCCCGGTGAATGGAGTGGTGCCGAGCCAGGTGGCTGGCCCGCTTGAATGCCTTCCCACAGGTGTCACACTCGAAGGGCTTCACCTCCGAGTGGGTGATGCTGTGTCGCTGCAGGTAGGACATGTACTCGAAGACCCGGGAGCACACGGGGCAGCTGTAGCACTTTTTCTGAGCTGATGCCCCATCTGCCCCAGGCTCTCTCTGAGACTCCTGGTCCACCAGCACAGTGTATGGGATGCCCTGGGTGTCAATAAGCAGGTAGTGGTTGGGCCTCGGAGACGAGGAAGTCTGGGGAGGTCCTGTGGAGGAGGAGGGTCCGGGTTCTGGAGACCTGCCTGTCGGAGAGGGAGGGGCCTCCATGGCCTCTGCAGAGGGAAGCGCCAGGGGCTGCGGGCAGGGGGACGACGGCAGCACCAGCATCCGGAGGGGTGGCTAAGGCCTGGTGGACGGGACAGAGTATGAGGTTACATGAAGGAGGGAAGCTGGCTGACAAGCTCTGTTCTTTACCCTCCGCATACCCTGCGCAGAACCTGTGCATCCCCCAGCCTCCGTCCCTGGTCTCTGTGACCTTCTGTAAAGCTTCTAGGGTCCATCACACACTGTAAGCACCGGCACACCCTGACCTCGCTCTGTCCTCCTCCTCTGTACCCTCCTCAGGTGCCTGGACGCCCCTCTACTCCGGCCCCGCCCCCTAGACCTGCAGGTCTCTCTCGGCTCTCCACGCCCCTGACCCGGGTCTGGGTGTCGCCCATCCTATTACTCCACCCAGAAGCCTGGTCTACCCCTTCCATATTCGCCCAGGCCTCCAACGGGCTGCCACGTTAAGATCCGCGGGTCCTGACCCGCCATCCAACAACCTCCCTGAACACCCCTGTGCCCCCCTCCTAGCCCGGCTACCTCTAGATTCTCTCTAGTCCACGCCCATCCAGCTGTTCCCCTCCCAAGTTCTTTCTGGGTCCTAGCGCTCTCTAGGGCGCCGCCCCCGGTCGGCGGCTCGGCCTCGGAGCCCAGCTCCGCGAGTTCGGGGCGGTGCCCGCAGGAGCCCCCACAGCGGCCCCTCCCCTCCCAGCGCTCAGGTACCCGCTCCCGGCCCCGCCCCTCTCGCGGCCCGCTCCCCGCTCCCTCCCGCCTCCCGGCCCCCGTACCCGGTGCAGCAGCCTCTCGGGTCCGGGCGACTCCGGAACGGCCCCGGGCTACCCCCGTGATCGCAGGTGGTGGCGGGACGGGCGCCTCTGGGTGTCCCCCGGGAGCGGGTGGCACCGGTAACAGGAGACCGGACCGGGGCGCGGAGAAGAGGGTTCAGGGGAGGAAGGTGGGGGCGGGGCGCCTGGGCCTTCGGGAAACGGATCCGGCCAGAAACACACGCCGAGAGGAAGGTTCCCAGGTGCTAAGGTCCTGGCTGCCCCTTCCCACCGCGCTGCCCACCCCCCAACACACACACGCAAATCAAAGCCCTAAAGTGGAGTGCGGAATGTTTATTGAGGAAGGAGTGAGGGTTGTGGGTGGAAAGGGAGAGATACAGAAGTGAGCCAGACCGTGCCGTGCTCTTTTGTCAAATCTTCCGCGCACTCAACCGTTCACCACTTCGGAGTAGAAGCCCAAGGCTCAGAGACGTTATGTCACTTGCAAAGGCTCACACAGCACAGCCGGTCCGGAACCCAGTTCCGAGACCGGCTCCCAGGCCCAGAGAGGGGCAACGACTTGGTCTACATCACACAGCTAAACAGGAAGGTAAGGAAGGAATGGTGTTTCTCCCTTTGGACAGATGGAGAAACTGAAGCCCCGGGTAAGACAGGAACCTCGGAGAGGCAGGGAGCTCGTGTGGGCGTGACGCTGTGTGGCTCGAGAGGCCCCGAGGGTCTGGAACTCAATGGAGGCGCACGTGCTGCGCCAGCTCCGCGGCGTCCTGGAAGCGGCGTGGGCAGAGCGGGCAGGTGTGCGGCGGGCCTGCACGGGCGCGGTGCGTGGCGCGGTGCCGCGACAGGTGGCTGGAGCGCTTGAAGGCCTTGCCGCAGGCGCCGCACGTGAAGGGCTTGAGGTCCGAGTGCGACACGCGGTGGCTCTGCAGCCGCAGAGGGCTGGCAAAGACGCGAGCGCACTCTGGGCAGCTGTAGCCCTTGCGCGGCCCGGGTTCTCCCGGCGCTGCCTCGCGCTGGGGCGGGCCCCGGGGCTCCTCCTCCAGCTGCACTGTGTATGTGTAGGGGACCCCGTTGGCGTCGATGAGCAGGTGGCGGCCCAGCCGCGGGGGTCGGGGCCCTGCGGCCGAGGATGGAGTGGAGGAAGGGCCTTCCGTCTTGGGGAAAGGGGGAGCCTTGGGGGGCGGTGGGTCCATGGCCTCTGGGGAGGAGGACCGAGGGTGGGGTGGCCGAGGCGGCAGCAGCAGCATCTGGGGTGTCAGCTGGGAGCAGTGGAGGGGAAAGACATTAAAATCGCCACTTCCTGGGGGAAAGTGTCCCCATTACCACTGCTTGTTAGGCCCTCGATACCACTGACCTACCTCTCCTGAAAAAAAGAACCCGACTCTAGGCCAGACGGCTCTGGTTCCACCAAGCCGCTCCCAGGACACCTCCAAGTGAGCCGGCATAGCCCTGCTGTTCCTCCTGCGGCTCCCTCTCAGCCCCCGGGCCAGGCCAGGCCAGGCCAGGGGTCCCTATCCTGCCATTTTCCTTCTCCCCAACTCCCCCACAGCCTGTCAATCTCCAAGTCTGTTTCCTCTCTACAGCTTCGTGGTCTCTTTTATTCCTAAGGGGTCGCTCACTTTCTCGTCTTCCCAGGACCAGCTGGGGGGGCCAGCCCAGCAGCCTCGTTCTTTGGAAGACCTCCCCATCTCTGCACACAGCGTGGCCTCGCTTACATTCCTTCCTTGGTACACCCCCAGAACGTCAGTTTTCACTCTGGGCTTCTCTCTTCTGACCCTACACTTCACACCGACTCTCAACCTCCTCCTCGCCTAGCGGACCCATTGTCTGGATCTCATGCACACATCCCTAGGACGCCTCAACTGCCTGCTTCTATGGACCCCACACACCCTGAGCCTCGAAATGCGCCCCAGGGGTGCCCCCCTCTGCCCGCCCCTAGACTCAAGTCAACGACATCTGTATTTCTTCTGTCTGTGTCCCTCGGGGGCCTCGTCCCATTCCCCGCTACCCTCACCGGGGTCCCTGGAGCCCCCTTCCTCTCCCCTCGGGGTGCATCTGGCACCGCTGTTTCTCCATCCCTCCAGCCCGCTCCTCGGTCCGCCTTCTTCGGTAACCCCAGAGCCTGGGGTCCCCCGTCCCCCTTCTCGCTGCACCCTCAGGGCCTCGCTCCCTCCAGTCCCCCCCGACCCGACCCCGGCTCCCACCGAGCCGGGCCCCACCC
>NC_048229.1:26349092-26373531 GCF_002007445.2 Ailuropoda melanoleuca
CGAGACTTCCGGGAGCTCCGGGCCGGCGGCGCCGGAGACGCGGGCGCGGGGGGCGCGGGCGCGGGGGCGCGAGGGGCGGCGGCGTCGCTGGAAAAGGGCACCGTCCGGAAACGCGCACGCCGCAACGAACGTTCCGCTGTCCCGGAGCGGGCCGCTCCCACGGGCAGCTTCCACTGAACCCCGGGGGTGCGGGCGGAAGGCGCCGGCTGCACGGTGATTGCCTTGCTCCTCCTCCCCTCCGCACCCGACGGGAACTGTTCGGACGCCGCGACACAACATCGATTAATAAACGGGCTAGGCGGTCCGTGTGCCTGATGCTCCTCAAGGAAGGGGCGCACCCAGGTTTGTCCAGTCGCGGCTGGGCTGTCCCGCCTGCTCCCCCTGCTCGGCAATGCCAAGGGCGGGAGCAGGGGTGGTTCTGTCGGTCGGGCAGACCGGGATACCGAGGCCCACGGCAGGCCAGGCGTCACCCGTTACAGAGATGGGGAGCTGTGGCGTTCCCCACTGGACGGATGGAGACGCGGAGGCCACGAAAGGCCAGACACTGGGGGATGTGGAGGTGGGGAAGGGTGGCTCTTCGCGTCGGGCTGATGGGGAAGTTGAGGCCCGAGAAGGCGCGGCAGCCGTGTCTTGGTGGTCTCCAGCACAAAGCGCTGTACGCGGGGGGAAAGCACGGCAGTGCCTCGGTCCAAGCGCGGAGGGCGCGGCCGGTGGCTGGAGCGCTCGAAGGCCCGGCTGCAGGTGCGACTCGCCGCCGCGCGGCAGCTACACGGGGAGCCGCCCTTGGGGCGCCCGCTGCTTGTCCCGCAGCCACGCCCCGAACAGTCAAAGAGCAGGGCGGGGCGGGGCGCGCGCTGCACGGGACGCGGCCGGAGACCGGACGGCAGCAGCTCGGGGGTAGAGGCGGCGGGGAGCGCGGAGCGGAGAAAAAGGGCGTTATTGTCGCGCGCAGCCCCAGGACCTAGGGGAGTGGGGGGCGGTCAGAGCTGCAGTCCAATGAGCTACCAAAAAGAATTGTCTGCGAGGACTAGCCAAGTGTGGCTACTGTGGCCGAGGGCCTGAGTTTTAAATGCTCTTTCTCTTAAGGTAAATCTAAATGGCCACACGTGGCTAGTGGCTGCCTGTGCTTTGGGACAGCTCCCACCACCCTCAACCAGTTGCAAACTGGAGGCCCGCAGGCCAGAAAGGACTCGCACTTGTATTTGGTTTGGACCTTATGTTATTTTTCAGTGTTTTACTGGGCAATATTTAAGAAGCCAGAAAATACACAAATTCAAAACTCCAGACACACGTGGAAAACAATTTCTAGATGTGGCAATAAGCTGGAGCTGAGAAAGCATTCTTCTGAAAACCTTCCAGAAACCTCCAAACATTTGTAGAATTAGGCTAAAATTAGAGATCCTCTAGAACGAGCCATGTGTGGCTCTGGGATGCTTGACATGCGTCCCGTGTGAATTGAGATATGCTGTAAATGCAAGATGCCCAGAAGATTCTGAAGACTTCATTTGAAAAGAAAAAAGTTAGGACTCTTTCGTGAATGATTTTTATATTGGTCACATTTTGAAGTGATGATACTTTTGATATACTGGGTTAAATAAGGCATCTTATTCAAATCGGCATCACCTGTTTTGTTTCACATTTTTTTTTAGTGTGGCTCACATTCTGTTTCTGCGGGACGGCACTGTCCTGGGATATGTCCTCCCCGAGCAGCAGGGGGAATGGGGACTAGTGAACAGAGGGCAACTACACCATCTGTCTACACCAGGGTTTCTCAGCTCTGGCACTACTGAGTGTTTGGAGGTCGATTATTCTTGGTGTAGGGGGCTGTCCTCTACAATGGAGGGTTATCATCCAGAGGCCCGTACCCTCCCTCATCCCCACCTCCCCCTTGTGACAGCGTACATGCCAAGTGTCCCCCAGGGCCACACGGATTCTGGTCTACACAGACAACTACCCGATGCGTCTCCTGCCCAGACCCCTCTCGTGAGTTTCAGAACCAGATAACTAGCTGCATCCATGACAGCCGCACTACCCCACCGCACACCCATCCCTGGAAATGATGACAAGCAGTGACCGGCATTTCCTGAGCCCTTACTATGATATTAAGTGTATTGCCTCCCCGGAGCTGACCTACGAAGTAGGCGTCATGAAGACCCGTTTTATGAGGGAGATGAGTGAAGCTGGGAGAGATCATGTGATTGGCCTGGGGTCACACCTCCTCAGGCCAGCAAGTGCTTCTGCCTGACCCAAGCCAGAGCTGGTGGCCACCTCACACTTCCCCCCCACCTGCCCCACCACCGCTATTTTGCCCCCTGCTTACAGGGAGAGCCTCCCACCCACGCTCTGCCTCCTCCAGGGCCTCTGTTTGCTGTTACCTGTCTCTGGAGCATTGCCTTTAGCGCCTCACCAGGACAGAGCCTTTCTGACCACTCAGGTCTCCACTCAGACAGTATCTCATTAGTGAAGCTTTGCTGACTGTGTCTGAGGTCAAGCAAGTGCCACTCGCTCTGCCTCCTCATTCTCTTTTTTCTCTTTCAACATCCCATAGGGGCTCTCCGTGATGGTCTGGCTTATTTATCGATTTACTCTTCTCCTGTCTGCCTTTCCCACTCCACAAAGGCAGAGAGTTCTGTCTTGGTTGACATTGTAGCCTCAGAACCTGGCAAAGGTCTTGGGAGAGGGTAGGGACTCAATTCAATTTTGGCTGAATGAATGAATGATTCCAATCACCCCATCCAAAAGTGAAGCATTCTCTACCCCCCCCAAAAAAAAAACCTTGCTTCTCTCCTGGGACATGATCATGGTGAAGCCCCACATTCACTTGAGTCCAGAACCTTGGATGTCCTCATTCTCCCCCACCCCGCCTTCCTCAGCTCCCCAGAGCCAGACAGCATCCCTCGCCTCACACTCCTGAGCTCCAACCACACACAGCACCTCGCAGCCCCCAACCGCACCTTGAACTTACACGGCTCTAGGTGCAAAGGCTGCTGTGTTTCCCTCGGCCTGCAACTCTTCCCCTTGCCTCTGCTGGAAGCCTCCTCCTCAGTCTTCCGGAATCCTGTGTCCTGGCCTCCCAGACTGGCTAGGCGTCTCCTGTATGCCCGGCTCACCAGCTCCAGAAGGACCCTCCCCCAGCCCGGCCTGGCACTCCAGGGCTCTCTCCATCTGCCCCAGCCACCCTGACTGCTCAGCCACACTTGAGATTTTGGAACACTGTGCCTCTGCTCGCGCTGGCTGTCTGGCAGTCCCACCCTGGCCCCTCTCCTGTCAAACACTGTGGCCCTCAGCAATCTCTCCAGCTTCATCTGTGACCAGTTATTCATGTCCCCAGCATTCAGCAGTTCACATTGCCTCTCAGTGATCTAGTGAGGCAGGTCCTCCACTGAGCCTCAGGAGGGGCACGAGGCTTGCATCTGCTCCCCAACCCAAGGGGCAGGGACAGTATCAAGCCTGGGGTGCCCCGCTCCAGCATCATCACTTCCCTCCACAGCCTGCACCCTGAGCCCTGCCCCCTGAGCCCTGCCCCCATCAGGAACTGTTCCTGGACCACTCTCCTCTCAACACCCACCGTTCACGCCACACGACCTTGCATTCCTGGGCAACGAGCCCTTCTCCTCTTTAAGGAATGAACGATTGCTAGGCCTTTGCCTCTGGGTCAATCTGGGTCTTAGTAATCCACTCACCAGGCTTCCTGCCCTCCTCTCTGCACCCCATCCCATGTCTCCCTGACCCTCACTGGCAGGGGTTTTCAGTCTCCAAGCCCCCCTGCCCTTGGGGCCACTCGGTCCTATACCCCGAGCCCTCACTGCTCCATTGGGCAGGATCCTAACAATGCCACACCTTCAGCTCCCACTCACTCCTCCAAGCCTTGGCTCAGCCATCCTACCCTGGTGCAGTTGACTTTTCAGTAAGTGGAAGCATCGATGAGTTCCAGGAAGGCTCCAACCTCCCAAGTAGAGGGAGGTGTGCCTAAGAAAGTTCTCTGGCACAATAACTCACACCCACAAAGGAAAAGTTCCCACATAATTTGGGTTTAGGCTCCATCCCAAAAACTTAAGAAGAATCAAAACTCAGCAGGTCCCATGAGTTGGGAAAAATAAGGGAGCAGTACTTACTGCCTTTGGACAGAATTGCACACTTGTAACTCACCTACGATACTGACATCTCATTCCAGCCCACTTACAGATGGGAAACTGGGTTACAGAATGGGACAGTGGTCCATCCTGGGCTATAAATAGGGGCTCTGGCAGAGTCAGGGATCCCACAGGAGGCTCCCGCCTCTCACCCCTGACTAGAGTTGGCTGGGGAACCACAAGCCATTCCCTCTTCCAGAACCGAGGAAATGGAGGTTCGGGTCACACAGCAAGTAAGATCAGAGCCTCTGCCATCTGTACCAAAAACAAGATATTCTATGGAGTTTCCGTGGCCTCTCCGCCGTCTAGCAAGTTCCTTCCAGCCTGCACGTGCTGGGCCAGGCGCCAAGCATCCTTCGGACTCCAGGACAGAGCCGGTCGGCGCAGGCGCGGGGGCCACCCAGCCGGGCCGGTGCGCTAATGAAGCGAGGCTTCGCTGCAGCCCTTGCAGGCTCGGACCACGCGCCAGAGCTCCGAGCGGGCGACGCTGTGGTTCCCCGGTGCGCGCAGCTCTTGCGGACCCCGATCACTGGGGGCCGGTGAAGCCTCGGGGTGGGGTGGAGGGCGCTGGGCTCCGGCCCGCGGGCCCGGATCACTGGGGGCCGGTGAAGCCAAGCGGGGAGGGGGGGTGGGCTGGGCCAGGCCCGCGGGCCTCCTCCCTGCGCATGCGCACCCCGACCAACTGGAAGGGTCTGCGGCCTCCGGGGGGCGCAGGGGGAGGCGGATCCGCTGAGGGGCGGGGACGCGGGCGGGAAGGAGGGACCCGGGCAGGCCTACCTCGGGGCGCCGCTGGGCGCCCAGCGCTGTGCGGTCAGCTCCAGGGGCGGCCCCGCGCCCGACCCCGCCGCCTCTATGGCCAGACGCCGCCCCGGAAATCCGCCCTGGCGGGAAACGAACACCCACAAACGACGGTTCCGGCGTCGCAGGGGGACCGACGACAACCAAAATTAGAAGGGGCTGTCCGTTTCTCTGTGGCCACACAGCAAAGACAGAGGGCCGGAAGGATGCTCGCCCTGCGACAGCGGAGGAAACCCCGGCCTCGACACTTAATACGTCACACGGCAAGAAGGCAGAGTGCCTGTGGGGAAACCGAGGCCAGAGACAGGCGGTCAGTGGCCCAGGGCCCGTGACGCCAGTGACCGTGACGCCAGTCCCTCCGTGGGGCTGGAGTCGTGGACGGAAATGACCCCAGATCCAGAACACAGCTGAACCCTTGGCCTCCATCTCCGCAGCCGGCCAGGAAGGCCCTCCCCGAGGAATCCAGCGGGATCTGATGGGACAAGTCCCGGAGAGATGGGGGGGGGGGGCGGAGCAGCGCTGGCAGAGGCGGCTGGAGCGCGAAGGTCTTTCCGCAGGGGCCGCACACTCGGGCCAGAATCCCCAGTATGAGACCCGTGCAGGCTGAGGTAGGGCGCGCTCCTACAGCATGCACAAGCCCGGTGGCAGTCACCCATCTCCCAATGCATCATCGCGCGTGGCTTCCTACAGCCCCAGTAGGACATAAGCAGAGCAGGGCCAATAGAGAAGTGACCGCTGGAGCACCGGGGCCCAAGTGAGGACAGAACAGGTGACCGACACGACCTGGTTGGGGATGTGTCCCACGACTTTCCCAGCTTTAAAACGGGGAGGAAGAAACAAGAACAAGGCAAGAAACTAGATGTCTTAGCAGGTTTGGCAAATCATTGCCATCGGGTGCCAATAGCGAGGAGAGAATTCGTTCCCAGCTTACAGAGGGAGGACTGAAGCCAGAGAGTGAACTCCCCAGTCATAAATCCCACCCGATGCAGTTAAAACCCAGAGTCCCTGCCTCTTGGGGGAGGCTCAAGGGGAAAAGATCATTAACTCCCTTAGGAGTGAGGGCATCTTTTTCATTACTTTCTCCTGCTTTCCCTGTCACCCTTAGGCCTGCAGGGCAGCTCGATGTTGGAGATCATTCAGTCTGGGATACAACAGCCCAGGGGCTGCCGGTCCACATGCCAGAGCCATGCTCTGCAACCCACATCTCTCAAGCTCCACGTTGGAGAGCTGGGGAAGCATTCCCCGCACACCGTTCACTAAACGCATAGCTTTGTGACCATATCAGTAGTAGACTCAGCTTGCCTTAATGCACCACGGTATGCTGAGAACACATACAGGAAGCCAGAGGGACTGGCTGGTGCTGGCCAGACGGCTAGATTGCTTGAAGGCCTTGCCACAAGCCTCACAGACACCAGACCGGACATCCAAGTGGGACAGGCCATGAGCCTTGAGACAGACAGCATTCTTGAAGACCTGAGGCACTTAGGATTGCTGTCAACCAGGAGGGAGGCAGCTCCCTCATCTTGCAGGCTGTCATCAGGCCCCTCCATGCCCATCATGTATCTGTAGGTATACGGTATGTCCCTCTGGGCACTGAGCAGGTACTGGCCTTGACCCAGGGCAGGAAATGAGCCCGAAAGCCCAAAGAAAGGAAGAGGGGCAAACTCAGGGGAAGGGTATTAGCAGAGGATAGGAGAAGCTTCCGTTGCTGAAAACAAAGCCATGCACCCTTAAGTCCAGACAAGCAGCTAAAGGAGGGAAACCTGCATTAAGTGAAGGCAGGGACAGTCAAGCTAAGGGCTGTGGTGACAAAGGACCTCCCTGCATCCCCCAGTCTTGACGTACCCACGTCATCCTCCGCCCTCTACTCCTTCAACCAACAAGGGGCCGGGGGTCTTCCATGGCCCTCTATGTGCCACACGCTTGACTTGCTGACTTGACCGCTTCTTCCCGCTCCCAGGATTCACACAGGCCTCTAGCATCCATCAACCACTCCCTCCTGGTGTGCACTGAGACCCTCTCACCCTCCCCCAGAATCCGCACGACCCCTGTGCTTTCCCTTATGATGCTGCTCTCCGTCGGGTCTTCCAAACGCCCAGCGGGGAGGACGCAGCTCCCTCCTTCCTCCTAGGACCCCCACGCTGCCAGCCTCGAGATCCTGTCCTTGCAAGCTTGTCTTGCAACGCCAAGCGTCTGCATCCCCCCCGAGGGGTCTCCCCTCTGACGGCCGGCATTCCACCCCTTCCTCTGTCCCTCCCCATGGCCTCGCCGGTGTCGGCCCCTTCCTTGCCCCCCCAAGGGTCATCCGACCCTTGCCCTGTCCCTGGCAGCTCAGCTCCTCTCCTTCCCACCCCCCCTGGATGCCCACCGGAGCCTCGCCCCAGACTGGGCAGAGCCCTGCCTCTCAGCACGAGGTCCTTAAGCTTCCGGACCCCTACTCCGGGCTCGGCCCTTTCTGTCCGTGCGGGCTGACCAGTGGGCACCCAGGGAGGTTGGCCCCAGACTCTCAGCAGGGGCGGGACTCGGTCTTCTGAAAGCCCTAAAGGGACCATTGATGGGGAGTGTTCACGTGAAAGCCTTCCAGACAGAAACACACGCCACCACAAGAAAGGTTCCAAGAACCTTTTGTTCCACTGAGGGGACTCTCATTCCTTCAGTCCTTCAACAAATACTTGTTAAGTGTCTCCTTCGTGGCATCTTCCGGGGATAAACGAGTGAGCAAACCAGACCGAGGTAGTCAATGCCTTCCTTC
This sequence comes from Ailuropoda melanoleuca, assembly GCF_002007445.2. Lineage (NCBI taxonomy): Eukaryota > Metazoa > Chordata > Mammalia > Carnivora > Ursidae > Ailuropoda > Ailuropoda melanoleuca. The sequence goes on from NC_048229.1 coordinate 26,356,776, forward strand.
CCTCTGGAGGGGACACCTGCAGCAGCAAGAAGCGCTCCTGGGCCTCATGGGGGCGACAAAGACCAAATTATTGCACTGTCACCCCACCTAAGCACCTGGGGGAGGCAGGGAAGGATGACAATCAGTTGACCGAATACATCACTGAAGAATCTTACATTCGGGAGACAGGAATTTCAAAGGAGAAGGTCCTTTAGTGTCTCAAACTCAGCCCTACCGTTTTTCTGAGAAAAGTGAAGCCCAGAGAGGTTAAGTAAACTGTTGGTCACGCAGCAGGTGGTCACCAGAGCCAGGATGGCAACTCAGAGCTGGGACTCGACAATTTCTCATCCCATTATGTTCATTTTAGGGAAACCGTTCTGTGGCCCCTGAGAGTTACAAGGGATGAAACCAGAAAGCTAAGGCTGAAAATGAGAGCACTTCCTCGGGGAAAGACTCGCCGACGCAGACGGGGGGATCGTCCAGCGTGGAGTGGTCGGTCTGGGGCTGGCCAACTACATGCTGGCTGAGCGTGCGGGCGGAACCCAGACTCCATGCTAACTGTCTGGAAGGATGAAGCATTCCGTCAGATTTTGTGGCAAACTTTGGATTTTAACGAAGCAGCTTAGAAAGGACAGGATCCCAGTACAGTCTCCAATCAGACCCCAAATCTCTCCAGGTGAATCTGAGAAGTGTTGTGTGACTCAGTTTCCCCACCTGTCATATAGAGGCCACCATTCTTTTTTTTTTTAATATATAAGATGTAAATTACACAAAGTAAGAGATCAGTGAATTTTTACATATATACACAGCAATATACCCAGCACCCCAGAGAGCTCCCCCGAATGCTTCCTGTCAGTCATTAACCCCCAGCAAGGGTAACTAACCACTTCTTCTGATTTCAACTCCCAAAGGCTACTTTGACTTGTTTTTAAACCTCATATAAATATAATTATATTGTACTTTTTCATGTCTGACTTCTTTCACTCAACACGTCAGCCATGCTGTTGTTTCCAACAGTTCGTTTGTTTTTGTTTTCCCATTGCTGTGTAGGTTCTGTTGTATGGCTATCCCACAATTTCCTTCTTTCTTCTGTTTAACTGGTGATGGCCATTCGTATTGAGCTTTGGTCTACAATGAACAAGGCTACTGGGAATGTTCTTGTACATGTCTTTTGGTGGATGTAAGGATGCACTTCTTATGGGTGTGTATCTGGGAATGGAGGTGCTGCGACCTGGAGTATATGCCCGCTTAGCCTTAGTGTGCATTAATGGTCTTCGAAGTCGCTGCAGCAATTTGCATACCTGTCAGGAGCGTATGTAGGTTCCAGCTGCTTCACAGCCTCCCCAACACTTGATCCTGAAAGTCTTAACTTTCAGCCTAGTGGGTGGGAAATGATTCTCATTTCATACCTTCCTGATGCCCAATGATGCCGAGCACATCTGCTTGTGTTCACCGGCCACTTTAATAGCTTCTGTTTTGAAACATCTGGCCCATTTTTAAGTGGAGAGATCTCTCTCGATGGCCAGGGAGGAGGCCTGACAGGCTGAAGAAACCAAGGTCTGGAAAAGCTGAACAATGTGCTCACGTTACACAACATTTCCAGTCCATTGGGCTGCCATCAGAGAACACTGATCTGGGATGGCAGAAATGTACTTCTCACAGTTCCGGAGGCTGGGAAGGCTATGGTCAAAATGCCAGCAGATTCAGTGTCCAAACTCACAGCACCTTCTTTCCTCGCATGGACGGGGCGAGGGAGCTCTCTGGGGTCTCTTTTGTAACAGCATTAAACCCATTCACGAAGCCTCCACCCTCATGACCTAATGAATTGCCAAAAGCCCCATCTCCTAATACCATCACATTGGGGATGAGGTTTCCACAGAGGGGAGGGTGGAGACACATTCAGTCTGTGGAAGCAGCCATGCAGACACATACACACAGTCTTCAGCTTAGCACCTGAGTCTCTGAGAGTGAATATGGTCAGACACTGCCCTGCCTCCAGCCCCCAACTTAACGTACTTACCACGAATCTGGCAGCAGCTGTGGTACAAAGGGCAAGAAAAAGAAGCTGGTGGGTGCTTCCAGCGGCCATGAGTAGTTCAAGTCCAAGTGGGAGGTGCTGCGGGACCTGGAGGAAAAGGCCGTTGGGTGAACCCAAAGACACTAGCACTTGACAAGGATGTAGGGAAACTGGAACCTTCAGATGTTGCTGGTGGGAATACAAAATGGTACGTTTCCTCAGAAAGTTAAAGATGAAAATTACCATGTGACCCAGCAATTCCATTTGCAGACAGACACTAAACAAAACTGAAAATATATGTTCATACAAAACCTTAAGCATGAATGTTCAGAGCAGTGTTACTCATAAGGGCAAAAACGTGGAAAGAAACCAAATGTCCACCAGTGTCTGAGAAGTGGATACATCATGCGGTGTATCCATTCCGTGGAATATTACTCAGCCGGGACCAGGAGGCCTAGAGAACTACTTGTTCTTCAGAGTAACTAAGCATAATGCCCACAGCCAGGGACAATGCTGGCTGGAGACATCCACAGGTCCTAGCCCGAGGAACCTGGACTATATGCTGCACCTCTATGGGAGGGTTTTGAGCTAGGCAGGGACACTACCGTGTGAGGGCTTTGGGATTCCTCCGAAACTAGTGGCCTGAGGTCAGCAAGAGAGAAGCTTGGGGGGAAGGGGAGCTGGAGGCAGGCAGGAGTCAAAGGACGCCTTCTGGAGGAATTAAGCCGTGTAAAACCAGCCACATTCCTTCCGAAAGCTTACTCGAAGCTGCGGTAATAGCCCACGACCTAGCAGCTGGAGGTATGAAGTGCTGTGCTTGGCCAGGGCACAAAGCAGTGAGAGACGGGGCTGGAGGGCTTGGTGGGCACTTCATGAAGGGTTTTTGTCCTGGGACAAGAGGGAGCCACGGAACGACAAGGTCGGACCTGCGTTTCAGAAAGATCCGTCGGCCCGTGTTGGCGGGCTAGTGGAAGCTGAGGGACGAGGGAGGGGACTGAAAGAATGAAGCCCGAGCTAGGGAAGGGATGGTGGGCGTGGAGATGTCAAGAGCGACTGCACAGGGACCCCTAAATTCCCGCTGTTCGCGCTCGGCTGGCTGACTGCAATGCCTTGGAGAGTCTCAGAACTGCAGAGAGGGATTCGCCCCCGGGAATACCAACAGCACTAGGTCGCGCGCGGTCCGGGGTCCGTGCAAAGGCGTCACTACGCTCGGCGCCTGCATACCTGCTTTCATTGAATCACCCTGCGAGGTAACACATAACCACGCCCGTTTTGCAGGAAGGAAAACTGAGGCTCAGCGAGAGAGTTCACTGCGTAAGGGCAAACGGGTACCGGCTGCGACCCAGACCGAAAAACACCGCCATCGCTGCAGCCAAGAGTCTGTCCCGTCGCAGCTTCAGTTCCCGCCTTCGGAGGCCAAGCCCCTTGCCCACACCCCCTTTCTTCCGCCCCGACCACCACGGCCCTTCCCGCCTCCTCCGGCCTCTCTATGGTTTTCCCTCCCGCCCTTCTACACACACTTCCTCCTGTTTCCTCCCACCCTGGCTGCGCTCTCCGCCGCCACCCTCTCTATGGTTCCCCTCTCCGCCGCTCACATGGTGTCCGCTGTTTCTCCAAGTAATTCAGTCCCGGCCGTCAGCCTGTCGCGCCGGTCCGAGCCGAGCTGGGGCGGCCTCTCTGGTCCGGCCGGGCGGAAGTGGCGGCCACGGGGACAGCGACTGTAAGCAAGGCCCGGGCAAGGAGGGACCGTGACTTCCAGGGACAGACCCTGGGAAGAAGGTGCGCCGTCCAGGCCCTCCTGGAAAATGCTCCGGACGGAAACACAAGGCCCAGAGAGGAAGGATCCGCTTTCCGCTAGGCCTCCTCCCTCCCCCTCCTCCCTCCCCCTCCCCCCTCCNAACGTGTGAGGATGAGCTATTCTTTAAGGATTTCTAGTGGTTTAGGACTGCAGACAACCATAATTACCAGCTATTTATTCATTCACATACTTGTGTATTATCTCATCAGTTTAATAAATGTTTATTGAATACCTGTCACACCCCAGACACTGGTGCGGGCGCTGGAGATGCAGCAGGAAATGATATACCAATGGTCTTTACTTCTATTCTAAGGATTTTATTTATTAATTAGAGAGAGAGAGAAAGCACAAGCAGGGCAGAGAGAGAGACAGAGAGAGCACAAGCAAGGCAGAGGGAGAGGGAGAAGCAGGCTTTTGGCTGAGCAGGGAGCCCAACACAGGACTCGATCCCAGGACCCTGGGATCATGACCTGAGCCGAAGGTAGACGCTTAACCCACTGAGCCACCCAGGAGCCCCATGGTCTCCACCTTAGAAAGCTTGCAATCTGATGAGAATTTTCCATGGAATGGATGTGAGGTTTTTAAAAATCAGATTGTAAAAATCATCCACAGGCTCAAATGGCCACCTGCCTGACTCAGTGGGAAGAGCATGCGACGCTTGATCTCGGGATCATGAGTTCAAGCCCCGCATGGGGCGTAGAGATTACTTAGATAGATAGATAGATAGATAGATAGATAGATAGATAGATAGATAGATAGATAGATAAATAAATAAAATATAAATATTATCTAGAGGCTCTTTCTACCTTTGGCTATTATGAATAATGGTGCTATAAGCATTTCTTCACAAATTTTCGTGTGGACAAATATCTTGATTTCTCTTGGGTACATCCTTAGGAGTGGAATTGCTGGGTCATAGGGTAACCCTAACAGCCAATTCATTTAAAAAGCAGAAGATCCAGCCCAGCAAGAAGAAGTGATGTGCTCACAGTAGGGACAGAAAGAAACAAGACTAGACCCCACATCTTCTGATTTCAAATTCAGGACTCTTTCTGCCATTTTTTTTTAAAGATTTTATTTATTTATTTATTTGACAGAGATAGAGACAGCCAGTGAGAGAGGGAACACAAGCAGGGGGAGTGGGAGAGGAAGAAGCAGGCTCATAGCAGAGGAGCCTGACGTGGGGCTCGATCCCATAACGCCGGGATCACGCCCTGAGCCGAAGGCAGACGCTTAACCGCTGTGCCACCCAGGCGCCCCTCTTTCTGCCATTTTATAGTGGTTCCACGTGGCCAGACTTCTAGCTTCAGATCATGCAGCAGACTATTAATGTAGTGCCGGGCCATGAGGCACTCGGGCAAACAGAGAAAAAGGCAGGGAGCCCACATCTGTTGAGCACCACTTGGTTCCAGGAACTACGCTAGACCCATAGCATTCTCCATCTGTGGTGTTCTCAATACAATCCCAGCAAGTAGCATTGTGCTGCCAGTTGTAGGTGACAGTTGTAGGTGACAACTGGATACTGAGAAGGCACATCTTGCCCAAAGTTGCAGAGCAAGTGGATGGGTGGCTCTGAACCCAGTTTTGTCTGACCTGAAAGTTTATGATCACTACACTGAACTATGTTGTCCTCCACAAATAGTTGTCTCTAGCTCTGATATCCAAATTCTCCTATCTCCATTAATTTAGCTACTCGATCATTCATTCATTTGTTCATTCACTCACCACACACTCACTGAGGCCTCCTCTCTGAAATGGACCCAGCCCATGAGAAAGGAGGACAGAGGATGAGCTCTGTGTTAGATGCAATATCATGAATTATCTCGTTTAATAGAAGGAATCTCAATGAAAAACCACGTCACACCCAACTGACTGGCAAAAATTTAAGTTTGACTATCAAATATTAAGAAATATTTCAAGGAACAGGAGCTCCCATCCATCGCTGGTGGAATTTAAGTCAGTAGTAATTATAGCTGATACATACTGCCTACACTACACTTTTCAAATAATGTCTCATTTAATCATCACAGCACCTAACACTCGACCATGTTAAGTAAGTGCTATTATTTTTGCTTTACAAATGCGAACACAGAGAGGGCTGCCTTTCTCATTAGACACAGCAGGACATATAGTGTGTGTGTTTAGGGCTCGTGACATTCTTAGGGGCCCATGAAAAATATATTAATTTTGAAATCAGAAGAAAAAAGAATGTAATCCAGCCTAGCTTAGGCTCATCTTTATACCGACACAGTCGTAAAATATGATTTTAAATATATTTTTTGAAATGAAGGGGCCCAGGAAGGCGGAAATGCAGGGCCCACAAAAGCACTGGAGACGCAGAGTGGTTAAATAATTTACTCAAGAGAGGCGTGTGGGTGGCTCAGTCAGTTAAGCATCCAACTCTGAATTTCGGCTCAGGTCATGATCTCAGGGTCATGACATCGAGCCCTGCATCGGACTCTGTGCTGAGAGTGGAATCTGCTAAAGTTTCTCTCTCTCCCTCTGCTCCTCCCCCTACTCTCTAAAATAAATAAACAGGGGCGCCTGGGTGTCTCAGTCATTAAGCGTCTGCCTTCCACTCAGGGTGTGATCCCAGCGTTCTGGGATCGAGCCCCACATCAGGCTCCTCCGGTGGAAGCCTGCTTCTCCCACTCCCCCTGCTATGTTCCCTCTCTCGCTGGCTGTCTCTATCTCTGTCAAATGAATAAATAAAAAATCTTTTAAAAAAATAAATAAAATAAATAAACAAATCTTTAAAAAAATAATTTACCCAAGAGCCCCCAGGTAGTAAGTGGTGGAGTTATTAGAAAAGCAACTGAATGATATAAATGGGAGTTGAAGATGTTAATTGTCTTTGATCCAGTGATTCAACTTCCAGTGACATAATATAGAGAAAGCTCTCTTTGGGGTTCAAGGAGACATGAGCAAGAACACTCATGGCAGCATTGTTTCTTTTTTTTTTTTTTTTAAAGATTTTATTTATTTATTTGACAGAGATAGAGACCCAGTGAGAGAGGGAACACAAGCAGGGGGAGTGGGAGAGGAAGAAGCAGGCTCATAGCAGAGGAGCCTGATGTGGGGGCTCGATCCCATAACGCCGGGATCACGCCCTGAGCCGAAGGCAGACGCTTAACCGCTGTGCCACCCAGGCGCCCCAACATTGTTTCTAATAATAAAAATTTGGAACGAACCCAATGTCCACCAATAAGAGAATGAAAACATGTAATGTGACATTATTATCAGTGGGATATCACACCAGCATTGACATCAGCAGTAACTAGACTACATGCATTGATATATACAAATATGAAAAGGGGAGGAGCAAAAAGTTAGAGAATGTAGAACTGAAATTTTATCATTTATTAGAAAAATTTTAAAGTAAATTTTTAGTAATCTCTACACCCAATGTGGGACTTGAACTCACAAGCCTGAGATCAGATGTTACATGCTCTTCTGACTGAGCCAACCAGGCACTCCAAATTTATTAGAAAAAATTATTTTTTAAAAGATTTTGTGGGGCGCCTGGGTGTCATTAAGCGTCTGCCTTCGGCTCAGGGCATGATCCCAGGGTCCTGGGATCGAGCCCCACATCAGGCTTCTCAGCTGGGAGCCTGCTTCTTCCTCTCCCACTCCCCCTGCTTGTGTTCCCTCTCTCGCTGGCTGTCTCTATCTCTGTCAAATAAATAAATAAAATCTTTAAAAGAAAGAAAATATTTTCTGTATTTACTTGAGAGAGAGTGCATGAGCAGGGGGGAAGGGCAGAGGGAGAGGGAGAATCAGACTCCCTGTTGAGCGGGGAGCACAACGCAGGGCTTGATCCCGATACCCTGGGATCATGACCTGAGTTAAAGGCAGACACTTAACTGACTGAGCCACCCAGGCATCCTTATTAGAAAAAAAAAAAAATTAAAGCACACAGAACAATATCATACTTTGTATACGTAGGAAGATAAGGAAGACATACCTAGGAATGATAAACAGTAAACACAAAATCTAACCTCAGGAGAGGGTGGGAGAATGGGTGAGGGGTACACAGCTTAGATTGTATCTGTAATGGTGTATATTTTAAGTTTATTACTGAGTATGGGCAGTTGTTTATATTACTGAGTATGTTTTATGTAGAAATTGTTTATAATAAAATAAATGTAAATAAAAGACTCCGCATGAGTATCAGTGAAGATAGAATAGCTTATGCCTGTAGTAGTAACCACCAGGATGGCTCAGTGTCTTAACAAAATAAAACTTCTTTTTATGCTACATAAATGCTGTATCTCCAAGGAGGCCCAGCACCAGCTCTGTTTCATTGTAGACTGATGGACTTTGGAACTCAGGCTGATGGAAACCATTGCAGCCAGCCGATCCCAAGCACTGATGGGCAGGGGGAACCTGGCGACGGGCCACAGGCTCTCGGCGCGAGCTGAAGCTGATGCACACCGCTGTGCCTGACAGTCCACGGGCCAAGGAAAACCGCCGGGCCACATCTAACTTCAGAGGAAAGTGCAAGGTTATCACGTCCCCGAAGGAGGAGAAACAGCACATTTAGGAACGACGGTGATGTTTAAGCATCACCTACCCCGCCGTCCCAAGAACACAACCTAAGGGTGCTCCAAGGTGTCCCAAAGCTCTTTTCTCATCGGGTTTTCAGAACACCTCTCCAGTTTTTACACAGGAGACTAGGTGTACGCGGCCCAGAGCGGTGTGGTCACCTCTCCACGGTCGCACAGCCAGGCCACCGCCTGAATCCAGACCCCAGCCCCGTCCTCGGCACCGCCAAACACCACCGTCTGTGCGCTCTGTGCTCCAGATGTGCGTTTGCAGACGTCGCACCGACCTGTGATGTTTGCAAACTCCCGGTGCCGCGGTGTCGCCCTTTGCCAAGTTCCTTCGGTAAAAATCCTCACGTTTGTAAACTTTGCACCGACGAAAACGTGGCGGGAAGACAACAAAACACAGAACAAAGGTAACACGGGTGAAGCCCTGGCGAGAGCCGGCTGGCTGCCAGAGCCTGCTACTGTCTGTGAGGAAGCGGAATTCGGCTCGGCGGGCAGCCGCCCCGGCGACCGACACCGGCTCGGTCCTCGGGGGCTGACAGGTGATTGATTAGAAGGGACGCGGCACACCCCCGGGGGGGCGGGGCTCGGCCTCAGAGCTACGCCCCCTGCCCGCCAGTGTGCGCCTGCGCAGCGCCTCTGACGCCGGCCCGAACCCCGCCCCCTCCCGCAGCGACCACGGGCCGGGGGGCGGGGCCTAGGCACAAGATGGCCGCCGCGCGCCCGGAGCCCCCGAGTCCGAGCTCAGCGGCCCCGGAGCCGCGATCCCCGGAGACGCCGGACCTGGTGCGGGCGGGGAAGGGGCCTCGGCCGGGGACTCGAGGCGGGAGGAGGTCTCAGGACAGGGGGCGGGGCCGGGGCGGGGCCTATGAGGGCTGGGCGGGGGAGGTATTTAGGGCTCCGGGTCTGGGGGCGGTGCTTCTCGGGGTGGGCGAGGGGCGTGGCCCGAGGAGGAGCCTATGAGAATAGAGGGCGGGGCCGGGCCTGAGGAGGGGGTTGGGTGGAACATCTGGGCGGAGATGAGTCCTGGGAGAGGTCTCAGAGATTGAGTTTGTGTAATTAGGGGGCGGGACCTTCCGAGGGGCGGGGCCTCAGAAATTCTGGGGCTAGTGGACTTGGGTGGAAGGTTGGGAAGGTGACCCTGAAAGACAAGGGTGGGTAGTTATGGTAGGGGCACTCACGTTGGAGTGGGGTAATGATTCTGCAAGGTTCTGAGTGACGTGTCTCAAATGCCTAAGGGAGGATTTTGGGGGCAGGAATGACTGCTCCAGGTGACTTTGGAACTTTCCCCACTCAGGTCTGGAGAGTAACAACACACATTTCCTGAGCTCTGACTGAGGCTCAGCAGACAGAGAGGGGAACAAAACAGATAAGGGCTGTATTCTCTTGGAGCTCACAGTCTAGAGGAGAGAGACAATAAAGGATATTTATTGTGTTACACGCTATAAAGGAAATAAAGAGTGAGCTGATAGAGTGGGGGGTAAGGGAGCTAAATTTAGATGAGAAGTCAGCTGTGTGCCGGCTTATATTTACAATGGGGTCAGAGACAAGCAGGAGCCAGATCGTGATAGATATGAGGATGACAGTTTTGGATTTTAAGTGCAGTTGAAGCCATGGGAGGGTTTTGAGTGGGAAAATGACGATCCAATTTCCATTTTCAAAAGGTCATTCAGGCTGCTTTGGGGAGGTAGCAGACGTAGAAACAGGGGTTCTGCTCAGGAGGCTTTTTCAGTTGTCAAGCCAAGAAATAATTGGCTTTTAACTGGGGTAGAGGAGAGAAATGGCTGGATCTGTGATGTGTTTGGGGCAGGAGTGGAAGTCTTGATAGGGATCCTGCAGAATCCTGGAGGATGGAGAGCAGGATCTGGAAATTGAAGGGCCCAGTAGGCTACTAAGGAGACAGATGTTTTACTAAGTGGGGGCGTGTTGGGCAGGCCCTGAGGAAAGGTCCACAGGCTCCTGGTTTTTTCTCCCCACCCCCCAGGTCCTGGTGCCAGATGATGGCCGCCCCGCCACACCCCCGAGTGACCTCATCGAGATCCAGGTGGTGAAGGTGACAGACACCACGCTGGTGCCAGAACCCCCAGAGCCAGGTTCCCTCCACTGTGCCTTGTGCCCAGCTGCCTTCCGGCTGGTCTCTGAGCTGCTGTTCCACGAACATGGCCATCTGGCGGGGGCGGAGGGCGGCGGGCAGGGTGGGGACCCCAGCCGCTGTCATGTGTGTGGCCACAGCTGTCCGGGCCCTGCCAGCCTCCGCGCCCACTACAGCCTGCACACGGGGGAGCGGCCCTACCGCTGCCCCCTCTGTCCCCGGGCCTTCAAGGCCCTGGCGCCTCTGCTGCGGCACCAGCATCGACACGGGGTAGAGCCAGGGACCTCTCAGAGGCCTCTGGAGGCGGCAGCGGCTCGAGAACAGAGGCCCGGGGTGCCCCAGGAGAGGTCGGAGGTGGTGATGGCGGCGGCGGCGGCGGGCGCGGCGGTGGGGAAGCCTTTCGCCTGCAGGTTCTGCGCCAAGCCGTTCCGCCGCTCCTCAGACATGCGCGACCACGAGCGGGTGCACACGGGCGAGCGGCCCTACCACTGCGGTATCTGCGGCAAGGGCTTCACGCAGTCCTCGGTGCTGAGTGGCCACGCGCGCATCCACACCGGGGAGCGCCCCTTCCGCTGCGCCCTGTGCGATCGCACTTTCAACAACTCCTCTAACTTCCGCAAGCACCAGCGCACCCACTTCCACGGGCCAGGGCCGGGGGCGGGAGACTCTGGCAGCCAGCTGGCCTCAGGGGCCGAGGGGCCAGGGAGCGGCTGTGCACCAGGAAACAGTCTGGAAGAAGGGCAAGGGGAGGTGGCGAAGGTGAAGGTGGAGGTCGACCAATAGGCTGGGAGAACAGGGCCGTGGGGGCATTAACACGGGAAGTAGGAGGCAGATCACAGGGGAGGGGGTGGGTGGGAAAAGGAGGCAGGAGAAGGGAGACTGGGGGAGAGGTGATGAGCTAACGGAGAAGGCCATGAGCAGCTAGTGCATGAGGACACAGAACCAGTTTTGGGCCACCCACAAACCCATGTAGCACCTCCATGAGACTCAGAAAGGCACAGACACCACCCTGTGGATGCCCAGCTAAATGTCAGGAACATGGGCTGAATTTCACTGCCCAATCCGCCTGCTCATTAGGTTGTCCTCGTGCAAGACACAGCTTGTCCCAACAGAGCCTGGGCACTACAGAAGGGGAGCCAGGGTTGAATGAAGGGCCAGAACCAGGGTCTGCCCTGGTGTCTCTGGGCTAGCCCTTCATCTACAGAACCCTGGACTATCTTGGGGCCTAGGGTGGGCCAGGATGGAATCTTTTGCCTACCTCACTGGATTGCACTGAACCTGGGATGCCTACCCACCCTCAGGCAGAAGACGCCCACCAGGTCCTCCATAAAGATACTCTGGGATCCCATCACCTCGAAGCCAGAGGGTCCCCAAGTCCTAGCCAAGAGCACTCAAGCCTCAAGGATGTAAGCCTGACCATAAAGATCTTGACTCCAAGAGCTGCTCCCTGCTCCCATCGTGGTCCCTCCTTAACCCACTGACTCTGAAGCAACAACAAAAAAAAATTCCGGACAGCAAACAGCGACCTAATATGCCCCTCTTAAGGCTTTAGGTTCCGAGCCCATGGCCCCCAGGGCTACAAAGTAGCCTCAGGTTTCTCTCATTTCCTCCACTCCCAGTTTGAAGCAAACAGCTCAACGCCTGACCCAAGGCTACCCCAAGGAAGGGTTGGGAGATGGCAGCATGGTGGGCTGGCCTGTGTACAGTGGGTGTGGGATGAACTGAGTCACTGTGGTGGGGGCGAGAGCAGGACCTGGGAGCTGGAGGTGGGGAGCCTCCAGTTCTACTCCTATTAAAGGACTTCCTGAAGGGTCTCTCTATGTCAGTCTTGTGTTTGGGGGGTGGGGGGAGAGGGTCCACACTGTGGTCCTGCCACCATCAGTGAATTGCAGCATATCTCTCCAAAACTGTTTCATCTTTAGACCTCTATTCAGACATGTCATGTGTTTCAGCTGTGGCAGTGACGTTTGAGGGAAGTTTGGCAAAATGAAGGGACTCCTGTGGGCAGTATGCCTATCCAGGAGGGAGAGCCCCAGACTTGCACACCTTCCTGTTCACCCAACATCTCCCACGAGATATCCCTTAGACGGGTCAGAACACCAACAGAACTCATTCTGTTTCCTCCAAAGAAATGTCTGTGTTTCTTATCATTGGCATCACCCCCCCAAGCTAGAGACCTGGGTGGGTTCCTGAAGCCTTCATCCCTCGTGCACTCATCTAATCCCTATCCTCATCCCTTTCCTGCTGTCGAGCCAGTTAAGTATCTTTGGAATCTGAACGCTTTTCATCATCACTATTGTAGGGCAAGCCAATGGTGGCCCCACATTCAGATAACTACCCAGCAGCACCGTCTCCAGTCTCCATACTACAATCTCATGGACCCATTGCTCCTTGTGGCTTTGAGAAAGGATCACAAGCAGAAATGCCTATAGGAGTGGGGTGGCTGTGTAAATAAACGAGGGAGGTGGCTGGATGCAGGGGGAAAGCACTAGTGCCGGTGAGGTGATACATGACAGTTGACACTTGGCTAGTGCTAAGCTTCAAGGTGGCAGCCTGGAGAGTGTGTGCTCTGTCTGAAGAGGACAATGGTTACCCAGCTCTGGGAGGCTGCAGGCTGGGTTGCTAGATCTTGCAAATTTTTCAGAAGTTGCATTAGTTCATTATGCAAAATCTTTTGATTTTCAAATGTTGGCAACTAAGTAAACTTTATTATATACATATTTTTAATGCATGGGCTAAACAAAGGGTGTCCGTGGCCTGTGTCCAGCAGCTGCCAGCTTCCAGCTTCTGGCCTACAACATCATCCAAGCTTCACTATTTGGAATCCAAAGCCCTTCAGGATCCCGCGTCCCCTATCCCAACCTCTCTAGTCATACTCATCTTTGAGATTCTCTGGAACAGCTGGGTTTAGTTAGACACACTACACCCTCCACCTATAATTCTTTGCCCACGTTACCTGGCAGGTTTCTGTGGCTTTTACTGTTCCGGCATCACTTCTCCTCCAGGAAGCTTGGCTAACCCCCCCCCCCCCCGGCCTGGTAAGCGGACTCCTCCATGCTCTCTGCCCCCAGTGATCATTCCACGTGCTTCTTATGGTGGTGCCCCTGGGGCACTGGCACCAGGTGTGTCTCACACTGCGTCTTCAGCACTAGCACACGTGGGCCACACTAGGTTGCTGTCCTTATGTGGGTCAAACTGGACCTGCCCAGGCAGTGCCCCTGAACCAGCTTTGTCTTCAAGTTTCAGTATTGAGGCAGCCTGGACCTGCAGTCCCAGTTCTACCATGGATTTGCTAGGTGTCCTTAGAGGCTTTCTTCGCCCAGGACCTCAGCCCTCCTCTTCAGACAGATGGGAAAACTAAACACACGTTGAAGGGCATGTGGCTCGCTGTTGCACCGATGCAAATGAGGTCTGTGGAAGGGCTTTTGAAGCTCCTCCAAATTATCCTGGAGGGACGGGCACGATGGAGGTGGTTGTAAGAAACGTGAGTCCGTACAATGCTGGAACAAGCAATGGCTTACCTGGATCTCTTCCACCGTGCTCAAGGGCAAGTTGCATGTCCAATTCGTCTTTCCCCAGTGTCCAGTGAAGGACCCAGCAGACAGGGGGCTTCAGGAAACGCTGGCCAAGCAAACAAATGCTGAAAACATTTTGAAGGGGAAGAAGTCCAGGTATACTGTCAGTTTCCGAGAACAGAAACTTACCTGTCTTGTTCATCTCCCTTTGCTCCAGGTGCAGACTACAGTTTGGATATGGTAAATCCTCAGTGATTACCAGTTGAATGAGGCAAAGCAGAAAGCATGAGCATGAGGCAGAGGGTGGTGGGGAATCGAAATCCCTGGGAAACAAAAGTTCTCAACTTTGTCAGCGCTTAATCCCCCCTCCCTGGGATGCAAGAAAGGACTCCAGCGGCCCTGTTGGTAAGATTTATTATTCTCCGCTCTGTACAAGCCGCGTCTGCCACCCCGCCCCCACCCCCACAATCCAAAGGAGCACCCAAGTCCCCTTGTGCCCTCCCAAATCCACTCATACTCCACTTTCCAGCCAGATCCCAAAGGAATGGGGAGCAGCAGTTCAGACCCACATTCTCCACCAAAGCTTATTGGGGGACAGAATGCTGTGGGATGGGGGGCGCTGATGAAGGTTACAAAACGGGGTTGGACGGAGGATCAAGTTCAGTGGCTGGCAGGATGAGAGGAGGGCCAGAGAGGTCCAGGGATGGGAGTGATCCAGTCTTGAGTTTGTAGGGCATGGGCCTTAAGGAGGCTAGTCTGTCTGAAGTCCCGAAGGATGGCTGGGGCAACAGCAAGGAGGGGTAAGAGTCTGATCAGCAACCGGGGAGGGGTGAGTGTGCAAGAGAACATCTGATTGGAGTGACGAACGGGAACCCCCTCCCGGTCAGGCATCCTTTCCCGCCAAGGTGCCGGCCCCTGCCCCAGGACCCCCGAGGCCCTCGGCTTTGTGGGCCAGGCGGTGTTTCTTGAGGCCATAGGTGTTGGCGAAGCCCTCGCCGCAGGAGGAACAGCGGAAGGGCCGGCCGCCCTGGTGGGCCGCCAGGTGCTTACGGAAGTAGCCGGGGTCCTTGAAGGCCTTGAGGCAGGCCGGGCAGCGGAGCTCGGGCCGCGGCGGCTCGTGGGCGCGCTGGTGGCGCAGCACGGAGCTCAGGTAGAAGAAGCCCTTCCCGCAGTGCTCGCAGCGGTAGGCGCGCTCCCCCAGGTGCAGCCGCTGGTGCTCCAGCAGGTTGGAGCGGTAGCGGAAGGTCTTGCCGCAGGCGCCGCAGCGCTGGGGCCGGGCCACAGCGTGCAGCCGCCGGTGCTCCGCCAGGCTGGACGACTGCGCGAAGCGCTTGGCGCACACGCCACACTTGAAGGCGCGCTCGCCCGTGTGCACCACGCGATGCTGCCGCAGGTACCAGGAGCGCAGGAAGCCTCGGCCACACACGCCGCACCGGTAGGGCCGCTGCTCCGTGTGGCAGCGCTGGTGGCGCATCAGCAGGGCTGCCTCCCAGAAGCGCTTGCCGCACACCGGGCAGCGGAAGCCCCGTTTCTGCCGGTGGCTGCGGCGGTGCAGGAGCAGGTCGTAGGCGCCGGCGAAGCTCTGGCCACAGAGGCCACAGCCTAGGGTCCGCCGCACCAGGTGTACATACTTGTGAGTCACCAGGCCCAGGAAATGCTTGAAGCTCTGGCCACAGGTGGCGCAGCTGAAGCGCTCAGGGCCTGAACTGGCACCCCCACCGCCCCCAGCCACCGCCGTCCCGCTGGAGTCGTCACCCCCGGACACCCCTGCCAGGGCTGCCACGGCCGCCCCCACCTCTCCCGCCAGCCCGTTGTCCAGCACACTGGCCGCGTCGGCACTGCCAGAGCCATCCTGGGGCTGGGGGCCGCCGGGTGTGGGCGGGAGCAGGCGCTCAGGGGCCGCCTGGTGGACCAGCTTGTGCCACATGAGATTCTCGATGAAGCCGAAGGTCTTGCCGCACGCATCACAACCGTAGGGCTTCTCTGCCATGTGAGCCTCCTTGTGGCTCATCACGTGGAAGAGATCGGGGAAGTGCTCGCCGCAGTCCGAGCAAGCGTAGCTCAGTGCATCGGCGGCCCCCGCAGAGGTGGCCGAGGCGCCTGGCCCACAGGCGCCTGGCGCGCCCTGGGTGGCCGGGAGGCCAGCAGCCCCAGCCAGGGCACAGGGCAGCTGGAGCCGGTGCACCTGGCGGTGGCGGGTGAGGCTCTGAGGGTAGCCAAAGACTTTGCCGCAGAGCTCGCACTTGTAGGGCCGCTCGCGGGTGTGCACCACGTGGTGCTTGCTCAGGTGGAAGGACTCGCGGAAGCGCTTCCCGCACACGGGACACTGGTGGGGCTTCTCGCCCGTGTGGATGCGCTCATGGCGCTTCAGAGTCTCGCGTCGCCCGAAGCCCCGTCCGCAGATGCCGCAGCAGAACGTCTTTCCAGGGACGCTGGCGCTGGAGCCCCCGGCCCCGCTGGTCCCGGCCCCGCCGAGCAGTAGCGGGTGGGCCCCCAGCAGCGGGACGGGCACGGCGCCGTAGACCACCGCCGCAGCAGCCGCCGCGGCCTTCTCGCTGTCTGTGGCCGGAGGGTCGGGGGGCAGGAGGTAGGGGCCCGCAGGGAAGGCGGGCGGGGGCTGCGGAACCGAGGCCGGCGTCCTTGGGCGCATCAGGTGCGGCGGGCGGGGCGTGCGCGGCCTTGTGCCGGAGCAGGCTCTGGGGCGCAGAGTAGGACTTGCCGCACAGGTCGCACGGGTACACAGGCCGAGGCCCCGCTGCGCCCGCACCCGCGTGCGCCGCCTGGTGCTTGAGCAGGTAGGCGGCG
>NC_048229.1:26373811-26380038 GCF_002007445.2 Ailuropoda melanoleuca
CAGCGGCGGTGGCGGATGAGGCTGGAGACGTGGTTGTAGGTGCGGCCGCAGACGCCGCACTCGTACGGCCTCTCCCCCGAGTGCACCAGCATGTGCTGCACCAGGTGCGAGGACTGCTTGAAAGACTTTTGGCACACGCCGCAGGGGAAGCGCCGCTCCATCAGGTACTTCAGCCTGCGGAAGTAGCCCTTGTCATCCTTGCTTGGGTCGCAGGCCTGCCCCCGCGGCAGGTCCTGGCGGGGTCTGGGAGGGGGCAGGAAGCGGCCCCGGGGTCCCGGTGGGAGAGGCCAGCCCCGGCGTCACCCCCGGCCCAGATGCGGGCCCTCCACGTTTCAGGTTCCCAAAAAGGTGCTGGTGTCCAGAGAGGTCGACGATGCCCCACTGCGGGGCGGGGAAGGCAGCATCAAACAGGGGGGGCGGGGGGGGCCCGAAAGCGGGCGGCAGAGGCGGGTCGGGCTTCTTGGCCTGGGAGGAAGAGGATGAAGAGGACGACGACGAGGACGATGAGGACGAGGACGAGGACGGCGCCTCCGCCTTGGGTTTGAAGGTGGACTGGGGCGGGTAGTCGTACTGGGGCGGAGGAGGCTGGGGCGGGGGCTGGGGCGGCGGCCCGGGGGCGCAGGGCAGCGCTGCCACCGCCTTGGCGTGCTCCCCATAGAGTTCCATGGGCTCAAAGCGCTGGTGGTTGAGGAACTCCAGAAAGTCGAAGGGGTAGCTCTGGAAATGAACCCCGTCCTCGCCCCCTATGCCGCTGCCCCCACCACCCCCAGCGGCACTGCCTGCTGCGTTTGCCTCCATCTCGGGCGGGGTGGGCGACGGGAGACCCTGCGGAGAAGAGGATGGGGCTGAGCAAACAGGACCCGGCGCCGGCTCCGGAGCTGCGCGCTGGAGGACATGTCCCAGTGCCGGAGCCACACTCCACCTTCCAGCCTTGCACGTCTCCTGCCCTATCCCTCCACCCCACAGGGCAGACTTCCTTTCTGGGCGGTCTTTGCTCCTCTCCCATCCCTTCCATTTTTCCCGTCGTTTCGGGGTCTTCACACATCCTCTCTACCATCCCCCAGACCGCTTCCCCAGTGCTGCCTGCAGACTCTCAGCTCCCCAGCCCCAATCTCACTCTCGAGGCATCCCTGGCCTCTGGTCAAAGACCCCTGGCAAGCTCTTGGGCATCAGCACTGCGCTGTACCCTCCTCTCCAAAACACACACGAGCCCTGCCCTCAATCATCTCAGGTTCTGCCTCTGTAAAATGATAATAAAAGAGGGTGGACTCTGGAGCTAGAATGCCAGACAGACTCTGAGCCCCACACTGTAGCTGTGTGACCACAGGCAAATGCCTGAACCTCTCTGTGCCTGGATTTCCTCATCTACAAATAAGAGGTGACAAAGCACATCCCTACTTCACAGGGCTGACGTAAGGATCCAACAAGCACATCCATCTAAGGCCCTCAGGTGGATGCTTCCGGCACTTTGGAGACACTGGGAAAGTGGAAGGTATTCTATGGATACCACTCTCACTACCACTAGTAGCAGCAGCGGCAGGACAAACCAAGACAACGGGAATGAAATCGGTGTTGGGGGGTTCTTTTACTACAAGATGGCGAGCAGAATGTGTTTGCCTGGAAGAAACAAGTTACAGCAGGAGGGCTGGCGCTGAGAGAGAAGGCAGCCGGACACAGCAGAAAATAACGTGCACCCTGCACATGGGCAGATCTGGGTTCGAGTCCCAACTCCTTCCCCATCCACACTTTCTCCATTTCTAAAAGGACGCAGCAACCCCTAGGCTGCGGGGGACTCAAGGGAGCTCACCTAGGATGTGAGGAAGTACTTATTGGCAGGGCTTTCAGCCCCCAGAACTTCTGTACCTTCAGACCATTGCACACCTGGGAGGAGCCTGACAGCCCCTGCCTGGGGAGTGCAGTTCCCGTCCTCACCCCGGGGGGGGGGGGGCTTTCCCTGCCTCCCTGCCATGGGAGCCATTCTCTGGGCATTCCAGATAGCAGCTGTCCATGTCTGCACCCCCTACTCCCACCTGAACCTCAGCTTCTACAATTAATTTTTGAACCTGAGCCACCTAGGGGGCTGGGGAAACACCGCTACCAAGCCGATGCAGAGCCAGCGGAGAGAAGGGCCCCCGAGGTGTGGCATGCTTCTTGGCCATCATCCCTGGCCCCTGGGGGCCTGGCTCTGTGTCAGCGATGACCACCAAGGCCAGGGCCCATCAGCCCCCATCCATCCAGCTGGCTCTCTCCCCCACAGGTGAAAGGTGAGTGTCTCCTCCACTCCCCTTGCCAAGAGGCCGATATTTTTAGCCTCTAGCTCTGGGTGTCCTTGGATGAGACTCAACATCTCATGCCCTTCACACTCCCTCTAGTTCATCTGATCTCCAGAAGGAACAAAGGCATGGCTGGAGTGGTAGTGGAAGCCTGTGGGTGACCCCTAAATCTGGGAGACCAGGCTAGAGTGGGCCGGGTGGGCAGAGAGAAGCACATGGTAGAATGGGAGGGGGTGGGGAGGTGAGTGTCTTAGGGAAGAAGCAACTGCCCTGGCTCACCTCCGCCGGAGTACATATTAATAACAGCCAATGTTGCCTGGGCATTTCCTACAAGCCCAATGTGTTCCAAGCCCATTACACATGTTCACTCAATCCCCACATAACTATGAGACTATGACATAAGAACTACTGTTATCCCCATCAAATAAAACAAAAGCACAGAGAAGTCAAGTGACTTGCCCAAGGTCGCAGAGCAAGCCTGCAGCTCAGCCCACGCCCTCCCCCCACAGGGCTGTTTTACCAGGTTGCTTTCTAAGGTGGACAAAGGTGGGGTGGAACTGTGGGGGTAGGAGCCTTATTTGGGGGTGTTTTCTAGGTTATGGGGGGTTATGCCAGGGGCTGGGTGGGAGGGGAAGGGGGTTACCATCTGGAACAGATGGAGCAGTGATGTGGTGAGACTGTTCCCCAGATCTCCAGGCTCCATCCTGTGCCTGCTTCAGGCCTCTGCTCGGATGTCATGCCTGCCCTGTCCTCCCTCACCCCTCGTCCTGCTGCACTTTTCTCCACTGTCACTGCCATGACTTCCTGCATGTACTTCCTTCACCGTGTGTTTACCTAAGAGGATGGGGATTTGGCCTGTCTTGTTTGCCGCTGTGGCCCCCCAGCACCGAGCACAGCACCCAGGACAGCGTGGTTGCCTGGTTAAGTATTTGCTGATATGTGGGAATTAAACACACTCTCTTAAATCGCCAGTGGGTCCATGAAAAAAATCTCAAGGAACCCCAGATGAATAAAAATGAAAACACAACATCCCAAAACTTAGTGGAGATGCAGCTAAAGTGGGGTTCAGAGGTAAACTGATAGCCTCTGTTGATAAATACGTATTGAATGAGCAAAGGGATGAGACTGAGCTGTCCAGAACTCCCTGAGGGAGGGAGGGGGACATTTAGCAGAGCAGGAGTTGACACAGGGGAGGGGGCCCCCAGAAGAGGGAATTCGAAGGGCAGTGACGTTGTAAGAAGTGACCGACCCAAGGGCGAATGGGAAAGTGCTGATGAGCTGCGGCCCTGAGGACCAGGGACGAGTACTGGGGGGAGGACTGATCCGGCTCACAGTACTTCCACTGGGAAACAGGAGGCATTTCGTCTTTCCAAGCCCTAAATTAGTGTCTTTCTAGGAGAGACGTGTCCTGGGAGGGTTTTGTGTGGAGAGGGGCATGGTTGGGGGAGACCCTCCACAGGGGCAGGAGTTTCACAGCAACCGCAGTCATGATCCTGATAGCCATGTTTATTGTTCACCGGTCTGAGCCGTAGCATCACCCCAAGGCCTCAGCCTCGCAGTGGTCCTGCACTGGTATTGGTCCCGCTTTTCACTGGGGAAACTGAGGGGGTGTCATTTCCCCAAGGTCACGGAACTAGTAAAGGGGAAAGCAGTACTGGATTCCAGGTCTCTCTCCTACCAGGGCCTGTGGGCCCTTCTGTTGCAACAGAGCTGACCTGTGATGAAAGTCTAGTCTGTTAACAACAGTAACAGTGACATAGGGTAACATGTAAAGTGAAGTGCTTCCTATGGGCCAAGTGCTCTCCTAAACCCTTTACGTGTGTTGACTCAGTGAGTCTTCCTGATAACTCAAGAGGATGGTTACCATTATTAACTCTGTTTTACAGAGGAAGAGACTGAGGGCTAGAGAGGTCAACTAATCTCCTGAGGTCACCCCAGTAACAGGCTATAGCAGAGCGAGGAACTGAAGGCTCCAGAGTGCGTTACCCTCGACAGCATGCTGTCCTTCAATATCTGCTCCCCAAAATAAGGAAGGCCCCCACTCTGCCTTAAACTAGAAATACACCTCACCCCGCTTCTGTGCCACCTGGCCCCAGAACGAGCCACCAACAGGTACTGAACACCACGAAGCACCATTACTAGGTGCCTTATGTGGCTTGTCTCAAACGTCGTAACAGGTTCATAAGATAAGCATTGCTATTATTCTCATTTACCAGACAAGACGACCAAGGCCAGACCATGTCCCTCCTCTGCTCAAACCTGCAGGGACACCCATTTCACTTAAAGTCAAAGTCTTTATGATGATCTGCACACAGCCTAGACGGCCACCTGGCTGCTCCTCCAATGTGCCAACATTCCTGCCCCAGGGCCCTTGCACTGGCTGTTGCTTCTACCTGGAATGCTCTGATTGTTATCAGTACACCTCTCTCTCCCCCCTCACCTCCTTCACAGCTCTATTCAAATGCTGTCTCCTCGGTGAGGCTCTCCCTGACCACTGTAACCCGTCATCCAGACGAACGTTCCTGCTCTTCCCAGCCTATTCATTTCCGTCCTCTGTCAGCATCACCTAATGAAGCACATGTTCTGCTTGTCTTGCTGCCGGCCTCCCTCTTGAGAAAGTGGGCTCCACACAGGCAAGAATTTTTATCTGTTTTGTTCACTGTTCTTTCCCAGGGCCTAGAACAGTGCCTGTCTCTGGAAATATATGTGAAATAAGTGAATGAATGGGGCTAGGAAAAGAGGCAGTGGTCTGTTCAGAGATGTGAACACTGGAGGAATGCAGGACTCACCCTCCTAACCACTTCACTCTTGGGGGGAGCTGGTAAGAGCAGCACCCTCTTGGCCACAGTTGTCCAGGAGGAACGGGGTTCACACACAGCTGTAACTTTTTGGTGTGTGGCATTTTGGAGCAACAAGGTGACAACAGGGATCTTTTGAAGGAGGCCTTCTTGCCTTCGCCTTCTCCCCTGTAACTATCCCCCGATCCTGCTGTATTTTCTTCACACAGGTATTTTGTTCTTTAATTGTCCCATGAACTAGCATAGGCACTCCACGAGGGCAGGAGTTTTTGTCTACTTTGTTCTCTACTGCATCCCTAGTGTGTAACAGGTCCTCATCAAACACTTGTTGAACAAATGAATGAATGAACAAATGAACAATTTGGGCTTAGTAGAGCTGACAAAGGCCAGATAACTGATCGCAACACCCTTACCCCCAAAGCCCTATGAGATCAAACTCCCTCTCTCTCTCCGTGTTCTTCTCTTCAATTTCTCTACTCCAACCTCACTGGCCTCCCCTGGTGCTTTTCCACTCACCATGATCATGACCACCTCAGGGCCTTTGCACTTGCCATTCTCTCTGCCTGAAACAGTCCACCCAGATCTTTACATGGCTAAGCTACCTCTGCTAATTCAGGTTTCATCTCTGAAGTAGCCCAGCAGGCTCGGGGAGAACCCAGAAAACAACATTGCTCCTATTCACTTGTTTTTGAACTGTCTCCTCAACTAGACTGTAAAGCCCACAAAATGAAAGACTGTCTGTATCTCTCTCCTTAACTTGTGTATGTCCTGTACCTAGAACACTGAGTGGATGAATGAATCAATGAATGAATGAATGAATGCCTAGGGAAGAGAAGAGGTCAGGCCATAAGGAGGCTGGGGTTCCTCTCTGAGGTGTCCAGGAGGATGAAATGGAGCTGAATGAGAAGCGGCAGGTGGAGAGTCCTTCCGGCCAGGGAAAGAGGTGCAGCCTGAGGGAGAGCCTCAGTGTGGGTCACTGTTCTGAGGGAGAAGGACTTAAGACGGGGCTGCCCCAGGTGGGGGAGGGGAAGGAGGCGGGGCACAAGTATTCATTGGAGCCTGGAGCTAAACAGGCAGCGATTTCTACCTGAAAGGGGAGAGGATGTGGGTGTGAGAGCAGAACTCTAGAGGGAGCTGTTCTAGGGGGGGGGGGTCG
>NC_048229.1:26380297-26388225 GCF_002007445.2 Ailuropoda melanoleuca
GCCCCCGTTGCCCCCGGGCCCCCGGGGCCACGCGCCCCGTCACTCACCGGCGCAGGGGTCTCCGCCGGGAGGAGGCCGAGGAGGCGGAGGAGGCGCCGCCGCTCCGGGGAGACCCGAGGGCCCGACCGGAAGTGCCGCCCCCTCCCCCTCCCCGGCAGCCCCGCGCCGCCCGCCTGCCCGCCCGCCCGGAAGCGGAAGTCGCGCCCGTCTCCGAGGCGCCGGCGTGGAGGAGCGGAAAGAGGGGGCGGTGGCGGCGACCGGGAAGGGGAACTGCGCCTGCGCACTGGCTCGGAGACGCGGACGGGGAAAGACTAGGCCGCTTCCGGTAGCCGAGCTGAGCAACGTGCGCCTGCGCCCTGAGCGCCGGCCTCCTAGGGCACCGCCCACACGCTCCGAACATCCGGTTAAAACACGCCCCTCGCGTAAACCTCGCACTTAAGCCCCGCCCCCAGTCAGAATCACGCCTATTTTCTGGCTTAATTGCTTAAGCCCCGCCCATTGTCTCAAAAATCCATCCTCCTCGCCTCGGCACCCAAGATGTTTCTCCTGTTCTTTCCGAACCTCCGAGTTCCCAAGAACTCCACCTCTCCCTCCTCAGCCCCGCCCACAGCCCCAGCTCTTTCTTCTAAATCGGGCCTCTCAGAGGTCTTTGGCTGAACCAGCCCCCTGCGCTAGCCCCGCGCTTTCCTACTGAGCCCCTCGGTCTCAGGGCTTCCCTTCCTTACTCCCTTCTTAGGTACCTCCTTCGCTCCCCTTGGCCTGAATAAGAGGCATGACCACCTCTCAGCTCCCGCCTCTCCTAACACCTTGCTCACCTTGCTCTTCCCTTGAGGCCTCTCCTCTCAGATAAACTCTATTCATTCTTTCTAAAATCGCTCCCACCTCTGTCTGCTAACCCCTAAACCAATTCAAGCCCCACCCCTGTTCTCAGCGCCTTCCCCTAAGCCCCGCCTACAATTCTCACATACAGCCTCACCCCTCAGTTCCAGCCCCGCCCCTGCCTCCTTAGCCCCGCCCCCCGTGGCCGCAGCTCTTACCTACCTAAGCCTTACCAAAGTTGTCGGTTCTGCTCACAACCCTGAACTCGGTATTTCCTTACAGGATCAGGACTAATGAGATGGGGCAAAGTAGTGGGTGCAGAATCTCCAAGAATCTGGCTGGAATGGGGAATGGGGACCTAAAGTCACGTTTGCACAGAGGTTCAGTGTTTTACTTAGAGTGGATATTTACAGGGAGTACTTTGAGGTCTGCTGGAGATGAGAGAAGGGGCAAAGGCTTCCTCCAAGCCAGCCTTCAGCCCAAGCGTTATAACAAGGCACATGACATGGGTTCTCCCAAATTCCATGCACTCCCATCAGGGTAGCATTGGGACGGGAGGACATTTGAAGGAAGGACGAGCCCTGGTACCGTCACACCGAATACACACAGAAGCCAGTAGGCAGAGATTTATTTCCAAGGCCCCTGCCCCCAGGGGCCTGTCAGTCCGGGGGAGGGTGGCAGAAGGCGGCAGGACCCAGGAGTTCAGGTCCTCACCCTCGACCCCCTCCCACGATGGGAAGACCACCGGGTATAAGGGTGTCCCAGCTTTCCTGCCCAGGCTCAGCACCAGCTGAAATCCCAGCTCGAAACCTGACCCGGGGAGCGGCGGGCCAGGGTGTGGGTCAAGCCAGCTCTTTCCCCTCCGGCTCCTCCACCTCCTCCTCGGCCCCCGCCGTAGCCGGATTGCCCTCGTCGTCCCACGGTGGTTCAGGCCCTGGGTCCGGGGAACACAGGGGTACCCCCATGGCCTCGGGGTGCTTGCGTTTGGCATGGCGCCGGAGCGTGTTGGCCTCCGTGAAGCGCAGCCGGCAGACAGGGCACTGGTAAGGGCGCTCCCCGGAGTGGACTCGGTGGTGGTGGGCCAGCTCGCCCGCCTCGCGGAAGCGGCGAGGGCAGAGTGGGCAGCGGAAGGGCCGAAGGCCGGCATGGATGTTGCAGTGCCGCCGCAGGTGGCTGGACCGCTTGAAGGTCTTGCCGCAATCCTTGCACTCGTGCGGCTTCAGCTCTGAGTGCGAGATGCTGTGGCGTTCCAGGTCGGAGAGGTAGGGGAAGGCCCGCAGGCACACCGGGCAGAAGTGCGGGGCCTTCTTAGGGCCAGAGCCCTCAGGCACACCTGCTGCTGCCCCCTCAGAGACTGTATAGGGCACACCCTGATCATCGATCAACAGGAGATCGCTGCCACCGCCGCTGCCCACAGGGGCTGTCACCCCCTGTGCCAGCGGGGGCTCCTGCCCTGACTTGGGGGGTCGGCCCCGTTTGCGAGGGAGGGTGGCCTTGAGTGTCCGATTCGAGGAGGTGGCCCCCGCGGGACGCCTGCCTCGGCGGCCCCGGGGAACAGGAGGAGGTAAGGCCAGAGGTTTTTCTTCCTCCCCGGGCAAAGGCGAAGGCAACGGGTCTGGGCTGGGGGTGTCCATTGAGCAGTGGGGGGCTTGGGTCTGGGCACTGGAGCCAGGCTAAGAGGAGAGAGGGGGCAGCCGTCAGTGCAGGGAGGGTCTGGAGCATCCCTTGTCCCCCAACACCTCACCCATCCCTTGGTCTGAGTGTC
The DNA here is from genome assembly GCF_002007445.2 of Ailuropoda melanoleuca. Taxonomy (NCBI): domain Eukaryota; kingdom Metazoa; phylum Chordata; class Mammalia; order Carnivora; family Ursidae; genus Ailuropoda; species Ailuropoda melanoleuca. The sequence goes on from NC_048229.1 coordinate 26,382,882, forward strand.
TTCACCTCGCATGGCAGACATTCACCTGGACAGTTATAGCCACACTGGTAGGTAAACTAGCAAGGCAACTCTGAACCAGTTGGTAAACAGACACTGCCCTGGGCCACACAGGTGCCCCCTGAGCCTCCCTAAACCCTCTCTTAGAAGTTCAGGGTCAACTTGAACCAAAACAAAGAAAAAATCTTCACGGGAGGATAGGATAGAGTCCAACTAAGGGTATGGGCCAGTATTTCAATCCTCAATACAAAGAGCCCACCAAACCTGAGCCATGGAGGCCCAGAAATATTTTGTGCCGCTTCTGATTGGCAAAGTGGGAAAAATGGGAGTTCAGGACTAGAAGAAAGGGACTGGTCCCAGGTGATGTCTGGCTCCGAGTCATGGATGAAGAAGTAACAGAACTGTGAAATCTGGGCTCCCAAGTCGGAGTTCTGAGTTCAATTCCGGGGTCTGTTGCTCACTCTCTGTGTGGTCTGGGGCAAAGAGCTCATTTCTCTGAGCCTCAGTTAAGCCTTTTGCAAAATAGGACGAAGAGTTCCACCTATTCATACAGACATGTCATGAGGATAATACCCATGAAGTGCTCAGTGCACAGAAGTGCCGAGGAGACAACAGCCCATGTTATCCTGGTGAGTGGCTAAGCTTCACACCAACACTTTGAATAATGGTACAGCACCCCCACTTTGCAACTGGGGAAACGGAGGCACAGGAAAGCCAAGTCAGTTGCCCAAGGCCTCTCTGCCAGTAAGTAGCAGGACCAAGACTCGAACCAGATCTCAAGGACCCCAACGGTCCAGGCAGTGAGAAGACATGGACCCAAGGAGACAAGGGGACATCATGGAGTCCCTTACCCCTGTGTTAGACTCCAGCTCTGCCGCTAATGAACAAGTGACTTTGTTTCTCTGGGCCAGTTTCCACCTCCGTAAAATGGGTATAGCAGTGTTGTCGGGTGGTAATAGTAAGCACTCAATAAACTACCACCACCAACAGAAGCACCACCTCTATCATCAGAGCCTGGGACCACCAGACTAAGGTGTCAGGAAGGGCAGAGGGAGGAAAGCAGACGTGCAGTTAATAGCCCGGGCTGCAGGTGCCACTGCCCTTGGAACAGGCACACAGACTGAAGGCCAGAGAGGGGCCACCACGTTTCCACCATCACAAGATTCGCTCCGGTGGGAAGGCCTGGATTAGAACCCGGGTCTCTGGGACAGTGCCCTCGCCCCTCGCCCCTCCGTCACCCCCGTACAGGCGCGCGCCCGCCGGCCCGAACGCGCGGGGCGGGCCCTGCGGGGGCGACGGCATGAGCGGCGCGCGGGCCGCAGACGGCGAGGGCCGCCAGGAAGGGGGTCTGCGCGCGCGCGCCCGGGCCGACTCCGCGGGGCGCGAGGTCNACGCGCTGGGTCCTAAGGACCGGTCACGTTCTAGCAAAGAACACGAGCCTGCGCGCCCGTCGCCCTCACTGGCCCCGAGCGGGAAATAACCCCACCAAAACATTCCCAACCACGTAGAAATGTCTTTCCTCCCACAAAGCACCCAGAAGGGTGACCCAAAGACAGGTACCGCAAGGATGAGGAGCGGGAAAATGGCTGCTTGTTCCCATAATTAACATGGCGCCTGATTGGCTTCAAAGCCCCCTGGAGGGCTGACAAGATGGAACCTCCTCTTTCCTCCTAGCTCTACCACAGTCGCCGAACTTCAATTTTTCTTTTATCCTGATGCAACTCTACCAGGAGGAGCCTGAGGCTGCTAGAAGGGAATCTGCCCTGATTCATGTTCATACCCGTCAGGGCAGGCAAGGAGGGGAAGATGCCGCGCGGGGAGCTTGCTGCCCTTAGTCTGTATGGCGCCGGGAGTCACCCTAGGCCCCGCCCCCACCCTGCCCTTAGCAAAGATGGCGCCATCCTGGCTTCTCCAACCTCCAGTGCTAGGGGATGGGACGGAAAACAGGGAGAAGGGCGGGCGGTGGGGAGGGGGAAGCCAAGGGGGCGGGAGAAAGGAGGAGTGTGGGGGAGAAGGGAGTCGAGGCGGAAGTCGAGGGGCCCCCGGGTGGAAGTGACGCTACCCCCGCTGCCCAAAATGTCGGCGCCCAGAGGGAGGTGTAAGTAATTAAAGAGAAAAGCCGACTGACTTTCCCGGCCTCCTGGGGACGCCCCCGGGCTCCAGAACCCCCGCTCCGAACGAGCGAGGTGGACTCGCCTGGCTGCGGGTCCCGCCTGACCTGCTCCTGCCCCGGGCGCCCCGGGCCGCACCTTTTAGGGACAGGGGGGAGGGGCACAAAAGGCCGGTACTCGGGGCCTCGGTCCCAGAGCCGACTGGAGTGGGGGGGCAGCAGCCCTGCAGGCGACTGGGTGGGAAGGAGGCGGGGCTTCGTGATGGCGGGGGCGGAGCAATCGCGGGGAGGAGCTTTCCTGAGTGGGCGTGGCTTAAAATGGAAATGGGCTGGACTTGAAGGATGGAAGGGACGTACCTGGGGCTAAGTGGAGAAATGGGGCTCAGGGAGAAGGTGGGCGCGGCTTAGAGTGGAAGGGAAGTAGTTGGTCTAGGAGTAGGCACGGTGAGGTGATGGGATTGTGGTGTGCAATTTGGCTAGTTGTAGTGGAATTAGTAAGTCTTCGTAACCTAAGTGCAGTGACTTAGAGGGGTGGGGAGGGACTCCCAGGGGAAGGCGTTGCAAAGGACGGCTTCCTTCCAGGCTAGGTTTCAAGGAAAAACTGAGTGGCGTTTTGGAGGCAGACGGAGAAGAGGAGGTGGGACTTAGGGAACTCAGAGGAACTTAGCAAATAGTAGTAATCAGAACAGCTTGCCTGTCGAGCCCTTGCTGTGCCCTAAGTAAGCGCGCAGTGTGCATTGCCAGTCTTGTGTAGTCCTCACCTCCACTCCATGAGGTAGGTACTCCTGTTTTCCCTATTTTGCAGATGGACAGAGTTTCAGTTGGTTTCACTGGAGGTTCCAGGACTGGTTCTGGTGGCACTGGAAGGTTGACTCAAGTGCCCTAAATCTTTGTCCTCTCATTCCCTAGGAATGTGAATCTTTATCTGAAGATAAATTTCACTCTTAAAGAAGAGTAGGAGGGACTTTCAGAGGGGAAGGGTCTTGTCAAGGAATACAAGAGGCTTCGGGAACAGTGCGGGGACTTTGGGAGAAGTAGGTGGGACCTGATTGAGAGTGGGCGGTGCTTACCAACAGTGGGCGCAGTTTAGAGAGGAGTGGAGAGTCCATTGGAAAAGAAGGGGAGAGGCTTAAAAACCATGCAGTAGGATAGAAGCGACCTGGCACTGATTAGGAAGATTGGCAGATGAGTGGGAGAAGGGTTTGTAGGAGAGTGGGAGGGGCTTACAGAGCGGTGGGTGTGGCTTGGAGGGAAGTGGGTAGGGTTTCCAGGGGGCAGGTGGTGGGTGTGTGAATCCAGGGAGCCTGATGGAGAGGGCTCATGGGAAGCTGACTCCACCTACCTGCCCCCCGTGTCTCCTCCCTGCTCCAGAGAGAGCCTCCATTCGCCACTGCCCTCGCACCACGCCATCATGGATGATGCCCCGCTGCCAGTGCCCCCGGTCCCGGCCCCGGCCCCAGCACCTCCCGCTGCAGCTCCCCGGGTCCCATTTCACTGCAGTGAGTGTGGCAAGAGCTTCCGCTACCGCTCGGACCTTCGGCGCCACTTCGCCCGGCACACTGCACTCAAACCCCACGCGTGTCCACGCTGTGGCAAGGGCTTCAAACACAGCTTCAACCTGGCCAACCACCTGCGTTCGCACACCGGCGAGCGGCCCTACCGCTGCTCTGCCTGCCCTAAAGGGTTCCGAGACTCCACCGGCCTGCTGCACCACCAGGTGAGTCCCACAGGCTGGACGCAGGCTGGCCTCCGTGGGCTAGACACACCCTTGGAGCCGCAGGGCTCCACGCTGGGCAGAAGAGAGCACTGTGTTTTCTCATTTAGCCTTAACAGTTCTCCAGGAAGGCACTACCAGTCGAAAGGACTCGTTGCTCAAAATCTGTCTCTGCTACTCCCAAAGGCCAGTCTCTGTAAGGCACGGTCTTGCACGGTACACAGGCCACATTTCAAGTGCCCAAGAGCCACATGTCACTGGTGGCTGCCACATTGGTTAGAGGCAGATATAGAACATTTCCATCATTGCAGAAATTTCTGTTGGACAGTTCTTGCTCTAGAAGTTGGACACTTACCTTGAAAAGCCACCTCCCACCCCAGGGGATTATAAAAGCTCCTGTCACCTTTCCCCAACACCCACTGCTGTAGAGGACATCAGTAGGACATCCGAAAGTTTGCCAGCAATAATTCTAATTTCTAGGAATCAAGTCGTTCTTTAGTGTGATTTTATCCTATCATCACAAGAACCCAGCGAAGGTTGGCACATCTTACTGTGCCCATGTTACAGAGGAGAAAAGCAGAGCCCGGGAGATGGTGTTTACTTGCCCGCTTGTCACAGAGAGTGGAGGGCAGAGCTGGGATTCAAACCCAGGCGTGTTAGTGTTCAGAGCCCTAGTACTTGGCCACTCTCCCAGGGAGTCCCAGTCTCCTCCGCAGGCTTGTTGAAAATGAGTAAGAGTTAGTCTGGAAGAATGGGGGGAAGAGCCTTCCAGCCTTCAGGAACAGCACGTGCAAAAGTCCTGAGGATGAAGGGACCGAACGAATGCCAACATGACCCAAATTAGAGAAGACAAGTGAGAGGGTTGAAGTTAGATGGGGCTTTGCAGACGCGGCAGGGAGCTCGGGTCGCATCCTTTTGGGAGTGTAGGAATCTGACCTTCAGGCTAGACTCTCAGCCCTGACACTGTCCTCTCCCTCCCGCCCTCCCAGGTCGTCCACACTGGCGAGAAGCCCTACTGCTGCCTGGTCTGCGAGCTCCGCTTCTCCTCGCGCTCCAGCCTGGGCCGCCACCTCAAGCGCCAGCACCGCGGGGTACTCCCGTCCCCTCTGCAATCCGGCCCTGGCCTGCCGGCCCTGAGCGCGCCCTGCTCCGTCTGCTGCAATGTCGGGCCCTGCTCGGTGTGCGGGGGCGCGGGGGCCGGTGGCGGAGAGGGCCCAGAGGGGGCAGGCGCGGGCCCAGGCAGCTGGGGGCTGGCAGAGGCCGCCGCCGCCGCCGCCTCGCTCCCCCCCTTTGCGTGTGGAGCCTGCGCCCGGCGCTTTGACCATGGCCGCGAGCTGGCGGCCCACTGGGCGGCGCACACGGATGTGAAGCCCTTCAAGTGCCCGCGCTGCGAGCGCGATTTCAATGCTCCCGCGCTGCTGGAGCGGCACAAGCTGACGCACGACCTGCAGGGCCCGGGCGCACCCCCTGTGCAGGCCTGGGCCCCGGGGGCCAGCGCTGGGCCCGCCCCCGGCCGGCGACGG
>NC_048229.1:26388364-26459752 GCF_002007445.2 Ailuropoda melanoleuca
CCAGCCAACGGCGAGGGCGGCGGAGCCGAGGCGGCCCCCGTGGCCCCGGAGGGGGAGCCCGCGTCCGGGGAGGCCGCGTCCAGCTCCGGCCGGGGCAAGAAGATCTTCGGCTGCTCCGAGTGCGAGAAGCTGTTCCGCTCGCCGCGCGACCTGGAGCGCCACGTGCTGGTGCACACGGGCGAGAAGCCGTTCCCATGCCTCGAGTGCGGCAAGTTCTTTCGCCACGAGTGCTACCTCAAGCGCCACCGGCTGCTGCACGGCACCGAGAGGCCCTTCCCCTGCCACATCTGCGGCAAGGGCTTCATCACGCTCAGCAACCTCTCGCGGCACCTGAAGCTGCACCGGGGCATGGACTGACCCGCCAGGCCGCGCCTCCGCCCCACCGCCCCTCCCCAGGGGCTGCACTCAGGACCCGGGGCCAGTTCCCCGGGCCCTGCCGTCAGGGGACCCCGGCTGGAGATAGGGGGGCCACCAGACACCCACACAGGCCCCTGAGCTGGGGGCAGCAACTAAACGGAGAGACTCCTCAGCTCCGGGGTCCGGGATATAGGAAGAGACTCCCGAGCTTTGGGGCCCCTGGAATAAATGCTGGGCACCCCCAAATCCACAGGTTTCCCCAAGCTGTGGGGACCTAGCAATGAAAAAATGGGTCTCTACAAGTACTTCTCATGTTGAGGACCCTAGTAATAAAAGATGGGCATCCTTCCCCCAAAGGAAGACTGCCCTTCTCCCCAAGAGCCATCATTCCCAACGACCTTGATCTGGAAATGGGGGGACATGCCCCGAATTTCCTTGGATCCCCCCAAATGCTACCCACCAGTCACTGGTGCCCCTTCCCCAAAACAATGGATATAGCCGGATCTGCCTTCCCCCCCAACCCCATTTCATTCCTTATGCTGAAAGAGGACCAGGGTAGATGCCCCCTGCCCTCACCCCCCCTCCCCAATTAGGTCTCCCTCCCCTACTGCAGAATGGATCCACCCTAATGATCTTCCCCATCCCAAACACTAGAATAGGCTGGTTTGAAATCCCTCCTGCCCAGTAGAATGAACTGAGTCAGATACACACCCCTGTCCACTGGAATGGGCTGGCCCAGGTTGTGGCCTGCACCCCACCCTCCTTAGGCGAATATGGCAGACACTCCCCCCTTCCTGTAGAGTGCGGGCCAGTCCTCATCATTCCCCGTCCTGTGAGCTCATCTGAGTGGGAGGCGGTGGACATTGGGGTTTTCCTCCCGCTCTGCCGGAGCACCTGTCTTTCCATCTCTGTTGGTTTGTCTGTCTCTGTGTTCCTCTCAACCCCAAGGGGAAGGGGGGTTTGGCCAAGGGGTTTCCCCCTGTGAGCCTCAACCTTGCCCCTCATCCCACTCCCTAATGTCTCCAGGACCCCAATAAACCTCGTCCTGTCAGTCACTGCGGTCTCATTTTCTGATCCTTGGCTCCAGAGAGGTGGGGGATTTCTCCCACCCTGATTTAGGATGAGCTCCCTAAATAGAGACAGATCTTCCCTCCCTCCTGACAAATGTTGAGTCCCTTAGGTAGTGCATGACCATTAAAATCAGAAGTGGCTTAAGTTTCATCTCAGCGGAACCCTGTCCCTTAAGCACAAGATCCCCCTCCAATGGACTGAATGTGCCCACAGAACCAGACATGCCCTTTAGAAACCACTGATCCCATAAGACATGCCCCTCTGAAAACCAAACTGTCTCCTGAAAGAAAAGTCCTACCCCTCAGAAGAGACCCTATATCTTAGACGCTGCCTCCGGGAGACCAAATGTATACATTAGACACTGTATTCAACCCCAAGAATAGTATTCACCAATCAGGGAAGGAGTCAGTCATTCCTGTTTTCTCCTAGGCACTAGATTACATTCCTGTCCTGAGTGCTTTTCTGTGCCAGGCACTGTAATCCCCTCTGGGGATCCAAAGAACTCCTCATGGGGCTTATATTTTAGCGTTTGGGCAGTGGTGTGGAGAAAAGTAATCAAAGAAATAGAAGTTATTTCAGGTGGTTCTGAGCATGCTGAAGGAGGAGAGGAAAGATGTTAAGAAAGCGAGTGACTCTGTGACAATGCCATCTCAGTTCAGGTGTCCTGTGGACATCTCTACAGAGACAGCATTTGATCTGAAACCTGAAGGGTGATGAGAGACCAGCAAGCCTGAAGGGCACAAAGGAGGAAGGGATGAAGGGAGGTCGAGAGGTCAGGTCCTGCCACAGAGCCTGGTGGGCCAAGACAGCCGTTTGACAGGCAATCGAATGTAAGATTTTCGCGTGGAGGGATGTGACCACTCTTGCATTTTACAAATTTCCCTCTGGCTGCTGAATGGAGAAGGAACTGGAGGCAGCAGGAGAGGTTTGTAGGAGCCTAAAGCAGAGTGGTGGAGAGAAATGGGTGGATTCGAGATGAATTCTGTAGGTGGAGTGTGAGTGAGTGTGTGTGAGTGTGTGTGTGAGTGTGTGTGTGTGTGTGTGTGTGTGTGTGTGTGTGTGTGTAATTGGAAGGAAGGAATCAGGAGGGACTGGTTGGGTGGTGGCAATTTGTGTTAAGGCCAGAAAAGGGGAAGAACAAGTTTGGATGGGGGCTTAGGTGGATAAAGAATTCCATCTTGAGCTTTTCAAATTTAAGCTGCTGGGGAGATTGGCATGCACTAGTAAGGCTGAAGATGTGCGTGTCCTGTGATACAGTGATCCCCCTGCTAGGCACGGACCCTAGAGAAACTCCTTCACCTGCACCAGGAGACACATTTAAAACATTCCCAGCAGCAAGCTGTACAGCCTCAAACTCTGAACAACTCATCTGTCATTGCTGTGGTCTGAATATTTGTGTTCCCATCAAAACCTCCGTGTTGAAATCCTAAAGCCCGATGTAACAGGATTTGGAGATGGAGCTTTTGGGAGGTGCCTAAGTCATGAGGGTGAGTCTTCATGCCCAAGACCAGTGCCCTCATTTAAAAGGCTCCAGAGAGATCCCTAGCCCTTCCTACCCCGCCAGGACACAGCGAGAAGCACTGGCCATAAACCCAGAAGAGGGCCTCCCCCACAAGACAAGCATGCTGGTGCCTTGATCTTGGACTTCAGCCTCCAGAACTGTGAGCAATAAATTTCTGTTGAGGGGCGCCTGGGTGGCACAGCGGTTGGGCGTCTGCCTTCGGCTCAGGGCGTGATCCCGGTGTTATGGGTTCGAGCCCCACATCAGGCTCCTCTGCTGTGAGCCTGCTTCTTCCTCTCCCACTCCCCCTGCTTGTGTACCCTCTCTCGCTGGCTGTCTCTATCTCTGTCGAATAAATAAAAATAAAATCTTTAAAAAAATAAATAAATAAATAAATAAATAAATAAATTTCTGTTGAAGCCACCCAGTCTGTGATATTTTGTTACAGCAGCCGGAATCTGTCAACAATGTAGCAGATAAATAAACGGTGGTGTGTTAAGCTATGAGATACAGTACAGCAGCGAAGTAAAGAATGCGGATACACACAATTACACCCATGAAGGTTACAAAGAAGCCCAATGCACGAAGCCGAATACACACAGTATGATTCCATTTAGATCACCTTCAAAAGCAAGCAAAACGAAACTCTAATATTGTTTAAGATGTATTGTGGGTAGTGAACCACCTCGAAAAGCAAGAAAACCTTCTCCCATAAAACCCAGAACCATGAGGTGGGATGGGTTCGGATTGGAATGGGACTTGTCAAACCTTCTATGGACTCTGGGGCGGCTGCTAACATCCCGTTTTTTAATCGGGTGATCTATTGACAATTATTTGTTAACTGTGTCTGTATAGTGCCCTTTTAGTTTATACGTCTTATATTTCACAAGGAAAAAAATTAGAGGAGGGAAACATATATCTGGGGGGTGAGAAAACAAGATATTTTTGCCATGAGATCCACAGTTGCTCATTGGAAGGCTCCAGGTCAGCTCCTGGGGACGCTCAACCTTAGAGATCCTTCCTCTCCACTCTCCTACCCGGGAACCTGAAACCAGACTCATCCCCTGGGGCAAAAAAACAAAAACAAAAAAAACCCTGTCTTGGAGCAACAAGATCCGCCCCCTTGGATTCAGGCACCGCCGCACGGACAAGACCCGCCCACTTCAAGACCTGCTCCGCTGGAGCGCTGAGAGTCTGGAAAAGGGTCAGGGTTGTCATGGAGATGGCCGCAGGCTAGGGATTAATGAATAGGGACCTCTGGAGGCTGAGGCTCCGCCCACCTCACCTCCAACCCAATCTTTTCTCTGCTGAGACAATAGCGACAGGGACTCACCCATTTCCCGCGGGCCTCCCGAGGGCGTGGCGCAGGGCTGGACCTTGTACCTAACGCTTCTCACCGTGGCCCCATTTCATAGATGTGCTAATTGAGGCGCAGAAGGGGTGGGAAGGATTTTACTCCGGGGGCGATCTCCATCTCTGCAGAGCGCCAATTACTGGGCTGAAGCTGACGAATCCGACGTGTCTGCCGGAGGAGCTGACTCTCGGAGCTGACCATTCGAGCCAGCCACCTGCGCGCTCAGCTGAGCTCGGCATGTCCCCACCACCTCAGTTTTCTCCCTTCAGGGCCGTCACCCTCTCTTGAAGCCCCAGCTCACCCCTCCTCACTCATTCCTCATCCACTTTTCTGGGCGCCGCTGGGCGCCGAGGGGTGAGCAGTGAAGCAAACTGGCAAAGCCGAACCCTGCCCTCAGGGAATTTATATTCCAGGGGAGGGGAGATACGCCATCAGTGGGTAACCCACGAGGAGCCTAATGCTTGTTTGCGATATGGGCAGGTTGAAAATTAAGGCGGAGTGAGGACTACAGGGTGACGGGAGGGCTGTTTTAGCTTGGGTGGACAAGAGAGGTGTCTCTGAGGACGTCTGGAAGAAATGAGGGGAGTAAGGGACGCTTTATCGAAATTTAGGGGAAGGGCATTCCGGGGGGGGGGTAACGGCACGTTCAAAGGCCCTGAGTCCACAAAGAGCAAAGAGGGTGGTGTGGCTGAAGCAGAGCGAAGCAGGAGAGAGATAGCAAACCGTCGAGGGAGGCTCCAGGGGCCAGACCTGTCGAGCCTTACAGGCAGGGGGTGAGGAACACGAAGGAAAGGATGGGAAGCCACTGGAGGCTGACAGGATGTGATTCTGCGTGCGCGGGACTGGCGGCGCGGCAGGGGCGCTGGAGGCAGGAGAGCCAATGAGGAGGCAGCCGCAGGGGGACTGGCACCCAGGAGTGCAGGCCTGAGCCAATCAGCGCTAGGTCCCGCCCCCTGCCCGGGAGCCTGCAGCCCCGCGGAGGCCCGCACTGCCCAGGCCCCCTCTCTCACCTGGGCCCGCGCCCCGCCTCCTCCCTGCTTCCAGCCTAGGTCTCCTGTGCATCCGGCCGGGCCTCCAAGCGGGTCCCAGAGGAATTTCTCTAAAACACTAATCGGATCATGTGACTTTGCTGCTTAAAACCTTTTTCAATGGCTTCTCAGTGCACTAGGAATGTGCCCAGCATTCAGCCCGGACTAAGAGGTGGGACACAGTGGCTCGTGCAGCTCCCGGCCTCTCTCCACCACACTGCTACCTTTGATGTCCCAAACCAAGGCCTGGAGTCTCCCCCAAGACAAGATCTCCCTCCCCACCCGGCAATATGCTCTTCCCTCTGCTTGAAATTTTATTTCCCATCATTCCGTTCCTTAATTTCCCTCCCTCCCTCCCTTTTTTTTTTGGGGGGGGGAATGTTAAGCCTTTAAAATATAGATAAGGAAATAACACCCCCGCAGGTATAGACTCAGAAGAATTGAAAATACCCGTTCAAACGAAAACTTATACACGAATGTTCATAACAGCACTATTCACAACAGCCAAAAGGTAGCAACAACCCGAATATCCGTGAACGAATGAATGGACGAAATGTAGTATACCCGTACAGTGGAGCATTATTCAACCAGCAAAAGGAAATGACGTACTGATACATGCCACAACATAGACGAATCTCGAAAACATGCTGAGTGAAAGAAGCCGGTCATAAGAGATTACATATCGTATGACTCGATTGATATGAAATGTCCGCAGTTGGCAAAGCCATAGAGCGACAACGTTGATTACTGGTTGCCAGGGGCTGGGAGGAGAAGGAAATGGGGAGCGACAGCTTAATGGAACTAGATTTTTTTTAAAGATTTTATTTATTTATTTATTAGACAGAGATAGAGACAGCCAGCGAGAGAGGGAACACAAGCAGGGGGAGTGGGAGAGGAAGAAGCAGGCTCATAGCGGAGGAGCCTGACGTGGGGCTCGATCCCATAACACCGGGATCATGCCCTGAGCCGAAGGCAGACGCTCAACCACTGTGCCACCCAGGCACCGCTAGATTTCTGTTGGGGGAGATGAAAAAGTTCTGAAACCAGATGGTGGGATGGTCGCATGACATGGAGAATGTATTTAATGCCACTATTAATGCCACACACACACCCATAGACTGTTTATCAGCTTTGATGAAACATTAGAGGTATACCTCACTGTCCATGGGCCCCTCTGGGATGTGATTGCTTCTCCCTGCTACAATGTAATCCTACCACGAATTTGGTGCTTATTGTTTCCATGGCTATTTTTGGACTTTCACTTCTATGCATACATCCTTTAAAAAATAGTATTATTGACCAGGTGCTTTTAAAAGTCATGCTCTTCGCCACTGTCATTTCTCCCATCTCTGTGAATTGCGAAGACTCACTGAGACTCACTAGCTTTGAAATGTTGTGGTACCTCGCTCTACTGCCCTTTAAAATGGGAGACTAAAGTGACCCAGGCCATAAGGTAAGGAGAAACAAGTGGGTCTGTATTTGTAAAGCACTTACAAGACTAAGCTAATCCTTATTTTCATTTTATTTATTTTTATTGCTCCCCCCCCATTTTATTTCTTGTTCCTTTACTTTTTTGAGTATGGAGCACATTCACATGGTTTCAAATTCAAGAAGTACAGAAGGATAGAGTGCAGCGAGTTTCAGTTCTGGGACTTAGACAATGTTGCCAGTTTCCTCTCTCTTCTTCCAGACACAACCCACTGATAAGCACAGATAGTTAGAACAGGTTGCAGGCTGTTTTCCACCTTCCTTTCTGCCCCCCCTTCCCTTCATGTGTTATCACTTGGAACCTATCCATATTTTTACACAGCAAATTTCTTCATCCTTTTTTTTTTTTTTTTTGGACACACAGCATTCCACTGGGCAGATCACTTATGATGCCGCTCGAATCCTGCAAGGATGGGCATTTAGCTCATTTCCAGTCTTTTGCAGCGGTATGCAATACTGCACTGGTTCACCTGGTACGATGTCATTTCGCATGTTTCTGAACAGATCTATCCGACAGATATGTTTCTGCAATTGCTCACGTATTAAGGCTGTTCCAAATTTCACTCGCCCCAGCCATGTACAGAAAGGTCCTGTTTCCCACACTCTTGCCGACAAAGTTCCGCGTACTCCCCCTTAAACGGCGACAGGCTGCAGGCGCTCCTCCTGCAGCAACCCCCCTGCGCCAAGCATTGGGCATTTGAGATGCGTTGAGGTGCATTTCTCTCTCGTTTCCCTTAGCTCATCCTTTTCATCCCCAACCCTCGGCTTTCATCCTGCAGGTTTCAGCTGAAACACTGTTACCTCCCGGAAGACCTTGAGGATTGCTCTCACCCCAGTGGGAGAGGAGCTCAGGGCCTCCTCCGTTCTCTGTCTTCCCACCAAATCCCCTTTTCCGCGTGACAGTACATTTTCTGGGAAGGCAATTGGATCTGTGTCTGACTGCCTCCTCCGTCTGACCGTGAGCTTCCTGCAGACAGGGTCCAATGGCCTCTGCCTGCCACCGTAGCTCCAGCACCAAGGACAGAGCTAGCCCACAGTAGGTGCTCAGTAAATACTCGTGGCTTAAGATCCAGGGAATATATGCAGCAAAATATATGCAGAAAGACTCTGGAGCACAAGATGCTCAGTCCATGCTGGTCTCTTAGGAACGAATGCATATCCACAGGGCTTGTTACAGAGGTGGCCACTGGGGCCAGGAGAAGGGGCAGTTGCCTGCTCGGGAAGCCAAGTGAAGGCGGGAGTGGGGTTCTAGTCCTGAGCGCCTCTACTTTGCCTGAGGCCTCTGCCACTGCCTCATTCACCTCCCTCCCCTGGCCCCCCCTCGGCCAACACAGTGCCTGGCACACACAGGACCTGATAAATGTGTATTTGTTGAAGGAATGAATGAGTATGTGTGTCTGCTGGGGTGGGGAGGGGAGCTGCATCCAGCCTCCCAGGCCCCTAGCCCCCTCCCCGTGCAGGACCCAGGAATCCAAGCCGCCCGCCCTCCCCGCCCCCTGGGTCCCCTCGTCCTCCCGTTTCCGGCCTTCCAGCCAGTCTTTCCTCTTTTGGGCTCAGTTGAGAGGCCGGGTTTCCGGGGGGAAGGCTTAGGCGGTGACACCGAGCCCAGCCTCCTCCACCCCCCACCACGCTCGGGCCCTCCCTCCCTCCCTCCCCGCCCACCGTCCGCGTTTGGCCGGCCGCGGGGAAGGAAGAAAGGAGCGAAGGAGGCGGAGGTAAGAACCAGGCGCCCAGCGATCAGGGCCGAGCCCCAGGACCAGGGTTCGGAATTCGGCGAGGCCTCCACCCGCGGTCCCAATTCTGCTGATCACGCCTGCGGGGAACCGCAGGCTGGGCCCAATGGGGAGCTCGCCCCCCATGGGGACCTAGGGCTCCGGACACCAGCAGCCTTGGTGGGGGGCAGGCGTCCAGGGGCCGGGCCCTCAGCCGCCTTCTCCCTGGAGAATTTGGGCAGCTTAGCCCTCAGCCCCTCCTCTCCCTTGTCTTAGGAGCCCAGCCCCCTCCCCCAATCCTCTCTGCCACTGGGACCCAGGAATCCATACCCCGCACCTATAGGAGTGGATTCCAGTCACCTCCCAAACCTGGGGTCCCAAGCCCCAGCTCCCACCTCTCTCAGTCCCAGGAGTCCAGAGCCCCAGGCTCCCCCCTGCCCAAGAGTCTGAGCCCTCCCACCCCTGGCCTCTCCCAGACCCTGGTCTGGGCACCCACACTGCATTTCTGGGGCCTCCCAATGTTGAATTCCACCCCTTCCACTGGGGCACCACAGGCTGGACCCCAGCCCCTCCCAAAATGCTCCAGCAGGGCCCTGGAGAAAAATCAGTTGGCTGACTCTCCCTGTCTCCTCTTCTGTCTGTATCTCTGGCTTGTGCTCTCTCTCTGTCTCTCTGTCTCTCCCTGCCTCCATCCTTCTGTGGTTCTTCTGATCTCTGTGTTTGCACCATCTCTCCCGAAATCTCTTTGTTTTCTCTCTATCTCTGTCTCTGCTGGGAGCCCCCATCTCTCTCTCCTGCTGTCTCCCACCATCCTGTCTTTACCACTTCTGCTCTCTGTCTGTCTGTCCCTGGGTCTCTGCCTCTGCTCTTTCTGTCTTGCCGGCTCTCTCCTCTGCCTGGCTAAACAACTGACCATCACTGAATCTCCATCTCTCTCTGTCTCTGCTGCTCTGCCTCACCCCACACATCTCCCTTTATCTGACCCACTCCATGCCCCCCCCAATGTCTCCTTGTCTCCCCTTTCTCCTTACAGGCATGGATCCGCAGCCCCCTCCACCCGCCCAGGGCAGCCCACCTCACCGTGGCCGGGGCCGGGGCCGTGGCCGAGGCCGTGGTAGAGGCCGGGGCCGTGGCAGGGGGGGCGCTGGAGCCCCTCGGGCGCCCCTGCCCTGCCCGACCTGTGGCCGCCTCTTCCGCTTCCCCTACTACCTCTCCCGGCACCGGCTGAGCCACTCAGGGCTCCGACCCCACGCCTGCCCCCTGTGCCCCAAGGCCTTCCGCCGGCCAGCCCACCTCTCCCGCCACCTGCGTGGCCACGGGCCCCAACCCCCACTGCGCTGCGCGGCCTGCCCCCGCACCTTCCCGGAGCCCGCCCAGCTCCGGCGCCACCTGGCCCAGGAGCATGCAGGCGGCGAGGTAGAGCTGGCCATCGAGAGGGCGGCCAAGGAGGCAGCCGAGTCCAGCTGGGGCTCCCAGGACGCTGGTACGGAGCAGCCCACCACCGCGGCGGCAGGGGCCGCGGAGGAGGAGGCCGCGTGGCCCGAGACGTGGCCGGCGGGGGAGCCGGCCACGCTAGCGGCCCCCACGAGCGCCGAACCCCGGGAGTCGGAGGAGGAGGAGGCCGAGGCCGGGGCGGCNGAGGAGGCCGCGTGGCCCGAGACGTGGCCGGCGGGGGAGCCGGCCACGCTAGCGGCCCCCACGAGCGCCGAACCCCGGGAGTCGGAGGAGGAGGAGGCCGAGGCCGGGGCGGCGGAGCTGAGGGCCGAGTTGGCACTGGCGGCCGGGCGGCAGGAGGAGAAGCAGGTCCTGCTCCAGGCCGACTGGACGCTGCTGTGCCTCCGCTGTCGCGAAGCCTTCGCCACCAAGGGCGAGCTCAAAGCGCACCCGTGTCTGCGCCCCGAGGGTGAGCAGGAGGGTGAAGGGGGCCCCCCGCCCCGTCCCAAGCGCCACCAGTGCTCCATCTGCCTCAAGGCCTTCGCCAGGCCCTGGTCACTGTCCCGCCACCGGCTGGTCCACTCCACTGACCGCCCTTTCGTGTGCCCAGACTGCGGCCTGGCCTTCCGCCTCGCCTCCTACCTCCGCCAGCACCGGCGCGTCCACGGCGCGCTCAGCCTCCTGGCCCCGCTGCCCCCGGCGGGCAAGAAGGACGACAAGGCCTCGGGTGGACGGAACTCAGGGAAGGGGCCCGAGGGGGGCGAAGGGGCAGAGTGCGGGAGTGCCTCGGAGGGGGGAGAAGGCGGGCAGAACGGAGGAGATGCCACCACGGCCCGGCCCCCCGCGGGGGAGCCCCGCTTCTGGTGCCCCGAGTGCGGCAAAGGTTTTCGGCGCCGCGCACACCTGCGGCAGCACGGGGTGACCCACTCCGGGGCGCGCCCCTTCCAGTGCGTGCGCTGCCAGAGGGAGTTCAAGCGGCTGGCCGACCTGGCCCGCCACGCGCAGGTCCACGCAGGGGGCCCGGCCCCGCACCCGTGCCCGCGCTGCCCGCGCCGCTTCTCGCGCNAGAAGGCGGGCAGAACGGAGGAGATGCCACCACGGCCCGGCCCCCCGCGGGGGAGCCCCGCTTCTGGTGCCCCGAGTGCGGCAAAGGTTTTCGGCGCCGCGCACACCTGCGGCAGCACGGGGTGACCCACTCCGGGGCGCGCCCCTTCCAGTGCGTGCGCTGCCAGAGGGAGTTCAAGCGGCTGGCCGACCTGGCCCGCCACGCGCAGGTCCACGCAGGGGGCCCGGCCCCGCACCCGTGCCCGCGCTGCTCAAGGAAGAGCCACCCTCCCCGGGGACCCCACCCCAGTCGCCGCCGCCGGCTCCCCCTGTCTTCCTCAGCGCCTCCTGTTTCGACAGCCAAGACCATTCAGCCTTCGAGATGGAGGAAGAAGAGATTGACAGCAAGGCCCACCTGCGTGGATTGGGAGGCCTGGCCTCCTGACCTTCACACCCACTCTTGGCCCCTCCATTTGGTTCCCGGTTTGCAATATGGAGGAGGGAAGTTGAAGGAGAGGCGCCTCCTGTCTACCCACCCTTCCCCTTCCAGCCCTCAACACTAAGGGGGGGGGGGCTGGACCGCCCCTCCCTCCCCATCGCCCCCCCCCAGGACCCGTGATGCTGGCTAGGAACTGCTTGCCCCAACAGGCCTCCGAAGGCAGGACGACTTGGAAAAGGAGGCGGAGAATATTGGCCAGAGAGTTGGAGACTGGGGGGGGGGGGATCCCCTGCCTGGCTGTCTCCCATCATTCACACTGGACACCATCACCTCTGGAACTGCCAGACCCTGGGGGTCCCCAGTGAGCAAAGGTCCATCCCTGTCCTTTTGTCTGTCTGTGAATAAATGTGAGTTCGTGAAACAGAAGAGAGTGAGGCTGTCTGTAGGGGCTGCCAGAGGGGGTCTAGGGTAAGCTGGATTCATCCAACAGGCTCTGAGCTTGCATTCCAAGCAGGAAGGATCCAGATCCCGTCATCAGGGAATGGGAGGGAAGTGCTCAGCCAGCAAGAAACTCATGAGAAGAATCGGGAGTGTGACCACACTGGTTACCATCTGTCCAGGCATCTTTGGGGAGCCCCATGGCCCCCCTGTGCAATCTGGCATGCATTCTTTCAGGAAACATTTGCCAGGCACAGCACTGGGTCCTGGAGAGGAGAAAGCCACTGCCCCCCTGTGAGGGGCTGGAATTCTAGACCCGCACTGCCCAATGCAGTTCAGCCACTAGCCACGTGTGGCTGCCTCCATTCAGATTGAGTAAATTGATTTAAAATAAAATAATTTAAAACGTTAAGTTCCTCAGTCACACAGTTTCTAGGGTTCAATAGCCCCATGTGGCTGGCGGCTACCCTGTCGGACGGCATGGATCTAGAACATTCCATCACTGCAAGAAATTCTCTTGGACAGGGCTGCCCTGGGTAACAAACCAATCGGCGGTAGGGCGCCAGGTACTAATAAGGGCTGCTGGCGGCCTGGCTGGGAGGGAGGGCCCTCTGGTGACCTTTGACCTGAATGAGGAACCCGGTGGAGGGAAGAGCAGGGACAAAGGCCATGAGGTGGGTTGATGCTGCATGTTTGAGAAACCACAAGAAATTGGGGGTGGGTGGAAAGTGTCATTTTCTGGAAACCTTCAAATGGTTTTTTCTTCACCCATCTATGTGGGGTTTTTTTTTTTTTTTAAGATTTTTATTTATTTATTCAACAGAGATAGAGACAGCCAGTGAGAGAGGGAACACAAGCAGGGGGAGTGGGAGAGGAAGAAGCAGGCTCATAGCGGAGGAGCCCGATGTGGGGCTCGATCCCATAACGCCGGGACCACGCCCTGAGCCGAAGGCAGACGCTCAACCGCTGTGCCACCCAGGCACCCCCCATCTATGTGGGTCTTAAGGAGTGGAGAGGGAAAGATGTCTCAAGCCATCCTCCTTAAACCCCTTCTCTTTCCTTCCATTGACATCCTGCCTTCCCCCAGCACCTTCAATGACTCTGTCATTCCTATACAAATAACGACATTGACCACTTAGGTATCTTCACGCCTGTAAGGCCAGGAAAAAAGGGGTGAGGTCATCCCAGTTTTCCAGGGCAACAAACAGAGGCTTTAGGAGGGAGGCTCATTCCCTAGTGTGATGAAAACCCCAGGCAGGGGCAGGAGTGGAGGGAGGGAAGCCAGGAACGTGAAGGTTGAGGGTCTAGGAAGAGAGATAACTACCCAGAGCTTTGCAGAATTCTCCCTGTCAAAGGTTCAACACACCCAGGCCAAGCCCTTGGCACAGCGTCTGGCACGTAGTAGGCATTCAATCCACGTAAGCCTGTGATTATCGCTGCATCGCGCGCAGGGCTGGATGTGGGGGATGGAGTGACAAGTGAGAGCACTTGGGCACCAGCCCTTGTGGCGCTTACAGACCAGCAGAGGACGTGGACAATAATCAAATATTGGCATAAATAATTAGGGTTTCCAAGTGAGACCAGTTCTTCAACCAAGTAGATCCCGTAATAGCCTCAGGGGTGGGGAGCTGGGGACCTGGGGTGTGCTTTCATGATGTCAAGGCCACCTCCCTCCTCAGGAAACTTCAGTGGCTCCCTGTTACTATATCCAAACATGGGCCACTTCCCATGGCCAGATGCCTTTTCAGCACAATCTCATTGATCAAACTCATTGAGGGAGGGAATTATGTGGCCCAATTTACTGATGGAGCAAACAGGCTCGTCCTACTTTGAAAATCACTACCGCGAATGGAGCTGTCTGTATTTCAGCAGGCAGTTGCTGTGGTTGCTTTGTTACGATTATTTTCCCAGGCTGGTGTAGATCTGATCTCAGGGAATCCTCACCACCCCACTGGGGTTAGGAAACATTCTCCCCACTTTCTAGGGCCAAGACAGCACTCAGAGAGGGAGGCCCTTGTCCAAAATCTCACGGCTAGGAATTGGCGACATGGAATTTGAACCCAGGCTGGACCAACTCCATACCCCCCCACCCCCCGGCCGTAGCCAGGACGATCTAACGCGTAGGATTACCCCCCTCCGTACCAGCATCCCGGTCGCCAAGCCCCCGAGGCATCGCGTCCCACCCCTCCTCCGCTTTGCCCACCCCCGCCCCCTCCCCATGGGCTTACTCTGCCTTGGGGAGCCCCTGCATCCGGAGAGAAAAGACCCTAGAACAAAACACAGAACTTGGGGTGAGAAAAGGTCCCTGAGAATGGAGCCCAGTTCTCCTGTCTTGCAGACGAGAAGACTGAGCCCGAGACATGTGGGACAGACGGGAGACATGATACAAAGGGTCGCTATCATTGTGAAGCAATAGTGCCGCTGTTCAGGAATCAAACCACGTCGCTTGTCCTGCCCTGTGCTGAGCATTATATATATATGACCTCAACCACCTGTTCAGAATCATACAAAACACATTTCTTGAGTACTTGGGCAACGGCTCTTTCTAAAGGGATTGCTGGATCAGCTCACCTTCTCTTCACAGCAAGATCACTAGGTAGATACCCTCATGCCTCCATTTGTTTCTCTTAAACAGCTTAAGACGTCATTTGCATACCACAGAATTCACTCGTTTTAAAGGCACTCAGTGCCTTTTAGTGACTTTATAGGATCGTGCAACTATCACTCACCAAATGTTAGGACACGTCCACCCCAAAGATCTCCTGTGCCCACTAAGAGTCACTTTCCCTCCGCACCCCAGCTCCAGGCAACCACTGATGTACTTTCTGTCTCGACAGATTTGTGTCTTCTGGATAGTTCCTATAAATGCATCGTACATATGTCGCCTTCATGTCTGGCTTCCTTCACGCCACACGCTGTCTTCAAGGCTCATCCACGGGGTCAAGTTTTAGGAGCACTTCTTCCCTTTTTATGGCTGAGTAACATTCCGCTGGATGGACAGACTGCAGTTTGTTTACCCATTCACGCTGGTGCACATCTGGGCTGGGTCTGCTCTCCGGCTGTTGTAAATAGTGCTGCTGTGAACACGCTTGCGGACACGGATTTTATTCTCTTGGGCACGTTCTCAGGAGCGGAATTGTTATTCTCTTTTTTTTAATTTTTTTTAAATTTTTTTTTTAAAGATTTTATTTATTTATTTGACAGAGATAGAGACAGCCAGCGAGAGAGGGAACACAAGCAGAGGAAGTGGGAGAGAAAGAAGCAGGCTCATAGCGGAGGAGCCTGATGTGGGGCTCGATCCCATAACCCCGGGATCACGCCCTGAGCCGAAGGCAGACGCTCAACCGCTGTGCCACCCAGGCGCCCCCGGAATTGTTATTCTCTTGGGCACGTTCTCAGGAGCGGAATTGTTAGGCTCATGACACGCTTTTTAAGAAACTGCCAGACTGTTTCCCAAAGTGGCTGCACCATGTACAGTCCCATCAGCGATATGTGAGGCTGAGGGTTCCCCACGGGGGCTCCATTTTTGGGAGAAGGAAGCTCACACAGTAGGTCTCCCGGCTGGTACGTAGCAGATCTGGGTATGTCTCCAGGCATTGTGATTCCAAAGCCCATGCTCTTAGCCCTTAAACAAAGATTCATTCTTACCCTGTTGTTTGTTCGTTCGTTCGTTCGTTCGTTCGTTCATTCATTCATTCATTCATTCATTCATTCATCCTAAAACTATGGAGCCCTTGGCTATGTGCCTAGCACTATGCTGGATGTGGGGAAAACATCAGAAGACAAATAGACCAGGTTACACTTTGGCAGGAGACACAGATGGACAAATGTACTCGGGACACTGATTCCACAAGTAGGTATGGGGCCTCACCATGTGCTGGGCACTGTCGTAGGCGCCCATCAGCCGCTGGTTAATGAAACGGACACAAATCCCTGCCCGTGTGGGGTTTCCACTCTACCGGCAGGAGACAGATACTTGACCAGTGAGCAGGTAAACTCTATAAAACACCGTAGCAGGGGATGCATGCACGGGGACGCGTCCCAGGGGAGAGCACAGCTGATGCAAAGGCTCTAGGCTGGAGTGTGACTGGTGTGTTCAGGAAGCACAGAGGCCACTGGGAGGGAGAGAGGAGGAGGAGGGAGGGAGGGGCATCGGGGAGAATGTGGGAATCCAGAGCCCGGAGGGACTTGCAAGGACTCTGATTTCTACTCCACATGAGATGGGAAGAGAGCCTCGGAGGGAATCATGAAGAGGCTGGCACGATGTGACTTCCCTTTCCCTTTTAACATTTGAAAAAAAATTTTTTTTAATTTGATTTACTTATCTGAGAGAGAGAGAAGGAGAGCACGAGGGGGGAGAGGGACAGGGGGAGAAGCAGACTCCCCGCTGAGCAGGACCCTGAGACCACGACCTGAGCTTCAGGCAGATGCTTAACCCACTGAGCCACTCAGGCTCCCCGAAAAAAAAATTTTAAGTAAACTGTACACACAGCATGGGGCTCAAATCCAGGACCCGGAGATCAGGAGTCGTACACCCCACCAGCCGAGCCAGCCGGGCGCCCCAACATTTGAAAATTTTAAAACTCAAAGCAAATGGAAAGAATTAGACACTAAATGCATATCCTCAGCCCCTGGAGTCTACAGTGAGCGTTTTGCTCTGTTTCATAATGAACCTGTGTTATGTATCTTTCATTTACCTATCCATCAGCCTATCCACCATGCATCTTTTAAAAATTTAATAAACTTTCCTTTTTTGAGCAGTTTTACATTCACAGAAAAGTTGAGTGGAAATTGCAGACAGTTCCCATATATCTATCTTTAAAAAAAATCCATTTCAAAGCAATTTGCAAATATTAGGTCACATCGCCCCTCAACACTTCAGCATGCATCTCATAACAAGATATCAAATATTTATTTAAGCTTCTTGTCCCTGGTAAAATTTAAATACGGTGAAATCCATACATTGTACATGTTATCAGTTGATACATTTTGAGAACTGCATTCTCCTGAACAGCCTGGATTCCCTCTGGCTTTTGTCTGGAGACTCGGTTGGTGGGGAGTGGGGCAAAAGTCCTCTTAAGCCCACCTGGCTTGCTTTTTAAATAACCTTTTAACCTTTTATTTTTGGACTGCTTTTAGGTTTACAGAGAAGTTGCAGCGAGGGTACAGAGAGTTCCCGGGCGCCCCTGAGCCGGGTTTCCCTCCTGTTATCATGCGACCTGAGTACATCTGTCAAAACCAAGGAACCAACACCGTGAAAGGCTATCAACCAGGTTTAGCTCATTTTCCCTTGATGCCCCTTTTCCGGTCCAAGATCCCACACAGGGTACCGCATGGCCTGGATCGTGCCTCCCCAGTCTCCTCTGGTCTGTGGTCCTATCTCGAACTTGCCTTGGTTTTTGATGACCTTGCCAGTTTTGAGAAGTCGTGGGGAGAAATCCCAAAGCCAGTGAAGTGCCTTTTTTCAGCACATCCTCTGGAGGACAGGGGGGCCACACTATCCACGTGACTCACCGCTGAGGATGCCACCCTGCCACCTGGCAGACCATGACCCCTCCCCCTCTCCACTCTGCACACAAGTCACTGAGCGCGGCCACATGGAGGGGAGGGGCAAGCATCCAGATACAATTTTGAAGGTTTTTCTGTCCCTTCTCCTTCCCCGTTCGTTCTCTTATTCAGTGGTTTATCTGTGTCTGTATGGACTCACGATGTTTCTTTTGTACTTTGGGTGATAGTCCCATACGATGCTCTTGATCTCGTGTAAAGGTATCTTACAGCCCCCTGCATTCCTGATTTCATTGAAGCCCACCTGTTTTAATGCCAAGTGCCATCAAGACAGAAGCGTGCTAATGGCAAAGCAGGGCCTTCTGGCTGGCACTGTGACTTCAGTGAGGTGGTCCCGGAGGGCTTCTGGGAAGGAGTAATTTGGGACTTGATCCAGATGAACTAGGGAACTGAGCGTGTGAATCGGGAGCTGGGACACCCTCCCTTTGCAGAGGGGCTCTGAGGCTCCAAGGGGACAGCCACCCGCCCACAGACATCCAGCGACGTGGAGCTACGCCTCCCTCCGGGCACCAGGCCCAAGGTGGGCGGTTTCCACTGCCTGCTCCTGGCCTGGGGGCGGGGGGCGGGCTGGAATTCAGCCTCAGAGGCCAAGCCCCGGCGCCTCCTGGGCCCCTTATCTCGCCACGCCCAGCACTGTGCCAGGCACCCGCCCGCACCGCATAAATATTTGCTGCCACTCACCCAGCGGCTCGAGCCCCAGCCGCCCTCCTTTCCCACCGCCGGGCCATGCCCCCCCATCTGCCCTCCACCCGAATCGCTCTTTGTCTCAGGGAGGGGGAGGGGGCGGGCATCACATGTGGAGCCAGGGAGAGGGAAGTGACCCGCCCAAGGTCACTGGGACAGGGGGGCCAAAGACAGAAAGAGAGTCCTTCCAGACTGGCCACCTGCAGGCTTCTAATATCAGGATAATAATTGTAGCCACTCTTCACCGTCACGCCCCTTCTCGGGCGCAGGCCACGCGCATTCACTGCCGGTTCCAGCACCCGCCAGCTGCCTCCTCTCACAGCCTGGGATGCGCAATTCCTCTGCCCCTTCCAGCCTCCTCTACAAGGCCCTCCCTACCCCACCCCGCCTCTATTAACCCCCTGTTGTAGGCAGAATTCTCAGCTGGATCCCAAGGCACCTGCTCCCCTGGTGCCCACGCACCTCCTCCCAGTGCCCATCCAGGAGCCGGGGAGGGGACTTTGCACACGGCACTGGGCTCCAAATGCACACGGCACTTGGATTCCGAGCTGGACAACACAGATGGAGCAAGGGGGCACCACACTAAGTGAAGTACGCCAGACAGAGAAGGTTAAATGCCATATGATTTCACTCATATGCGGAACGTAAAAAACACAACAAACAAAACAGAAACAGACTCATAAAGACAGAGAAGGAACTGGTGGTTGCCAGAGGGGAGAGGGGTGGACGGATGGGAAAACAGAAGGGATTAAGAGGTACAAACTTCCAGTTGTAAGAAAAAAGTCACAGAGATGAGGGGCGCCTGGGCGGCTCAGTGTGTTAAGCGGCCGACTCCTGATTTCAGCTCAGGTCCCGATCTCAGGGCTGTGGGACCCAGCAGTCACCACAGAGTCTGCTCAAGATTCTCCCTCCCTCCCCCTCTGCTCCTGCCCCTGCTCACATGTGCATGCACCCCCCCCCCAAACACGNGGGATCACGCCCTGAGCCGAAGGCAGACGCTTAACCGCTGTGCCACCCAGGCGCCCCTCAAATACGTCTTTAAAAGAGAAAGTCACAGAGATGAAAAAGTACAGCATGAGAAATAATATTCAATAATACCGTAATAGGGCTGTATGGTGGCAGGTGGGGACTACACCTCTCACAGTGAGCGTTGTGAAATGTATAGAATTGTCGAATCACTATGTTGTGCACCTGAGACAAATATAATATTTTATGTCAATTATATTTCAATACAAATTTTTTTTAAAGATTCCAAATCAGTTGACCTAAGCTAGGGAGGTGACCTTTGGTGGGCCTGGCCTAATCAGGAGACTCCCTAAAACAAACAGGGCTCTTTCTGGAGAAAGATTCAAAGCTTGAGGGGGATTCAACAAGAGGGAGATTCTCTGTTCCTGGCTTTGAAGGAGGAGTGGATTCTGCCCAAGAAGCAGCCAGGAAATGGGGATCTCTCAGTCTTCCCGAAGCACAGAAACCCATCATTCGCGCCTAGCCTTCTGACTCACAGCAACTGTGAGCTAATAAGGGGGTGCTCTTCTAAGCTGCTACATTTGTGGTCATTTGTTACGCCACAGACAACACCTGCAGTCTGCCACCTGTTTCGTTTCCTTCACGGTGCTCGCCGTCAAAAGTAAGTCGGTTTCTTCTGTTGTTTGCAGGAGGTCCACCCTCCTGTATCAGCTTGCTGGTGCTGCTGTAGCGACGTGTCACGTGCCAGGGGGCTTGGAGCAACAGAAACCCACCATCTCACAGTTCTGGAGGGAAGAAGTGGAAGATCGCAGGGCCATGCTCCCTCTGAAACCCCCAGGGGAAGCCTTCCTTGCCTCTGCCGAGCTTCCTGTGGTTTGCCCACCATCTTCTGCCTGTAGATGAATCACTTTCTTCTCCACCCTCGTCTTCGCACACCAGTGTTCTCACCTGGCCGTCTTTCCATCATTCCTGTGGGAGAATCGTGCAGGAACCCACCTTCGTTCAATCCCACCTCCTCTTAACTAACGTCATGTGCAGTGACACTATTTCCAAAAAGGTCACATCCCGAGGGGGTTCCGTGTATCTATTTTGGTGGAGGCACCATTTACCTCTAGCTCGGTCTCTAGCCACAGGTGCCGTCTGCTGGGGCGCAAATCTTGGCTCGATTTTACCGGATTCCTAGAGCCTCGATATTGCCTGGCACAATGTAGACAAAATGATTTTGCTTTTGATAAATCATCTGAATGAATTATGTCTCGGAGCCTCTTTCCACATCTTTCAGGTGAGGATAGAGCCACTGTCCTCACTGTTTTCTTCTCAATTGCTGATTTGTTTGGTTTACAAACTGGCCACCGACCACCCCTCACTAGAACGGAAAGGCGCCTGTGAGGCTCATCCATGTCCCCAGCGCCCAGCACAGTGCCTGACACGCGGCAGATTCACAGCAAATTACCTCCAACAAATAAATGAGGGTACAATGCACCCCGCCCCCACTTTACAGAGGAGGAAACCGAGGCTTACTTAGAAAGGTGAAATGAGCGGCTCAGGGTCACAGTCACTGCGCCCGCTTTCTGATCACCTGCCGAGGCTTCCCGCTGAACCATAACAGGTGCCAGACGCAGTCCAGGTGATGCAGTTGGAAGGGGTCACCCGGACAGAGAGGAGACAGATGGACAAAGGGAAGGTAGCCGGCACATCTGGATTGCCTTCTGTGGAAAATCTCTCAGGGACGAATACACCCAGAAGGGGAAT
Organism: Ailuropoda melanoleuca; assembly: GCF_002007445.2. Lineage (NCBI taxonomy): Eukaryota > Metazoa > Chordata > Mammalia > Carnivora > Ursidae > Ailuropoda > Ailuropoda melanoleuca. The sequence goes on from NC_048229.1 coordinate 26,409,198, forward strand.
CCTCGGTGGGAGAGGGGGGTCCCCGCTTTCACACAGGTCTCCCTTCTCGCTCACCGGGAGCCTGCGCCCGCCTACACGCCCGCCAGCAAAGCCCGAGTGCCCTATTTCCCCACCTGCTCAACCACTTCCTAACTTCTGCCTGGCCAATGGAACCCGCCCTCAGTGGGGTGCCCCTGGGGCAAGCCTGCCCTGGATGCAGGCAACGAAGAGGGGACGGGCCACCAAGGAAATAAGAATGAGAAGAAAACCAAACAAAACCTTTGGCCCACTTTTCACTGATGTCACGCACCAGAGATCGGAACCAATGTCAGTGACACACACCCTTCCCTGATTAATAAAACAAGATGAAATCAGAGAGGGACACAAACCGTGAGAGGCTCCTAACTCCAGGAAACAAACTGAGGGCTGCTGGAGGGGGGGCGGGGAGGAGGGATGGGGTGACTGGGTGACGGGCATTAAGGAGGGCACGTGACGTGATGAGCACAGGGTGTTGTATACAACTGACGAATCACTGAACTCTACCTCTGAAACCAATCATACACTATATGTTAATTAATTGAATTTAAATTAAAAAATACATTAAAAAAAAAAGAAAGCCCTCCTTGCAAAACAGCTTTATTGGTCTAAGTTCCGAGCATTTGCTGCAAATGTTACCACGGAGTTGTAAATGTGTAATATGTATACACACGTATATTAAGCATATACATATTTGTATGACTACAAATGGACATTTGTGTGTATACACACACACACACACACGCCTATATATTCATGTATGTAATTAGCACAATTCATTACTTGGCTCCCCCGTCCTTTCATGAAGCACTCCATTGCACATGGAAGTCAATGCAGAGAACCCCAGTTTGCAGCTGGCCTCGCCGCGAGCAGACGCCGTGAGTTTTGAGGGTACGTTCTTGGGGGTCAGACCGTCCAAGCTCACGTCGGAGGCCACCTGCGCCCTTGGCAGCCGTGCAGCTCCACGGCCCTGCCGCGTTTAAAACGGTAGTTTCGAAGTAGGCATAGACAGCGCGGTGATTCTAAAGACAAAGACGCAGAACCGGAGAAACCGGGGTGCTGACCTTCTCTGTCACCCATGGAGTTTGTGTTTGCGGATCGAGTCCAAAACGGAGAAGCAGGGTCCGCCGTGCAACGTAACAGCTTTTACTGAAGTGCAAGCTTGAGCTCCCGCCTGGGACTCTTTGCTGCCTTGGAACCAACAGCTCTAACACTGGGATGTGTTCAATTCCTGATTGTTTGTAAACTAAAAAAAAAAAAAAAAAAAAAAAAAAAAAAAAAAAAAAAAAATCAAGAAGAAAAAGACAAGTGATGGCTCCTAAAAATCGTTTTGTTATGTGAGAGACACCCAGCGATCGAGCCCCTTAGTGTTCACGCAATTAAGTGAAAATCTTGCACACACACGAAACCTGCACAGGGATGTTTACGGCGGTGCGATCACACTGATCCTTGGAAGCAACCGCGATGGGCTTCGGGAGGCGAGGGGACCGACAGGGTCCATCCAGACGGTGGAGTATCATTTGGAGCTAAAAAGAAATGAGCTAACGGGTCGTGAAAAGGCAAGGCGGAGCCTTACGTGCACGTCACTAAGGGAAGCAGCCCGTCTGAAAAGGCTCCAACGGTAGGACGTTCTGGAAAAGGTAAAGCTATGGAGGCAGTAACGCGGTGAGTGGCTGCCAGGGGTTAGGGGCTCACAGACAAAGAGGGGTGCACGGAGGATCCCTAGGGCGCTGAAGCTACCCTGTGCGATGCTGTAATGGTGGACACACGTCATACATCCGTCCAAGCCTGCGCAATGGGCAACGCCAAGAGCGAACCCTCACGTAAACTACAGACTTTCCATGATTATGGAGTCAATGTGGGTCATCAACGGTGACAAATGTACCCTCTGGCGGGGGACACTGATAATGCGGGGGGGGGGGGGAGTGAGTTGGGGCAGGAGGTCTGTGGGAAATCTCGGTGTCTTCCTCTCAATTTTGCCATGAATCTAAAACTGCTCTAAAAACTAAAGTTTACTGGGATCCCTCCCTGGGTGGCTCAGTCGTTTAGCGTCTGCCTTCGGCTCAGGTCATGATCCCAGGGTCCTGGGATCAAGTCCCGCATCCCTCCGCCCCTGCTTGTGCTCTCTCTCCCTGTCTCTTTGGCAAATAAATAAAATCTTGAAAAGAAATAAAAACTAAAGTTTATTAATAAAAGAAAAAGAGGAAAGAAACCCCTCCCCCAAACCAAGAAAACGATGGTGATGGTTGTTCCATGATCATTGCTGAAAATCGCTCTGTGATCCACAGGCAGAAGGGGTGTCACACGCCCCGTCACGTTCTCTGCGGCCCCGCGAGGATGCTGGCGCCACCAGAGTGGGGACTTTTTTTTTATAGTTTTGAGATAGGCTTCTCCTACCACACCATTCGTCTATTTAAAGTGTACCAGTCAATGACCTCCGGTGTGGTAGCAGAGCCATGTGACTGTCACCATGACCAACTTTAGAACGCTCCTGTCACCCCAGAAAGAACCCCCTGACACATTGCCCCGCAGCGCCCCATCCCCTCCAGGCCTTGGGCAGCGACCCATCCCATTCCAGCCTCTGCAGATCAGCCTTCGAGGGCAGGGACCAGTGCTCTCATGGCCTTCTCTCTACCCCAGACCCCGCAGTCCTGGTCCATAACTCCACGCTTATTCAACCAGCCTGTCTCAACGTCAATCCCAGACAGGACAGGCCTCTGCTTGGAAGCCTTTTTCACCCCCGTTCGTCATCCCGTCAAGCCCTTTCAGAGTCACCTGCGGGCCCCACTTTGTCCCCTCCATTAGAACAGGGGACACTTTGTTTTATGATTGCTTGCACCCTTGCCCACTGCGCCTTCTAAACTCTTCCCCAGCGGGGACAGAACCTATTTGCTTGTCTTTGCTCTGACCGTGGCCCCAGGAAATGCATGTTGAATTTGAATGGAAACCAGCGAAGTCAGCAACCTTGCTACACATCTGTCCCAGCTCCTGGCCTGCAGACATCTCCCCACAGCAGGGAGGCCGGGGGAGAGGATGTGTGAACCCCTAGCGGGACAGAGAGCGAAAGATCTAACCTCTGCGAGCCTCCCTTCCCTGAACTATAAAATGGAGGGAGCTAAGAATAGGACCTACCTTTCCCGGCTGCTGTGAGGATTAGCACAGGGGCCGGTAACACACAGAGTTCAGTCAGTGCTAGCTATAATTATCGTTAATCACGCGGGATTTACGGAGCCGTTACAAGTGCCCTCGGCCATCCGTCAGTCTCGTCCCACACACATTTCCTGAGAGAGGGAGAGAGAGTCCAGTGCGCTCCAGGGAACTGTGAGTCCTTCCGTGTGACTGGGGTGTCGGGTGAGACAGGGCGGGGCGGCAGATAAGATGGGGCTCGTGCCAGCCCCAGAAGGGCCCAGAGGCCGGGGTGGGGAGCTTGGGCTCTATCCTAAGGGGAAGAGGGAGCCACGGGAAGCTATTGAGGAGAGGGACCCATGTTGTCTCTGTGTTAGATGCTTTTGGGGTGGTGGGTGGGACCCTCTACTGGGAGACACTGGAGGCCAGGAGGAAGGTGGGGTTCTGGTCCACATATGTGAGGGACCTTGGCCTGCAGCCCAGTGGACATGGACAAGGCGGTGATTCTTAACCCGTGGTCTCTAGACTTCTAGAGCGTTCCAGCAGGGTCGGTCAGCCTGGATGCTGTCTGCCAAATCGTGTTTCCATTTTTCCAAAAGTAAAAAAGAAACACGGTGAAAATAATCCTGATGCTTGATTTGGTTCAATACAGTGTGTCTTCCTTATTCCAGGGGCTCAATACACTTGATTCTCCTTATGCGTCCTGTTACAGTCTGTAAAGTCATAGTGAATGCGGCTGACTCAGGAATATGGAAGCGCTGCCCCTGGGCGAAGTACGGGGTTGGGTTCTTGTGGGCCTTTGTCACAGTATTCTCACTAACCGCTCAGTACATAACCTTGTTTTCCTTGGGTTCTGCTTAAAGACACCTTACTTAATACCGTTGACTCGCTCACACTGAACTCACGGCCAACGGCCTGAAGGAAGCCTCCCTAACACATACTCCTCGGTAAGACCCACCATAGCCTTCTTGCGCCCAGGAGCACCAGCCAGCTTGGGGGCCGCTTTCAACCACAGAGTCACCAACAAAAAAGCACAATACTGTGAAAAACGTGGCACTAGCCAGGCTGCAGGAAGGACGCTTGTTTGCAGGGGGACAGGTGGAACGAGAAGGCAGAGGGTCCCCGTGTGCACCCACGGCTGGCTCAAACTTTCAGCACCCGGCGCAAGCCCACCAGAGTGCCGTGATGGTGACTTGAGGACTGCAGGCAACTTTCCGTGGGCAGGCGAGTTTGCAAATACGGGATCCGCAAAGACTGCAATTGGCTGAGTATCCAAAACATCACGGCATCATGTAATTAATACAAAAATCATCAGTGAGAGAGTTTACATTCTCTTTTTCGTGCTAAGTCTTTGAAATCTGTGGTCTGTGTTACACTCACAGGACTTCTCAATTTGGACCAGCCACATTTCAAGTGCTTAAGAGCCACATGTGGCTGGTGGCTTCTGTATTAGACAATGCAGGTCTCTATGGCTTTCTTCAGATTCTGAGGAGCCTACGATTTCAAAAAATGACAATAAAAGATCAATGCCAGATAGAACCACCTTGGAGAGCACGTGGCTGTACCAAAGTGTGAGGTCACGGGGGCAGGATGTGTGAGAATATTCTTTGGATCCCTGCTTGTCAGAGTGCAAGATGGAAGTAACATAGAGTACCCGGCCTCAGAAGGACGGATCCCTAGAACACGGCCGGTTCCTAGGCTAGAACATGCAGCATCTCTGCAGAGGAAAGAGCCTGAGCTCCATGTAAGGACACAGAGAAAGCTCGCAAACAAGGGCTGAGCTTGTGAGGACATGATGCTATTTATACAACATTTAAGCACAGGCGTGGTGAGACCCCCTATAGTAGCTGTGTGTTGCTACATATGTAGCAAATGCATTTTTTTAAATGAATAACAAATACCTCCTTAGAGACAGTGTTTACTTCAGGGAGGCAGAGGAGAGACTCGGAGCACGGTTGGTAAGTATGCCCCAGGTTCCAATCACAGCAGAAAAGTCCTCGGTCTTCAACTGGACAGTGGTGGACGTGTAGGGACTCGTTATATTATTTGGGATACTTTTGCTGTGTGTATGGCTAAAATATTCCATTGCGTGAGGAACCTTAGCAAGGTTTTGTGCGGCTGTGCCCTACGGTCGGGCGCAGTGAAGGTTGATATGCGTGGCCTGTGTCTTGGAAAATAACAGCATTTACATCCCAGGCAGGTTGTGCGGATTAAATGTGATTCCTGTACGGGTCTGTAAAGCCCCAGAGCTGTGCCGTTGTCCACGCCGCCATCAGAGTATTTGGGATGATACGTAATGATAGTGACCTCATTAAGCAATCACTCTATTCTAGGTGCTGTGTTGAGTGTTTTCATCTGTTATTTAATTTAATTTAATTAATTAGTTTACTTATTTGAGAGAGAAAATACAGAGGGAGAGGGAGAAGCAGACTCCTTGCCGAGCAGAGAGCCTGATGTGGGGTTCAATCCCAGGACCCTGAGATCATGAGCTGAGCCAAAAGCAGACACTTAACTGACTGAGCCGTCCAGGTGCCCTTCATCTATTATTTTATTTAGGAATATTTACTCAATGTGCATAGGAGCCAAGGGGCACCACTGGTCACCAGAGAGAAAAGAGAATTACTGTTTCGAAAACAGGAGAGAAAGCAGCCCAGCCTTCATCACCAGACTGTCAGCCACATCATGATAATGATTAAAAGCCAAGATTTTGCTTTGCTAGTTTATCATCTTATTCTTTCTTTTTTTAAAAAGAAGATTTTATTTATTTATTTATTTGACAGAGAGAGCACAGGCAGGGGGAGGGGGAGGGGCAGAGGGAGAGGGAGAAGCAGGCTCCCCACTAAGCAAGGGAGCCCCATGTGGGGCTTGATCCAGGACCCTGGAATCATGACCTGAGCCGAAGGCAGACGCTTCACAGACTGAACCCAGGTGCCCCCATCTTATTCTTTGTTGTTTTTTTTTTAAAGATTTTATTTATTTGGACAGAGAGAGAGGCAGGGAGAGAGGGAACACAAGCAGGGGGAGTGGGAGAGGGAGAAGCAGACTCCCCACTGAGCAAGGAGCCTGATGCAGGACTCGATCCCAGGACCCTGGGATCATGACCTGAACTGAAGAAGATGCTTAACCAACTGAGCCACCCAGGCACCCCCTCGTCTTATTCTTTCCAGACAAAACAAATTAATTCAATGTTACCTTTTTTTTTTCTTTTTCTATTGATCTTTTTTTTGGCCTAAGATTGGGTTGAGAGGGCAGGTGGGTTAAGTTGTCAAAGGCACAGTCTTTGAAGTATAACTCAATTTTTTATGTGATCTTTCCATTTATATTTTATTCATTAAAGTTATTTGGAAAAAATATAAAATATATAAATAATAGGGGCACCCAGCTGGCACAGTTGGCAGAGCACGCGGCTCTTGATCTTGGGGTCATGAGTTCGAGCCCCACACTGGGTGTAGAGATTACTTAAAAATAAAATCTTTAAAATATATGTCTAACAGGGACACCTGCGTGGCTCCGTCAGCTAAGCATCTGCCTTCAGCTCAGGTCATGACCCCAGGGTCCTGGGATCGAGCCCCACATCATCGGGCTCCTTGCTCAGCGGGGAGTCTGCTTCTCCCTCTTCCTCTGCCCCTCCCCCTGCTGTGCTCTCTCTCTCACAAATAAATCAATCTTTAAAAAAGTAATAAAAGTATACATAACATATAAGATGCTCTACTATATATAAGATGGTATATATTATACATAATATAATTATATACAAGGTAATGTATTATACATCTATTATTGTATTATATACAATATATAACATATTATAAATATAACATACACTATAAATGTTAAATGTTTCTTTGATGATAATGCTCTGGGTAGAACCTGCCATTACTCCCAACTCGTAAGGAGGAAACTGAGGCACGGGGGCAGGTGGACGCTTGAAGGAGAGCGCTCACTGGGCCAGGAGGGACTGAACCAGGACAGTCACTGAAAGAGTCCTTGGGGACTGGCGGACAGCAGACACAGGAGGGGACAGGCGGGAGGCCTAGAGGCCAACTTTAATGGGTGTGTGCACCCTGGGGCCAGAACTGGAGCCTCCCCTGCCCACACCTGCCTTCTCCAAGTCACTCCGGGTGACCCTGTGGGGTGGCGTTGCTAAATGGGGAGGTGCAAAGCTCCCCGGATCATCAGTGAGCCTCTCAGGGGGCCGGGGAGGGCCAGAGGCCTGCAGCCTCCCCCCTTCCCCTCCTCCCAGCAGACCCAGGTGGCTCTGCAGGCTGACCTTCTGGCTCCAGGGTAGCACTGCTCCGTGGTCCCCGCGGCCCTCTGCGCACACACATCCGGCCCCAAGTCCCCAGGGGAAGAATTCAGCTCTGGTAGGACACGTGGGGGTCTGCCTCCCTCAAGCTGCACGGACAGGGGACAGAGAGCAGCCTGGAGGCCCCAGACCCTCATGGAATCCTGACTCTGCCTCTCACTGTCTGCTGGCCAATGCCTCTGCTGCTCCATGCCTCAGTTTCCCCATCGGTAATTTGGAAACCATCATTCTACTTATCCAGGGCTTACAGGGAGAATTCCACAAAGTGTTAAAAAAAAAAAAAAGCCAAGGCCTGGCATCTGGCATCTGAGAGGCATTGAATAAATAGTCATCATTGTATTTATTCATTTTAGTTTCGGTTTTTGAATAGGTAACCCATGCTGGGGGAAAAAATTCAAATAGTGCAAAAGGCACAGCAATGAAAACTTCCCCCGAAGCTGGGTGTTGACATTGATCACTGACCCAACTACAGCAGCAACAGAGGATTTATTTGGACAAACTGGGGTGAACAGAATAGGACTGGGTATCAGTTGATTTTCTGGAATTACTGTTAAAGCCACTAGATGCGATTGACAAAAGCAATGCCGTTGAGCTGGAAAGGGTCCTAGCTTTCATAGAGACGCAGACCCCGTGTTGCAATAATTTCTCATGCTGTCTGTAGTGTATTTGACGACACTTCGCTTTTTATGAGGAAAAACGTCCAGCACAACGAAACATAAAGAGTAAAGGATCCCCTTCTTCGCGCTTGGCAAGGCGAGTGCTGCTCCTGTCCCAGCGTTCCCCACCCCACACGCATTCTTGGATTTTCTCTTGCCGGAATATTTGAAAGTGAACACCAGGCGGCATACCGTTTCACCCAAAAAGATTTCAGTAAGCTGTAATTTACCTTGAAATACTTCACTCCCCCCACAGAAAACAGAGATACAGCAAATATCGGAAAAAGTAAACATGTGAAGTGTGGTCAGTACACTGGAGGCGGTCCCTGTCGGGGTCTTTTGACTTTTCTGCACCTTTGCAGAGCTTTTCACCGTCAACCCCCCCAAAAATCAAAGAGCAAAGGAAGATCTCTCTCTGCTCCCTGCCCCACCCCCTGCCTGGGTTCCCAGGGACAGCGTCGGAGCCAGTTTCCCGGGGATCCTTCCAGAGTCTGGGTAGCGTCGTCACTGTATCTTTATTAATAGCAGGGTTGTAGTAGTAGGGAAACCAAGTTGGGCAGAACTCAGGGCTGTGAGTCACTCGGACCTGGCTCAGGTCCCACCAGACACCTCTTCCCACTCTGACCTTGTGTAAGGCGGTCCCGGCGCACAACCTCAGTTTCCTGCTCTGTGAACTGGGGATAAATCTCCACCCTTTCTGGATGGCTGCGAGGATCCAGGGTAAAGCCCTTCCCCAGCCCCTGCCCAGAAGCAGGCTCACAGCAAGTGCTGAGAACAGGAAAGAAGTCCTTTCCCTCAATGCATCTCTTGGCTATTAGAGCTCCTGGGTCTGAGGAAGGAGGGGGCTGGGGGCCTGGACTCCTGGTCTGAGGGAGGAGGGGGCTGGTCTGGACTTCTAGGTCTGAGGGAGGAGGGGCTGGGGGTCTAGACTCCTGGGTCTGAGGGAGGAGAGGTTGGGGATCTGGACTCCAGGGTCTGAGGGAGGAGGGGGCTGGGGGTGGGACTTGACATTAAAGAGCAGGGCTTTGGGAACAGTCTCCCTGTTTCTTGGAGGCCAGACTCCCATCCCATGGAGGATGGCAGAGAGCGTGAAGCTCTGGGTCTCCTATACCAAGTAAGGTATGTAAGGAAGCCCTGTCTCCCCTTTTCTCACTGCTGCCAGGCCTGGCCCTTGGGGGTTCACAATATGTTTTGTCCCCTCTGTCCTGGGACCAGAGCCCAGAGTCCAAGCTGGTCTAAGTTTGGAAGGGGGAGGGAGGGGGACAGCAGGTCAGAGGGGGTGAGGGAGGGGTGTGGGGGGGACAGGATGTCTCTGAGCTGTCACACACACCCCTGTCCCAGGCCCAGAGAAAGGGAGGGACAAAGGCTCTGAGAGAGAGTCAAGAACAAAGACGGGAGGAGGGAGACAGAGAGACACTGGGGAGAGCAGGCCAGAGCACAGCCGAGCAGGAGAACAGAGAAGGAGGGAAAGTGTGGGATATCCTGAACGACAGACAGGGGTGACAACAGTGGGGAGAGAGTGGGGACGAGAGACAGGATAGGGAGACCCACCAGGAGATCTGAGAGCTGGGACAGGGGCCAGACAGGGTCAGGGAGGCTGGTGGAGAGAGTGTCTGGGAGACAGACAATCACACAGAAGCAAAGATCCTGCGAGGTCAGAGAGGGGAAGGAGGTGTGAGACGAAGCAGAGAGATTGGCAGGATAGTACAGACACACACACACAGAGACCTGGGCTGACAACGAGGCAGGAATCTGGCAGAGCACGGCAGAGAAATCCTCCGACTTAAACAGGCAGAGGGAGACCAAGGCAGACCCTTTCAGACGGTCTCTAGACCTTGGCTCTGTGGGGCGAGGACCTGTGGTGTACAGTGGAACACGGGCAACACAGATAAGGGGTGCTCGCTTGTACAAGGTCCAGCTGATGTCAGGGGACTCTGCAACGGAGCTCAGGGAGCCCGAGAACCATGAGGATGGGGACCCGGAGGTGAGAGATGGGAGACAGGGAAAGAGAAAGAAAGAGAGATGCAGAAAAACAGAGTCAGAGATAGACACGAAGAGGGACAGTGGACAAACACACAAAGAGAAGGAAGAGACAGGGAAACAGAGAAACAGCAGAGACCCAGAATAACACAAACCCGAGGACACAACGCAAGACTGAGGCCATCAGGGCAACGGACTCAGAAAAAAGAACGGGAAGCACAGGGAGAGGATGGAGAGAGAGATGGGCGCAGTGCGGGTTGCGTTAGCTGAGGGTGCAGTCCCAGCTGGGGCTGGGGGCTCCTGGTGGTTCCCCCTGATGATGGTGGGCAGGGTCTCTGAGACAATCACCCCTAACCCTGCCAAGACACAAAAACAGGTGGCCCAAGGCCGGTGAGTCACTGTGACTCATTCTTCTCCTGGGGGACAATGACCCCATCACCCTGGCACCCTCACCTCAGCTCTGGGCTGGACCTCCACTTTCCCCCGCTGCTCTCAGTGGGCCCCAGACTCACCCCGTCCCCACCTCTGCTCCTCTCCGACAGGAGGACACCGCTACAGCCCTCCAACGGCTCGTGGAGCTGACAGCCACCAGGGTGACCAGAGTGAGGAATCTCCGTGTCCTGTACCGCCTCACCCGAGAGCTCGGCTCCGGCTCCTATGGCCGTGTACTCCTTGCCCGGCCTCGCCAAGGAGGTGAGTTTGGCCATCGAAGGGCACACTCCAGAACTTCCCCATAATAGGGTTCTCAGAAGCCACTGAGACAAGGAGCATCCCCAGGAGATGATGGAAACCCTTGATGGGAGCTCTCAGGAAGTTAAGAACACTTTGATCTTCCAATGAACAGACCTAACCCAAAGACGGTTGACTTGCCTGAGGTCACACAATAAGGCAGGAGTGCAATTTGGATTGAAGCCCAAGTCACCACGTCCCCTACTTTATTCAAGAGAAAGCTGAGGCTCAAAGTGGGTAAACCAGTCATGCAAGGCCACAGAGCAGAATAGGGAGTCCTTAGGGAAGGTCGCCTTCAACCCCTAATTCACACAGGACAGACTGGAAGCAGAGAGAGGTCAGACACTATGCCCTGCCGCTCTTGCTTTACACACGAGACATCTGCAGTTCAGAGCGTTCAGCAGTTTGCCTAAGGCCCCACAGCAAGACCAGAGCTCCCTGAGTTCCCTTCTGCACCCATCTCCCTGGCAGGTCCTGCTGTGGCTCTGAAGCTCTTGCGTCGGGACTCGGTCCTGAGAACCACCTTCCTGAGAGAGTTCTGTGTGGGCCGCTGTGTCTCGTCACACCCAGGCTTACTCCAGACCCTGGCAGGACCGCTGCAAACCCCCCGACACTTTGCCTTCGCCCAGGAGTACGCGCCATATGGGGATCTCAGCGGGATGCTGAAGGAACGGGTGAGGCGGGTGGGGAAAAAAGGTCATCCTTTTTTTAACCCATGTACGACTGTGTCCCTAACCCATTTCTATCTCCAATCTTGACACCCAAAACAGTGTTCAACCTAGCTCTGCCCTAAGCCCCCAGACACCCTCCTTACTTCTCTCAGTGCCATCCCACACCTAACCCTAACCTAATCCATCCAACCATTCCAACACGAGTTTGCATGGGCAGGGGCTGGGGTGGGGTTGGGAATGAGATTCGGGTGTGGGTGGAGTTGGGTGGGTTGATTATAGATTGGCAATAGGCGCGAAAAGCCCAGGTGGGGTTGTCGAGTGAGGCAGGGATGGTCAAGGATACATATACAGAACGAGTTGGAGATTGGCTGAAATGAGGTTCTCTCTGGTGAGGAGACCAGGTTAGGACTGAATCCATGAGATTCTGGGGGTACGTGAGTTTGAAGATTAGGGTGGGGCCATGTTTAGCAATAGATTTTGGATTTGAGATAGGGTTGGAGCTAAACAGAAGGAAAGAAAGGAGGCAGACAGATGAATGGATAGAGGGATAGATGGATGGAAATACGGGTGGATGGGTGGATGAAAAGATGGATGGCTTGACGGGTGGGTGGATGGGTGAAAGATGGAAAGAAGGGTGAATGGATAAAAAGATGGACTGATGGGTGGGTGGATGGATGGTAGATAAATGGAAGGAAGAATGAAAGGATGAATTTTGGATATAAATAATTGAATACATTATTGGATTGCTGACTGGTTGGTGGAATAGAAGTTAAGCAGAAACCTTGCTGCGTAGACTGTTGAGTGGTTTGACAGATGGATTGCTGCCTAGCTGCCTGGCTAGCTGGATGGATAGATTTCTCAATCCAATGATGAAGAAAAATGACTTCAGAAGGGGTCTGAGTTAGACACACCATGTAAATTAGTAGGAACTAAGATTAGGATTAAATATGAGATTTGGGTTCCCACTGGAGATCTGGGTGTTCGGGCGAGAGGAGGAAAGAAATGTAAGGAGTGGGTTTGAGTGTTCGGGTTAGGGGAAGGTTGGTGGAGGCTAGAAGAGCTTCTGGTTCAGTCTGGGGTTCCAGTGAAGACCTACTGGGGGCTGGAGTACAGAGATAGCAGCAGGGTGTGGCTGACAATAATCCAGAGAAGCTGTGGGGGACACTAGAGTTGGCCACTGGGCTGAGGTTCTGAATTCTTGAACTCCAAGAAACCAAATAAAGAAGAGGACAAGGCACCCTGACCTTCATCTCTCCTTGACCCCAGGGCCTCCCAGAGCTGCTGGTGAAGCGGGTGATGGCCCAGCTGGCCGGAGCCCTGGACTTCCTCCATGGCCGGGGGCTGGTCCACGCGGATGTCAAACCAGACAACGTGCTGGTCTTTGACCCCGTCTGCAGCCGTGTGGCCCTAGGTGACTTGGGTCTGACCCGGCCTGAGGGCAGTCCAACTCCTGCCCCACCAGGGCCACTGCCCTCCGCCCCACCCGAGCTCTGCCTCCTACTGCCTCCTGACACCCTGCCACTGCGGCCAGCATTGGACTCCTGGGGCCTGGGGGTGCTTCTCTTCTGCGCTGCCACTGCCTGTTTCCCTTGGGATGTGGCACTGGCCCCTGACCCTGAGTTTGAGGCCTTTGCTGGCTGGATGACCACCAGGCCCCAACCCCCTCAGCCACCCCCACCTTGGGACCAGTTTGCACCTCCAGCTCTGGCATTGTTCCAGGGGCTCCTAGACCTGGATCCTGACACTAGGAGCCCCCCACTGGTTGTCCTGGACTTCTTGGGGGATGACTGGGGGTTAGAGAGGAACAGAGAGGGACCTGGGAGCTTGGAGGGCATGTCTAGCGAAGATGGGGAGGAGGAGGAAGAGAGGGGAGCAAGCCTGGAGGAGTGGACAGACGAGGAGGAAGACAAAGATGGCAGGAAGACGGAGACAGATGGGGGAGCTCCCTGACCAGGTGACTGAGACAGGTGGTCAGAGCCTGGGCCAAAGGCCCCTCCCCCAGCACCATGGGGGCGGAGAGGGGCAGGACGGGATTGAAACCCCCTGGGCTGGGGGATTTGAACCCAGGCAGGCATGAGGCAGCGGTGGGGGGGGGNGGGGGGGCTTCGGGGGCAGGGGGCTTGGGCTGGGGGTGCCAGAGGAGCACTGGAGAAAGAAATGGTTCCAGCCCCTCTCCCTGGCCCCCCAGGTGACCAATCGAGGGGCCCCCGTGTACGTGCACCACAGAACCAATCGTCTGACCATGGGTGTGGCTGCCTCCCTGCCAGGCCTGGTACTGCCGGACATCCTGCTGATCGCTCAGCCTGGAGATGGCAGGGAGTGCTCCAACCTCACCCTCACCAGGTGCCCCCATCCCCCCATCTGCCCCAGGGAGTGCTCCAACCTCACCCTCACCAGGTGCCCCCATCATCTGCCCTGTCCCATCTCCTGCGCCCCCCCCCCAGGATGCTTCCGCTGGACCTGGTCCACCTCTACGTGCATGACCTGTCTGCCTGGCGCCTGAAGCTACGCCTGATCACAGGCCGCTACTACTACCTGGAGCTGGACGCCCCCGAGAGGGAGGTTGGCTTCCTGTTTGACCGCTGGATCCAGCTCATCAATCTGCTCCATGAGCCAGCCGCCAACTGGGCCCCCCGGGTCCTGAGTATCCCCACCGTGGACCTGGCCCGCGTGGTACCTCCTGCCTCCACCTGGCGCCTCCAGGTGGGCACTGACCCCACAGCCCCGGGGCAGCTAGGGTTTTAGATTGCAGAGCCAAGACCAACAGTCTGAAATCTGGAATCCCAAGAAATAAGGCTGGGGGCCTGGATGACAGAGGAGGGGCTGGGGGCTGGACTCCTGGGTCTGAGGGAGGAGGGGCTGGGGGGTCTGGATTCCTGGGTCTGAGGGAGGAGGAGCTGGGGGGCCTGGACTCCTGGGTCTGAGGGAGGAGGGGCTGGGGGCCTGGGCTCCTGGGTCTGAGGGAGGAGGAGCTGGGGTCTGGACTCCTGGGTCTGAGGGAGGAGGGGCTGGGGTCTGGACTCCTGGGTCTGAGAGAGGAGGGGCTGGGGTCTGGACTCCTGGGTCTGAAAGAGGAGGAGCCTGGGGGCCTAGATTCCAGGGTTTGCGGGAGCTGAGGACAGGACCCCTGAGTCCTGGCAGGGGGATGGGCTGGGGTCCTGGAGTCCTGGGCTGGGTAAGTAACAGAGATGTGGAAACCAGGAGGAGGCCACCCCTGCTGACTGCCCCCCTCCTTGTCCACAGGCCCAGCCGCAGTCCAAACGTTCAGGTGAGTGGGCTCAGTGTCCATCAGGCTCTTCCCGCTTCTCTGCATCTGCTGCACGAGGCGCGGTCAGACCTCCCCCTGCTCCCCTGGTAAAGCCCCCTGCGCGGCTCCCTGTGTCCTCCCTGTCCGGGACCCTGACTCAAAGCCCCCCCCCCCAACCGCCCGCAGTCATGATTGTCAAGCCCACCTTTCCTTACAAGTTCCTGGCATCGCAGAGACAGAAGACCAAGGTGAGCGGGCTGGGCAGCCCGGCCACTGAGGGGTGGGGGCTGGGGGGGCTGTGCCTCCTCACTGCCTTCCGCCCTCCTCCCCTCCCCCTGCCATCAGACCCTCAAGCGCAGGTTCAAGTCGCAGGCCGTGGGCGACTCTGTGCCTCTCATCTGGTCGCGTCTGGAGCATGCTGAAGCCAAGAAGAAATCTGCAGAAAAGTAGGCTCAGGGTCTTGCTCCTGGTGGGAGGCAGGCGAAGGCTGAGGACCCTGGTGCAGAGGCCTTCGGGGTCACACCACATCGCCCCTACAGGTCCCAACCAACACTCTACCCCGACACATCTCGGACGAAAATCCGGGTTTCTGGTGAGCACACCTCCCCCTCTATGGACGGAACCCCAAAGTACTGGCCCTTCCCCTGAAAGCTCAGATTGCTTTCTTCCCACCTAGAGAAGCCCAGCATCACCATCCATACGATCTTCAGCATCATTTCCGGCACCATCAACCACACGCAGTCCTCTTCCAAGGCAGCTATTTACTGGGGCCCCAACTCTTGGTCTGACGGAGGAGGGGCTGGGGGCCTGGACGCCCGGGTCTGAGGGAGGGGGTCTGGGCGCTGGACTCCCGGGTCTGAAGGAGGAGGGGCTGGGCGCTGGACTCCTGGGTCTGAGGGAGGAGGGGCTGGGGGTCTGGACTCCTGGGTCTGAGGGAGGAGGGGGCTGGGGGTCTGGACTCCTGGGTCTGAGGGAGGAGGGGGCTGGGACCTGGACTCCTGGGTCTGAGGGAGGAGGGGGCTGGGGGTCTGGACTCCCGGGTCTGAGGGAGGAGGGCCTGGGGGCTGGTTTTCTAGGTCTGAGGGAGGAGGGGCTGGGGTCTGGACTCCTGGGTCTGAGGGAGGAGGGGGCTGGGGCCTGGACTCCTGGGTCTGAGGGAGGAGGGGGCTGGGGGTCTGGACTCCCGGGTCTGAGGGAGGAGGGGCTGGAAGTCTGGACTCCCGGGTCTGAGGGAGGAGGGGCTGGGGGCTGGTTTTCTAGGTCTGAGGGAGGAGGGGCTGGGGTCTGGACTCCTGGGTCTGAGGGAGGAGGGCTGGAAGTCTGGACTCCTGAGTCTGAGGGAAGAGGGCTGGAAGTCTGGACTCCTGGGTCTGAGGAAGGAGGGCTGGGAGTCTGGACTCCTGGGTCCTGAGTCTGGGAGCTTCCCCTGGTCCTGATCACCCTTCCCCTTTCTTCGGCCCCTCTACAGGGTTACTTGTCTGACTCTGAGGTGGGCACAGTCCTGGGAGGTTTAGTGGAGACCCCCGTAAGCTGTATCTCAGAGGACAGCCGTGAGCCTTCCTTGCCGGGCTCCTATGATCACTTGGACACATACCTGTGGCGGCAGGACATTAAAGCCCTGATGGACCCGGATTCCAGCACCTTGTCCTCTTCCTCCTTCTGCCCAGCCCTCGGCCCTCCCGCCTTCTACCTCCCTGCCACTTTCTCGTCCTTGCGTAAGCACCGGGGAAAGGCTGGCCAGAAGGAGCAGCTGCCACGCTCCCAGAAGACCCCATCGACCCGTGCTGCCTCTTTGAAGGTTCCATTCATCCTCGACCAGTCCAAGAAGGTGTCAGCAGTGCGTGCTCCCTCCCAGAAGACCTCGACTGCCCCTGGCCCAACTCGGAGGGCGCCAGCTGTGCCTGCTGCTCCCCAGAAGACCCCAGTAGCACGTGGCCCATCTCGGAGGGCCCCACCTGCACCGACTACGTCCCCGAAGGCCCCAGCAGTGCATGGCACAGCCCGGAAGGCCCCGCCTGCGTCAGCTGTTTCCCGGAAGGCCGTCGCCGTACCTGCCCCATCTCGGAAGGCCCCCCCTGTGTCAGCTGGTGCTCAGAAGCCTCCGGCCATTTCTGCCCCATCTCATAAGGCCCCACCTATACTGGCTCTTCCCCCAAAGCCTGTGTCCCCCCCTCTCCGAAGGAGGAAATCTTTGTTCATCCCTACCCCGTCCCAGAAGGCCGTGACCTCACCTCCTCAGCCCAAGATGACCCTGGAAAGGGCCGAACTTGCCACTCTGCCTGAGTTAAGTCCTAGAAGGGAGGCGCCTGAGAGAAGGAAGCACGAAGGGATGCCACAGCCCATGTTGTTTGTGGGCACCCAGGAGATGGACGCAGTGGAGACGAGGACCCAGAGAACGTCCATGGAGCTGCCTTTCAGCATCACGAAGAAGAGGTCAGAGGAGGTCGTGATCAGCAAAGCCCGGGAGATCACCCTAGACGGCCTGAAGGGCAGGGGCACGTTGGAGGACAAGGTCCACAAAAAGAAGGAGAAGATATCCCTGGACATGCCTGGCTTCAAATCCAAGAAGAGAGGGGAGCAGCAGAGGTGGCTCAAGACCCAGAAGGTGGCCATTGATGGAGGCCCGGAGGAGCAAATCCGGCCCTTCTCGGTGGAGGCCCTCACCCTTGCCAAGATGATGATAGCGGCCAACTGCAAGGAGCCCCCCCAGAGACCGGCTGCAGTCGGGCTGCCCTCCTGGGTCTCGGCTCCCCAGGTGCGTGCTATGTCAACAGAGGGCACAGCGCCCTTCAGACCCCATCAGGTGCCCTCGCCAGAGGGGAAACCAGTTGGGAGGCAGTCCCCATTGGGCTCCTGGGTGCCCTCGCCGGAATGGACAACGGCGGGGGTCAGGGAGCAGTCCCTGGTGGGCTCCTGGGTGCCCTCGCCGGAGGGGACACAGGCGGGGGTCAGGGAGCAGTCCCTGGTGGTCTCCTGGGTGAAGGGGAAAATGCATTGGTGGGCAGAGAGGAGAAAGCATCACTGGGCGGAGGAGGAAGCAAAGATGGAGGAGCTGTCCCAGGACACAACAGCACCTTCCGAAGTGCCCTACTTCCCCGAGCAGGAGATGGACAGTATCTCCAGCAGCCAGAAGATGGATAATGTCTTCCAGTCTCCCATCCCTCAGCCTGCATCGGAGTGGGAGGACGCACCCCGGTCGCCCATCTCACTGACCCCCATCTCAGAGATGGACGCTGGGGTGTCCCCACAGCTCAGCAGTGTATTTCAAGAGCCTCAAGAGCTCCAGGAGGTGTCAGACCTGAGCCCTCTGACCACGACGGGGTTGTCCTCAGAGGCTCTCTCCCCCTCGCCCTTGGAAGTTGAGAGTACGACGGACATGGCTACCAACGGGGAGAGGACGGAGGAACAGGATCTCTTCAGTCCTTCAGCCAGGTACTTGGGAGACAGCTAACGTGTTCTGTCAACTCCGTTCTCTGCAAGGTAGAGAAGATCAGTCCCTCTTTTTTCACTTTTATTCATGGACTCAATGTATAGTGAGTGTTGACTTGCGCTAGGCATTGTGCTAAGCCCTGGGGATACAGCTTTGAGCAATTTGGGGAGTATATGCTCCTGCCGTCTTGTGTAGAGCCCAGAGATGCTGTTTAACATCCGACAATGCACAGGATGGTCCCCCACCCCCACCCCCAGCAAGGAATGATCGGCACAAACATCAGTAGTGCTGAAGTTGGGAATCCTGACAATAAAACCTATTCAATTATACTGTATGAGAGAAGGTGATAGGTCCATGGGAAGAGAGCAGGGGAGGGCGGACTAGGCGTGAAGGTAGGCAGCCACCAGTATGGGACTGGTTGGTCCAGGAGGGCCTCAGTGAGCTGATGTCACTTGTGTAAAAGACTTGGAGGAGGAGAGGGAGGATTCCATGCACACATCTGCGGAAAATATGTGTGTGCAATATGTTGGACCAAGATCGAGGTCCAGGGGCCCCCAGGGTAGATAATGCCGTCGGAAGAGTCAGGGAAGCAGTGGCGATCATGGGGGACTTTGGCCGTTTGAAGAACTTTGGCTTTGATGCTGATGAGTGAGCTGCGGGCGGGGAGGGGGTTGAGCTGAACGGCTGGAACCGATGCAGGTTAGAAAGGGCTCTCTCTGGTGCAAGCGTAGAGAAGGTAAGGGGGCAGGGATGGAAGCCAGGAGAGTAGGCAGGAGGCAGTGGCAGTGACCCAGGCACGAGATGATACTGGTTTGGACAAGAGGGGAGGTGTTGGAAGTGTTGAGAAGAGGCAGAATTCTAGAGATGCTTTGATGCCTGAGCCAACGGATTGGCTCATGGGTTGGGCCTGTCCCTGTGGCATCAAGGGCAACTGTAGGGTTTGGGGTCTGGGGAGATGTCGTGGCCATCAGCAGCAGTCAGAGAAGCTGTGAATGGAGTATATGGCAGGTAGAGCATTAGGAATTCTGTCTTGGACATCTGAATTCCAAGATGTCTGGTGAAGATGAGGGGTAGGTAGCCAGATACGTGAGTCAGGAGTGACTTGGGAAATCATCGGCACATGGATAGTTACTGCAAGCTGTGAGACTGGAGGAGGTCTCCCACCAGCGAGTGTAGACAAAGAGAGTGTTTGGAAAAGGGGAGACCATAGTCGTGGTGTGCAGAATGGTGAGAGACGGGCATCCTGACAGCCACGGGAAGGGAGCAGCTGTGTCTAATGCCACAGCTGGGTGCAAGAAGATGGGACTGAGACAGGCTCTCTGGGTTTATCAGCAAGGATTTGATTATTTGTTACAAGGTGGTAACAAAGACCTGAATGGGGCAGGCCTACGGAAGCACAGAAAGCAGGGAGTCACCTGCTGTGACGCTTGAAAACATGATGGGCGGGGAGGAGCCAGATGCAAAAGGCCCCATGTGGATGACGCCCTTTGTATGAAACTTGCAGGGCAGGCAAATCCAAGCAGAATGGTGGTTGCCAGGAGCTGGGAGGGATGGGAGGAATGGGGAGGGCTTGCGTGCTGGGGCCGGGGTCTCCTTGTGGGGTGATGAAACGTTCTGGAACTAAGTGGTTGTGGTCCCACAAGTTGTGAATGTAATTAATGCCGCTGAACTGTACATTTTAAAACGGTTGGAATGGTACATTTTATGCGATGTGTATTTTCCCACTATATGCCTCCTTGCCTACCTTGGTGGTACATCGGCGAAGAGGGGATTCCGAGAGGAAGAGTAGACCAGCTTTTTGCAAGTAGCAGAGGAGAGCGATGTTAGTGCATTTGGGTGTGGTGCGAAGGAGGCACAGCTGGGCTCGAGAGCAATTAGGCAGAAAGGAGAGGAACCTGGGAAGTACACCGGGGACAGGAAGACGCGGGTGGGGACCCTGTTCCAGCTCAGTCTTCATTTAGCACGCGTTTACTGAGCACTCAGGATGCTCTCCCTGTGACCCCCAAAGCCCCCTTTGGCTTTCTCTCTCTCTCCAGCATGCGCAGTTCCGAGAGCCCTCAATAGCGGGATTCGGGGGACTCGATCTCAGTTGCCAAAGTGTCCAAAGGAGCCCAGCCTGGCCAGGTAACCTGAGACCCCACAGACCCACCTTAGTCCTGGCACCAGAGTCCAGGAGCTCAGACCCCACCCTGGCTCTTTCCTCTTCCCCACAGGCCCCCAGGGTGCTGTGCACCTCTACCGTAAGAAGCAGGGTGCTGAAAAGGCCGGGCGGGGGGATGCTCCCTCTCCGGTAGAGACCAGAGCTATCTATACGTTTATATATTGGGGGGCGGGGAGCGGGACGGGGGAGAGCCCGCGGGGTGGCCCAGCTTCGCAGAGATTAAAAGCCTGAGTCTGAGACACGGCAAAAGTCGTGCCTGGGTGCCTGTGTGTGCGCGGGGGACACCCAAGAGCTTGGTGGGGCTGGGGGCAGGAGGCGGCAGAGGGGGTCCACGCAGACCCCGCCCCGCGTCCTAGAACATCCCCTGCAGTACAGCGGCTCCCATTGGCTGGGGTCCAGGGGTCCCAGCCAATCCTGCCAGGGGCCATGTTTCTCCTGGGCTGGACCCCCNGGGGGCTCTGGGGCCTGGGTCTGGGACGTATTTCTGGTGGCAGCCAGTTCTAGGAGTCAACACACGATGTCGCTCTGGCCCTAGTGGGGTAGAAGAAGGGAGTCTAGGGGCGGGGCTTAAGACCCCCTAGGTGGGGGCGGGGTCTGCTCCTGGGCAGGCCTCTGCTGGCATGGGATCTAGTTCTGGGCACTGACCACAGCAGGCAGCGAAGGGTCAGGCAAGCTTTGGAGAAGGTGAGGTTTGGAGGCCGGAGCCCAGGTCAGGAGGAGGCAAGGGTTAAACGGCCTGAGGTGGGGAGCACCTGATAGTGAAGCCTCACAGCTGGCCAAAGTCCTGGGTCCCTCAGAGGGTCAGGGGCTGAACTTTGAGGCTGTAGAGTGGTAGAGCGTTAGGGAGCCAGAGTCTGGGAGTCATAAGATATGTGAGTTGTATAAGATTCCAGGAGAGGGGTGGGCTGGCTGTCCAGACTGCTCGTCTGACGGAGGAGGAGCTAGGGGCCTGGGTCAGAGGGTGGAAGGAGGTGGGGGCCTGGACTCCTAGGTCCGAGGGAGGAGGGACTGGGGCCTGCACTCCTGGGGCTGAGGGAGGAGGGGCTGGGGGCCTGGACTCCTGGGGCTGAGGGAGGAGGGGCTGGGGGCCTGGACTCCTGGGGCTGAGGGAGGAGGGACTGGGGCCTGCACTCCTGGGTCTGAGGGAGGAGGGGCTGGGGGCCTGGACTCCTGGATCGGAGGGAGGAGGGGCTGGGGGCCTGGACTCCTGGGTCTGAGGGAGGAGAGGCTGGGGGCCTGGATTCCTGGGTCAGAGGGAGGAGGGGCTGGGAGCCTGAGCTCCTGGGTCTGAGGGAGGAGGGGCCGAGGCTGTAAGAGTTGGACCCCAGACGTCTCAAGGACTTGGCACTTCCAAGTGCTTGCTTCCATCCTGGTCCCAGGCGTCCCCAAGGCCGTGGTGTGCGCAGCCGCCCTTCCCAGCCCCTGGAGGCAGAGAGCACCTGTTTGCTCTTAGGAGAAAGTGGCTACCCATCCACCCCCAGGGCCCAAGTCTGTTTGCTTTGGAAACAAGGTGGTGGGTGTCTCGAGTTATCTGGTTCATCTTTCACCCTTGGGCCACTGGGTGGCGCCAGGATGTGGGGGCGGGGGCAAGAGACATCTGTGACCTTAGGCTTGACCTCACCCCAACCAGCAACTGGTCTCCCCACTCCTCAGATGCCTCTAACGAAGAGGGAGACTGAGTCACAATGGAAAGTGCCAACGAGCCCCCAGCGCCTTCTCCCTCAGACCCAGGAGTCCAGGCCCCAGCCCTTCCTCCCTCAGACCCAGGTCTAGCAGGACCTGGGCCCTGGGTCACTGTCTCTACTCTGCCCTGCAGAGATGCCCGGCAAACAGTCAGATGAGAAACAGGTGGAGGCGGGGGCTGCTGAAAACGTAGCTGAGGAGGACCTAGGGGGCCTCACGGCAGAGGAGCTCCGGCAGGGCCAGGAGGCAGCCCTGGAGCTAGAGGACATGATGGCGCTAAGTGCCCAGACTCTGGTCCAAGCCGAGGTGGACGAGCTTTACCAGCAAGTGCGTCCCCTGGGCCAGGGCCGCTTCGGCCGGGTCCTGTTGGTCACCCATCGTCAGAAAGGTACCAGAGCCTGGAGACAGATGCAGGAGGGTCAGCGGGTGGTGGAATGGGCCAAGACAGGTGCCAGCCAAGGCCAGGGAGTCTGTAAACAGGAATCAAGTGTTGCCTCTGCCCCTTCCAGGCTGTGTGTTCTTGGGAGCCTCCCCTACCCTCTCTGAGCCTCAGCCTCCTCCTTCAAAAATGTGGGTGATGATTCCTTCTCTGAAAAAACCGTGATTCTCTGAGCACATGTTGATGGCTCTAATTGCTGGTGAGAAAGGGGAGCTAACAGCGTCCACCCCCCGCCCCGTGGCTAGCTTAGCGGTCACCGTGGGGATGGTTCAGAGCCATGCCATGTACCAGACCTTCAGCAAGGCCAGCACGCGGTGGGTGTACAGCACACGCTCCCCCCACCCCTAGTCTGGTACTTTCCTGCCAAGCGAGCACGCGTCCTCTGTCCGTCCCCTGAGACAGGAACAGTGTGGATGGAACTCCAAGTCTGTCAGTGCGGGCGCTCCTAGCAAGGCCGCCTGGGGCTCTGCTCTGTCCCGTGTGCTTGGTGTTCGGTATGCAGAGCTGAATCCATGAGGCCTGCCTTCAAGGAGGAGCTCAGGCCTGCACAGGGAGAGAGAGTGCGAGTATGCAAAGCACCACAGACAGGGGCAGGGGCACGGTGGTGGGGGGGGCTTGAACAGAAGTTCATTTTCCCACGCTTCTGGAGGTGGAAGTCCGATCCAGGTGTGGGCAGGGCTGCTTCCCCCTCGGCCGTCTCCTCCCGGTGTGTTCACACCTGCGTGTCTGTGTCCATTTCCTCCTCTAAGGACAGCAGTCACAGTGGATTAGGGCCCACCCTAGTGACCACATTTTACCCCTTTCAAGACTCTGTCTCCAGATACAGTTACATTCTGCGACACCGGCAGTGAGGACTTCCATCTACGGATTTGGGGAGGGGGGTGCACAGTTCAGCCTACATCAGAGAGAGATGCAAAGAGCAAGAGATCCAGACGTGGGACATCACCGAACTTGGAGGCACAAGCCATAACGGGGCACAGGGGCCCTGCTTCATTCCACCTTCTGGATGCCTGCCCCTGGGCTGGGAGGCGCTGGGGCTGAGCGCTCACAGCACAGAGGGACAGACACCATCAAAATAGAAGGTGACATGTGCCTTCATGGCAGGAGTCCAGGGCATCCCAGATGCTTGGAAAAGGCGCTGCTGCATCCAGCTGGGGAACGGGAGGAGGGTGGTCAGCGTGTTAGGCAAGGAGGTGACCTTTCTCCCTCACTCACGGGTTCCTGGTGGGTGAGGCTGGGGCCCTGGCAGTGGGTGACTATACAGGTGAAGAAAGCAGAGTTCCTGCATCCAGGGGACTTACACTCCAGGACACTGTTGGCATAGTGATTCCTCGGTGGGATGGAGTCCTCATGGCAGAGTGTCTTTTCTCCCTTCCCCGTGGCTTTTGGGCATGGGTTTGCTGGAACGAGGAGCCAAACAAGGTCATTTGAAGTTCAGAGTTCAGTTTCCCAGGGGCCCCCTCCATCTGCTCAACACAGCAGAGCAGAAACTCACCAAAGGCTGCATTTTTGTTAGGGTTAATCACCACTGATGGTGTGTTCGTGGCCACACTGCGTCAAGGGTGGCGTGGCAGGGAGGCAGGGTTTGGAGGAGGGGGCAATGGCGTGTGGGAAAGAGTCCGGGCTGGGGGCGGCCAGGGCGACCCTTGGCTCTCACACTCCCTCCACACCTGTCCCTGCTGCCCCCAGGCACAACCCTGGCACTGAAGCAACTCCCAAAGGCCTCCACTTCTCTCCGCGGCTTCCTGTACGAGTTCTGCGTGGGCCTCTCGCTGGGCACGCATTCAGCCATAGTAACGGCCTACGGCATTGGCATCGAGTCAGCCAACTCCTACAGCTTCCTGACGGAGCCCGTCCTGTATGGGGACCTGATTACCTTCATCCAGCCCAAGGTGGGTAGGTGGCGCCCAAGCAGACCCCCAAAGGCCCCTCACTGGGCCTCTCTGGAGTTCACGGGCACCACAGACCCAACACTGTACCCTAGTGAGATTCACCTGCCCCCATGGACTCACCCCAGGCCACGCTGGGGTTCACTGGGCCTTGAGGGGATCATATTAGACCTCCCCAGGGCTCACAGTGCTTCACAGGGTCACACTGGGCCTCACAGGGTCACACTGGGCCTCCCCATGGCAAGTCTGTTGGAGGTCCTTCATTGTCCTGGGCCCCCTGCCGGCTGTCCAGGGAGGGACAGAAGGCCCTGACGCCAATCCCCCACAGGTGGGCCTCCCGCAGCAGGCAGTCCAGCGCTGTGCGGACCAGCTGGCTTCGGCCCTGGAGCACATCCACTCCCGTGGCCTGGTGTACCGGGACATCAAGCCCGAGAATGTGCTGGTGTGCGATCCAGCCTGCCAGCGGGTCAAGCTGACCGACTTCGGCCACACGAGGCCCCGCGGGACACTGCTGCGCCTGGCTGGGCCGCCCATCCCTTACACGGCCCCCGAGCTCTGCTGCCCCCCGCCCCTCCCCGAGGGCCTGCCCATCCAGCCTGCCCTGGATGCTTGGGCGCTGGGGGTCCTGCTCTTCTGCCTTCTCACCGGCTACTTCCCCTGGGACCAACCCCTGGCTGAAGCCGACCCCTTCTACGAGGACTTCCTCATCTGGCAGGCATCTGGCCAGCCCGAGGACCGTCCTCAGCCCTGGTTCGGCCTGACGCCTGTGGCCGACAGTCTCCTGTGGGGGCTGCTGGACCCTCACCCCCGGAAGAGGAGCCCAGTGAGCTCCATTCAGGGCTACCTGGGACGTCCCTGGAGGCAGCAGAAGGAGGAAGCTAGTGAAGAGGAGGAGGAGGGGGATGGAGAGGAGGATGGAGAGTGAGGGGGGACAGCCTGAGCCCACCTTGCCTGCAGAGACTCAGAAAGGGAACCAGGTGGGCCCCACATCCTGAGGTCACCTCCGCCTTCTTGTGGTGGCTTTTAGCTTCTCCTTTGCTTCATTACCTCTCACATGGGCATTCTGTGCCCCTCCTGTGACCTGTGGGCGGGGGGGGGGGCCCTGAGACTGCCGTGTGTCTGTCCTGCCGTCCATCTTCCCCAGGGCTTTGGCACCTGCTGTTCCCCTTGCCCGCAGTCTTGTGGCTCCTTCCCTGGCCTCCCACACAACAGGGTGCTTCCGCTGCCCTGCTCAGTGAGGCCTGCTTGGCGGGAGGCCCTGGCCCATGTTCCCACTGCCTCCCTCTTCTCTGCTCTCTTTCTTCTGTGACGCTCATCCCCTTCCAGCTGTCCGCTTAGGTCAGTGTGGTTCTCCTGCGTGTCCTGCTGCGGGGGGCAGGGGTCTGGCCCAGCCTGTGACGTACCCCATGTAGCCGGAGCCATACTGGCCCGAACAAAGGGGCCAGCAAATGTTTGCTCAATAAATGAACCCATCTAGTTCTATGCTGCTGCCTCCATGTCCCTGTTCTGGCCCAGTCCCTCCTCCCTGCCTGGGTTTCACTCACTCCCTCTGCCCTCTGTCTTGCACCCACATGCCAGGCTGTCGTCCTCTCGATAATGTGCCCTTTCTTCTCTCACCCAACTTCATCCAGCTCTTAGATCTCCATGATGCTGCTGGTCTGTCCCCTTGTGGAAGAAAAGGACAGCACCCGGGTGTGGGCACTGGACAGTGTGTTGTCAGGAAGACAGACTGAGCGAGGGAGAGACACACAGAGAGACAGAGTGGTAGAATACGTGGTGTGGCCGTGCTGCTTGCCAGACACTGGCCGCCGTGTGTGTGTCAGGACGGTGTGAGCCTGGCTCTGCACGGGCCTGTGTGCGAGCAGAGGCCCTGAGCATCAGAGCTCTTCGTGGACAAGAGCTTCCACTGCACTGGGGCGGGAATTTCTGCAGATGCGTGTGTCCGTGAGCATCTGAGCCCATGGGTGTGCACAAGTCATGGTGTGTGGGGAGACACGGTGAGGGTGTGACTGTGTCCCACTCCATGTGGATGAAGTGATTGTGTGTTTCCTGTGTCCGAGTGTTTGAGCCTGTGTGTGAGGGGACAGGATGGAAGTTTGTGTGCGCCTGGCTCTGTGTGTGTGGACATCAGGCCCGTGTTTGTGTGTCCACAAGACCTTGAGTGCGCGTGTGTGTAGCAGGAGAAAAGTCACCCAGGCGCTGTTGCCAATCACCAGCTGGGCCCCTCTCTCCTTCACACCTCCCCCCCCCCCCATCCTGGCCCCTTCTTGGCAGCTGCCCTGTTTGCAAACACTCTGTCTTCCTCTCCTCGCCTTCTTTGGCCACCCGCCCAGACCAAGTCTACAACTCAGAGCTGGATCGTGTGTCACTCTCTCCCAAGTCCCTACCATCCCCCCCAAGGCCCCTGCTGTGGCCTCCTAGCTGTTGCATGGACTGGGGAGGGGGGGTGTTAACAGCACCTGTGGAGTGACCCCAAAGACCTTTAATCTAGTTTCAATCCAGAGGACTAGGGACATTGGCCCCTGTCCTGGGCAATCCAGGTGAGCTTCCTGGAGTAGGGGATCATTGCAGAGAACAAGATAGGGAGGTACATCAAGGGGGGGTCATGATCGGCCCTACTGGCATCTTATCCATGAATGTGAAACAGCCCCAGCCATTAGGCCAAGAATGTGTCCCAAAAAAACTGGAGGTGGCTGGGGCAGGGTGGAGCTGGGAAGGAGAGGATTGGAGATGGGCAGGGGAGGGCAGGGCAGGCAGGGGCAGCTACAGAGAGCGTTAATTGGTGGCAGCAGCTGAGGATTAACTGGGAAGTGATAATGACAGTGGGGGGCCAAGGACGTGGCAGGAGGATGAAAGTTCCCAGGCAGGGCCTGAAGGGGGCAGGGGCAGTGCTAATTAAGTATTAGTTACTTAATTAAGTAAGACTTAATACTAATCATGATACTTAACACTAACAAAGCAGCTTGCTCCTCGAGCAGCCCCCCCGGCAGACACATCCACTGCCTTGCTAGGGTCTTCCTCATTTCACGGGTGGGGGCCCCAAGGGCAGCCAGGGCAGCCAAGGTAGCACCTGAGCTCCCACCATGGGTCAATAGCAGGAACAGAGCCAGAATTTGAGCCCAGATTGGGTCCTGCCCAGGGTCCATGGTCTTCCACTTCAGGGTGTCCTGCTGCCATCAGTGGCTGAAGGGGCCCCACACGGGGGGCCTGGGGTGCATGTGAGAGGGTGCGTGTTGGTATCTGTGCATGTGTGAATGGGCTGAGGGGCTGTGTGTGCATGACGGGTTGTAAGGGGGCCATCCTTCCCTGGGAGGACATGGGCTTTGGGGCAGATAAACTATGGGGATAGAAGGAGGGGTTCGCAGAAGCCTCCAGACCCACTGACATGTGCTAGTGAGGACATGAAGAGGCTAGAACTCCCCCATGCAGTGCGGAGAGAGTGTAAAAAAACAGTGCAGCCACTGTGGGAGACAGGCTGGCAGTTCGTCAGCTCATTAGACACAGAATGACCGTAGGGGCCTGCAATTCCGCTCCTAGCTTTGTGCCCACGAGCAGCAGAAGCATGCATCCACAGCAATCCACAGTAATGTCACAGCGACATTACTCACAATAGCCAAACCATGGAGACAACCCAAATGTCCACCAGTTGCTAAGCGGAGAACCATGAAGCAGTCCATCCAGACTCTGAACTACTACTCGGCCACGGAACGACACAGAGCCCTAACACATGCCACATCACAAACACCATGGGAAGACAAAGAGGCCAGTTGCAGAAGATGAGCCACTGCAGGACTCCATTTTGAAAATGTCCAGAATAGGCAAATCCACAGAGGAGGAAAGATTGCTGGCTGCCGGGGGTGGGGCTGTCGGGGGGAGACAGGGAATGGCTGCTAAGGGGCGCAGCTTTTCTTCGTGGGGGTGGCAATGCTGGTGGAATCGTTCTAAAATTAGATTGTGGTGAGTGTTGCACAACTCTGAATATATTAAAAACCACTGAATTGCACACGGGAAAAGGGTGAATTTTATGGCATGTAGATTTCATCTCAATGAGGCTAAAAAACCACAAAACAAGCATTTCCAAGGTTCTCATGCCTTGGTCAGTTTCTTTCCTTCTCTGGGCCTCTGAATTCCCATCAAAGGGAAAAAAGAAAACCCTGCCCTCCTGCTAATAGCTCTGAACTAATCACAAACCAAGCCCCTAAACACAGGACCCACTCCTTACTCCTCCCTCCGTTTTACAGAAAAGACCATTGAGACCCCAAAGGGCAGAAACCTACTTTCCAAAGACCCACAAGTCTAAAGGTGGAACAGCCTGAATTCAAACCCAGCTCTGGCCTGATTCCAGAGTCTTTGCTCTTCACCCCAGCCCAGCACCCCTAAAGCGTACCCGGGCTGGTGGTCACCAAGGAATCTCTGTTCCCCCCAGTTTGGGAACCCCAAGCTTGCAAGCAGCACCATGTGGGTGCCCAGTGTAATGTGAAAATGTGGTGTTTCTTGTTTCAAAAAAAGCTTTTCCTTCCCCTCTCCCTCTCTGCCATTTGTTATTGAAGCCACGCCCTTGCCTCAGCCTGGGGCATGGAGCTACCTGCTGGCCGGCCCTCACCAGGATGGGGCCAGGCATCCAGCTACAGAACCCATCAGGGAAGTGACTTAGCATGAGCCTGGCTCCCATCCCATCAACTTCACTTAGAAAACAGAATAAAAAATCACGAAGAACGTCGGGACAGGGACTGCGGAGTGTTAAACCAACCCAGCTGCACCCCACCTGGACCCTGCTTGCAGAGGGAGAGAGCTTGCCCGGGGCCAGAGGGGCCAGCCCCGCAAGGCCTCTATAAACTAGCTCTGGGGTGGGAGCTCTGCATTGGGTGCTAGGACGCAGATAAGGCAAATGGCTTGAGCAGAACTTCTCAGACGTGGACAGCAGCCAGCCACAAAATCACCTGCTGCCTTGTTAAAATGTGGATTCTGATCCGGGGGGTCTGAGACGGTGCTGGTGAGGCCCATGCTTCCAGGGCCACGAGTCACACTTACTGGTGCAAGGGACACAATTTTAGAGTGCTGAGCTTGCGTCCTAGCTAAACTCTTACTAACGTTAACCATTTGTCTGCTGGATGCTTTGGGGTTTTCTACATGGACTGTCATATCACCCACGGGGAAGGACAGATCTGTGTCTTTCTTTCCACCCTTCCTGTGATTAAGAAAATCCCCTCTGCTTCCACTCTGCTTAGAGTGGGTGCGTGCTTGTGTGTGTAAACCATGAATGGGTGTTGAATTTTGTCAAATGTTTTTTTCCTCCATCAGTCAAGCTCACTAGGCCTCTGCAGCTACTGTTCTGGGCTCGTTGCAAGCTGGCAGGCATAGGATAGGGCTCAGCTGTCCCGTGGGAGGTGTCCAGGTCAGGGCCAGCAGTAGGTGGGGGCTGGCCACCCACCCTGGTCCTCAGCCCTGGGGCCAGATGTTTGGGCTTAGCTGCCTGGCCAAGCAGGGATAGAGTGACTGGATAATTAAGCACCCGCTTCTTTGGGGCTGGCAGAAGGCAGAAGAGGGTGGAGGGACCTGGGGCCAGAGTGCCCAGCAGCACCGGCCTGGAGTCTAAACTCCCATTGGGCCCTCTGGGGGGACCCAGAGTTGGGGTGCACCAGCTCCCAACCGCAAATGGGAAAGTAGACCCTTCGCCTCCAGGTTGACATGCTGTCCTCTGAGCCCCCGACTGCCCAGGAGGGCAAGGGGCAGGCAGGCAGGGGCCTCCTCGGCCCTCCCCGTTTACCAGTCAGCAGTTATTTAAGTCTGGGGCTTAATGAGACCCAGGGAACAGAATTCTCTGCGTGCTCCTTTGCCTGTTGGCGGGGCAGACGGTCCATCTATCAGGACCCCCGGACATTATCCCTCCCCACCCCCAACAAGTAACTGGACCCTGCTGGCCTTTGCAGGACTGCGGGGGCGCCAGCTCCATGACCTTCCAGGACCTCTGAGCCAAGCTCAGGGAGAGGAGGAGGGAACGGTCTCCTGTCTGAGGCTACAGAAACCAGAATCTGAACTTCTTTCGATCTTTCAAGACAGCCCCCAGTTTACAAGCGGAGGCCCAGAGAAGGGAAGGGGCACACCCAAGGTCACTCAGAGAGGGGCCGTCATGGGAGTCCTATCCTGGGACCCCAGGCCAAGGTCAAGCAGGGGCATTTGCCTCGGATTATTCTGGGTTTGAGTTCCCACTTTGCTGTGTGGCCTCAGGCAAGGTGCTTGCCCTCTCTGAGCTTCAGTGTACTTTCTGAAATGGGGATCAAATCCCTCCCTCAAAGGGCTGTGGTGAGGATGGGATGTAGTGTGTTAAGAGGCCACACTGGGTCAGGCACAGAGATGCACAGTCAGGAAGGGATCACGATCACTCTTGTTAACTGAGCACATGATATGCCGAGCTCCATCCCTGCCCACACGGCCTCATCTAATCCTCACCAGCACCACCTCCCCAGAGGCAGGTACTATTACTATCCCTGTGTACCGGTGACGAGACTGAGGTTCAGAGAAAGGAAACAACCCCCCAGAGTCCCGCCGCCTGACATGGTCTCGAGTCCAGGATAATCTGATTTATGAGCAAGGACCCTGGATCAGACAGGCCTGGGCACCAATCATGGCTCCACTAGACCTTCCCTGAGTGACCTGGGACCTCAGTGCCCTAATCTGTAAAATGGGGATAAATACAGTAACAGCTGGCACAGAATGAGCATGATCCAGAGCCAGGCCCTTGCTAAGCACTCTTACATATACATTAACTTATCAGTTAATCGGCACAGCAACCCATGAGGTGTGTACTTACTATCTCCCTTTCGTGGCCGGAAAAACCCGGACCAAGAAGTTAGGTAACTGGCTCAGGTTCATGGCCACAAGCAAACTCAGGCATTCAGGCTCCAAAGCTCACCCCTTCTCTGCTGAGCTGTGGTAACAGTACCCTCCTCAGCAGGTGTTCGTGCAGATAAAGTGACATTATGCACTTAAAGCCCTTAAAACAGAGCCTGACCCAGAAGAAGCACCCAACAAATATTAGTCATTATATCATGTACTCATTCATTCAAAAGATATTTAAGGAGTGTGCACTCTGCGTCAGGCTCTGCTCTAAGAGCAGGACAAAGATTTCCGCCGTCACGGGGCTTTGTCCGTGCCAGTGGTGGCATCATCTTCATCACTATGATCACCACAATCGTGCCATGCTCACGATCACCTTCATCATCATCACCGCCCTGATCACGGCCAACGTCACTTCCATCACCATCATTGTCACCACGGTCATTACCGTCATCACCATCATCCTTCTCACTACTGTAACACAATGACCATTGTGGTCATCACCCATTATCACCAAAACCATCCCCATAAACATCATTGCCTTGCATGGTGCCTGAGGGATTCACAAATCAAGACCAGTCTTGTGATTCCATCTCTCTGGAGTTCCCCTAGGTCCCCACAAATGTCGTTGATATCTTGTTTTTAATTAGGTACTTTGGTTTTCATTTTTTGTTGGGTTTGTCTCAGCCTCTCAAATCCCATATAGGGTCACACGTCTCCCCTCAGAGGCCTTTCTTCCTCCTCTGGGGTGGTGGTGGTTGGTGCAGATGTGCTGGGGGGCCAGGCCCCCTCAGCCAGTCTTTTTACCACCTCACCCAGCTGCCCTAGGTTCCGGGTGGCCTCCACCAACTGCGTCAGCCCCAGTCCCAGGGCTTGGCGCTGCTGCTGCTCCTGCTCCAGGACCTGGGTCAGCCTCTGTAGCTGGCCACCCACGTCCCTCACAGCAGCCACCAGCTCTATCAGGGCAGGTGGCTCACAAGCCATGACCCTTACAGGTGGTGGTGGAGCCACACATGGGCCAAAGGGGTCTGGGCTCTGACCAGGGGTTGGCCTTGGGGTGAGATGGTCAGGGAGAGGTTGATCCAAGGGGTGGGCCATGGAAGACAGGTGGAGGTCAGAGGTCACAATGGGGTCAGAGGCTGAGTGTGGGGTCTGGGAGGGTGGTGGGCTTGGTTTGGGGCTCTGGCTTCTTGGTGGTTCAAAGTCCTCAGTGGACAGTATGTCCATGCTTGAAGCTGGAGAAGGCCTGGAGTGGCTGGACTCTGAGGCTGGAAGAGGCGCTAGGCTTGCCATCTGGGATATAGAGAGATGAGAGGACCCTGTGGAGGTCAACCAGGGGTATAGGCTAGGCTTGACTGTTGGTGCTCGAGTGGGTGAGAGGAGTTCTGTGCCCAAGGAAGTTAGAACGGACTTGATAGTGATCATAGGGGTTGAGGTAGGGTCAGCCATCATGGTGGGGTGAGTAGAGGTGGTAGAATTAAGGGTCATGGTGGGGTGAGGGGTTGTGGCAGGGTAAGGGGTTGTGATAGGGTGAGGGGTTGTGGTGGGTTGAGCGGCAGTGGACTGAGGGAGTGTCGTGGACTGAGGGGTCATGGTGGGTTGAGGGGTTGTGGTGAGGTAAAGGGCTGTGGTGGGCTGAGGAGCTGTGGTGGGCTGAGGGGTTGTAGTGGGCTGAGGGGTTGTGGTGGGCTGAGGGGTTGTGGTGGGCTGAAGGGTTGTGGTGGGTTGTGGGGTCGTTGTGGAGTGAGGGGTGGTCATGGGTTGAGAGGTCATGGAGGGGTGAGAGGTCAAAGTGGAGTGAGGGGTGCTAGTGGGGTGGGGGCTTGTGGAGGGGTCTGGGGATCTGGAATGATCTGGAACTGTGTTGGAGTATGAGGCAGTGTCCAAGTTTGGGGTTGTGTCAGATTCTGGAGTCAACTCTGAGGTAGAAAAAAAGTGGGTCACCACTACTGGTGCAGAGGGGTCAGAGGTCAGTTCTTTGGGCAGGGTGGGTGGCGGGGTGGGTGAGAGATCAGGTGTCAGTGCTGGAATCACAGCAGCGTCAGGGGTGGACAGAGTGAGGCCAGGGGTTGTCAAGGTGAGGTCAGAGTTCATCCCGGAGGCCAGATCTGGGCTGGGTGTCAAAGTGTCAGCAGGGTCAGAGGTCACCTCCTGTGTAGAAGCTGCCTCGGAAATGTGCTCTGGCACAGAATTGGAGGTCACTAGTGGGCCAGAGGGCTCTGGCGAAGCCGTGGGAGCTGGGGAAGGAGCAGGGGGCGCTGTTCCGGCGGTTGTGGTATGCTGTAGCCTACGCTCCGGCCACGGTTTCCTCAGGGACCCTGGAGGAGGAGGAAAGACAGATGGCCGAGGTCAGCTTGCCCCGCCCACCCCGGGGGCCCACCCCACCCCTCCAGGGAGGAACCACCAACGGGAGGGCCAGGGCCTTGTGACGTCGTGGGTCGCCGGCAGACTTTGCCCCGCCCTAGTGCCCCACCTCCCCGCCACCTGTGATGTCTCCAGGCGCCACCTGGCGTCCTCCACCGCGGGCGAGGGATCGCAAGGGAGGTGAGGGGTACCGCGGAAGGCAGGAGGGGGCGGAAACGTGGGGGGCACTGAGGGGAGGCTGGAGGGGGTTGTGGAAGCATGAAGGAGAATGCGGGAGTGTCGGGGATGTGAAGGCTTACCTGGGGATGCAGGAGGGGCTGAAGGGCGGAGGGGATGAGGGGCCATGTGGGGTAGGAATGTGGGAGACGCCAGAAGGTGCAGAAGCATGAGAGGGGATGCAGGAGGGTTCTGAGCGTAATCTCGGTCAAGATTTTTATGTCACATTTTTAAACAAAATTATTGCAAAAGATCCACTGTGAACAAAAAAGTCAAAATTTTACCCCAACAGGATCTGACTGGGCCAGGATTAGGGAAAGTCAAGTGAGGTAGATGGGATCCTGCCTTTAGTTAATTTTTGATATTTAGTTCATAGTGAATATTTTATATTAATTTTGATTTTTAAAACTATAAAGATATTATTTACCTTGATAACTGCGTGTTTTGGTGGCCCCTTACATTTAGGGCCTGAGTAGTGAGACGCCTCACCCCCTTCCTGGCTCAGCTTCCAGGTAAATGAGAATTTTATCCCTTTTTGCAGATGAGGGGAGTCAGGCCTCAAGAGGGTAGGTAACTTGCCATAGGTCACACAAAGTTTGCAAATTGTGGGGACAAGAGTTGAAACAAAGTCCTTTGCATTCAGATTCTAGGTCATTAAATATCACTTTGTCTCAGTGATGGGTATGATAACATGTGGCCACTGAGTACTTGAAAGGTGGCTAGTCCAACTAAGGAAATGAAGGTTTCATTTTTCAAAAAAATTTTTTTTCTTTTGGTGGGCAGCAAAGCAAGTTTTATTGAGCGATAGTGAAATGGTAATACAAAGCTCCCAAGGAGGGAGGGAACCTGAGGGGGTTGCCCTCATTTTTCACATTTTTGATTCTTTAAAGTAAAAAGCCACCTGTGTTGATAGCTACCATATTGAATGATACAACTCTAGAGAATTTCAGTTTTCCTGTAGGATTTTAGACGTGCATCCTGTTCTTGGCATTTGTTTACAACATTAGAGAAGTGGTTAAGTAAAGGGCCTGTCCTCCAGCCAGGCTGCCTGCGCTTAAACCCCAGATCTGTCGCATCCTAACTAGGTGACCATGGACAAGCTATTTAACTGCCTTGAAACTCAATCTGTGGATGATCAACGTACCCTTGCAGAGCTGTGATGATTCAGGGAGCTCCTGTGTGTAGAGAAACTTAGGACAGTGCCTAGCATGTAACAGGCACTGTCGTGATTATTAATAGTCATAAGTCATTGATATTCATACCTCAATTTCTCTCATCTGTGAAATGGGTATAATTATAGCACCTTACATCATAGGGCTCCTATAGATGTTATGAGGATTAAAGGAGTAATATGTAAAGTGCTTAGAACAGTACCCAACACATGAAATATTGCTCAGTAAAAACTAACTGGTTTAGTTATTTCAAGAATCTCAGGTTGCTTAGATATTCTAGGGGTTCAATGCCTAGAGTGGTTATTTTTAATTTTTCAGACCCAAGGTACAGATCTAAGCTAATCATACTCTGTACACTGTCATCAACAGTCCTACAATGTCTCTTTTTCCTCCTTTTATGTCCCTGATCTCCATTCCTCTCACTTTCTCCCATAGCTACCTCCATTAATGTATTTGACACAGGTCCTTAAAGATATGTCCTTACACAATACCTTATACAATATAGAAGGCATATATGTATATATGTTAATATATTAAGTGTATGTGTATTTTTGTGTTTGTGCTTTTTAGTTTTTGCAAATCACTGGAAATTTCATTCTGCTTCTGTCTTCCTCCATATTATATTGTTCATACCACCCCATTTTGCTGTGTCTGCAGCTAGCTAATTATTGCTTTAGCTATTGCATGGGATTCCGTCATGTGCACCCACTGCATTTCTCATTATCCACTGTTGGACGACCAACTCCCTGATATCACAACATTCCAAAGAACACCCTCATATAGGTTTCCCTTAGAAGCCTGTTCAAAAATTTCTTTGGAATACAGGAGCAGGATTGCTGGGTCACAATGTACAACCATATTTAATTTCACTAAATTGTCTTTATTAAATAGCTATATCCAGTGAGGATGTCTATCTTCCTGCATCCTCACCCACACTTGATATTACCTACCTTTCAAATTTTGTCCATGCTTGTCATCATTTTAATTTGAACTTCCTGATTCCGTATGAGTGTGAATGTTCCTACATATATTTGTTGGCCATTGGGGCTTTCCCTTCTGTGAATCACATGTTCATAACTGTTACCCATTCTCTTATAGGGGAGCCTATCATTTTTTTATTGATTTGTCAGAGTGAATTGCATAGAGTAGGTTAGGGATTCTCCACCTGGGAATTGTTGGTATTTGGAGCTGGATGATTCTTTGTTGTGGGGGACTGTCCTGTACATAGTAGGATATGTAACAACATCCATGGCCTCTACGCATTAGGTTCTAGTAGCCTCCCTGCTCTTAGTCATGACAACCCCAAACAACTTCAGATATTGCCAATTATTTCCAGTTGAGAGCCACTGATGTAGTTAATAACTCCTTGTTCAGGATATATTTCTGTTGGGTTTCTGGGGTAAGCGTGGGATCACCACTGGGGAATTCAGAGTCCATTTCTCTACCCCACAACACAAACAACATGGTTGCCACAGCTACATGCCTCACCTGTGTCTCCACGGATCCTTGGAGCTGGAGAGGGATGGCCTGCGCTCCGGGTGGTACCAGCTGTAAGAGTGGATCCAGCTCTGCCTGCGGTGGGTGTCCCCTTGGGCAGAGCCCCTCCTGAAGGTGTATCCAACGTCCGGGAAGGCTCATAACTATCCTCATCACCTTGAGAGATACAGGGAGAACTGAGTCTCGCTTCCCTTGATTCGGACCCTCTGTTCCTCTTGGACCCCAACTCAGGCTTCATCCTGTCTCAACTGAACCACCACCGCAATCTCCTCCCTGACCTCACAGCCGCCCTGGTGACCTAGCTGAGATGCTCCAAACTACCAAGAACAGAAACCGGGACTAAACCAGCTCATAAAACACGAAGTCATTATTTCAATGTCCTGATATCCCTGCCCCTACTCATTATTTTTCCCTCAGGGAAAAAAACCCCTATAAAATCTTTATTAATGAACCACCAGGAACATTTCCATACTATTTTCCCAATGGTTTTTGGATGAACACACTTGCATGATCTCCACATGAGAACAATTTTATATAACATACACAGGTATAATATACAGTGACCCTTGAACACCTACGGGTTTGAACTATGTAGGACCACTTATATGCGGATTTTTTCCATAAACACAGTACAGTACTGTAAATGTATTTTCTCATTATGATTTTAGTAACATTTTTCTCTAGCTTACATTATAAAAATAGTGTATAGTATATGTATATAACATACAAAATGTGTTAATTGTTTATGTCATCAGTAAGGTTTCCAGTCAACAGTAGGCTATCAGTTTTGAGGGAGTCAAACGTTATATGTAGGTTTTTGACTGCATGGAGGTCAGTGCCCCTAACCCCTGTGTTGTTCAATGATCAGCTGTGTAATATAAAAATATACCATTTTATAAGTATAATGTAAAATATAATGTAAGGTATACCATTTTAAATAGGGAGAATAGAAATACTGAATTCAGTCTTTTAGCTTGGTTGATCAAAAGACTTATTTTAACAATAGCTTTGTTGGGGGCCTGGTTAGCTCAGCCGGTTAAGCGGCTGACTCTTAATTTCAGCTTATGTCACGGTCTCAGCGTTGTGAGACCCAGCTCCACACTCAGGCTGCCGGAGGTTCTTCCCTTCTCCCTCTGCCCCTTCACTTGTGTGTGTGCGCACATTTTTTTCTGTCAGGTAAATAAATAAATCGTTTAAAAAAAAACACAATAGCTTTGTTGGGATATAATTCACATACCTTAACGTGTACAACTCAGCGGGTCTGAGTGTATTCACAACGTTGTGTGCAACCATAAAGTCCATGTTCCTCATCTCCCTTAACTGCCCCCTGCCCACCTCTCCGGCACCCCTCTTATCACGCTGCCTTCCACACGGTGTTGATGCTCACACTGGACCCCCAACCAAGTGAGGTGTTCACATCTAGCCTCTGCACACCTCTAAGCCTTTGCCTGTGCTGTTACCTTCACCTGGATTTCCCTTCTCTGCCATAAAGACATTTTCCTACTCTGTACATGAAACCAGGCAGAAGGATGGTGTCTGACACACTAGACATGTTCGTCCTGGTCACTTTGAGCTCTGTGGCTAGCTGTCCCAGTTGCAGAAATCCGTTGCTCTGTCACCTGCTAATACATTACACACGGCTAGAACATGGCTCAATTTTCACCCTGATGCCCAGCATTGCAGATACCTCAGTCATGTCTCCCTATTATTAACCGTTCTTAAATACCTTTCCCATTTCTGTCAAGTACCTTGAGTTTTCGAAAACTATGAAATCCTACCTGACGGTCACACTCATTAGGAAATTTAAAAACCATTACCAGTATTATTAATTAAATATTAAAAATGGAAAAAAGCTTGGAGGAAAAAAAAAACCCATTAGCGGTGAAGATTTCTTTTCAAGATGCTGGGTTTTAGGAGAACTCCATTGAGAACACAAATTGAACTCCGTTAAAATGTCAGCCCACCAACTTGCAGGCATACTCCTTGGGTCTCTGTGTTCTTGAAATGTGTCTAAGATATGGCCGCCTGCTTGTGGTCCATTAGCATGGGATCGATTTGGTTTTTTTTTTTTCACTAAAATATGCATTTTTAATTTAAGAAGAAGCATTGCAGAGTTACAGCCCTTGTGAGGCCCCATCATATCCCCTCGCCAAAGGATTCTCTGATGCTATATTGTTCCTCCATGCTTTAGCTTCCTAAGTTGAAGACTGCCCATCTATGTCCTTTTGCAGCTTGGTTTGTGGGTGTGTCCCTTCCTAGCTGGGTGAGCAAGTCACTGAACTTCTCCACAACTCACTTTCCTCACCTGTAAAATGGGTACCACGATGGTCTATTCCATGAAGTTGCAAAGCCTGGCATGTGATAAACTTATTCTTTGAATTAAATTCATCTATCTCTAGTTCCTTCTTTTTAGCCTTCATATAATATTCTGTCGTATGAATACACAACTGTTGATTTCTCTGTGCCCCTGTTGACAGGCAGTTAGGCTGTGGCTAATGTTTTGCTGTTACAAATACAGTTGCAATGAATTCCTGAGATCTGTGTCTTTGGGCTCACGAGTGAGAACTCCTCAACACCTAACTGTACAACTGCTGTGTGGAAGGCAGAGGCTTCTCCCTAGATATTGTCAAAGTGCCCTCCTAAGTAGGTGAAGATTCTCATGCCCACCTTTATCCCACATCCTTGGTGCTGTCAGACATTTTAAGTTTTGGCAATCTCATGGGGAGAGGGTGGGTGGAGAAGCTGCCATTTTGCTACAGATGACCAAACCAAAGCCCAGTAGGGCAAGGAACTTGCCCAAAGTCACACAGCCAAGAAGCAGTGTTAGGCTTCAGACCCACGCAGGTCTACCTGATCCTAGATGGAGACCTCTTTCCCTAGGGGTGCAGATCTCCTGAGTCTTACCCCTCTCCTCTCCT
Organism: Ailuropoda melanoleuca; assembly: GCF_002007445.2. NCBI lineage: Eukaryota > Metazoa > Chordata > Mammalia > Carnivora > Ursidae > Ailuropoda > Ailuropoda melanoleuca. The sequence continues at coordinate 26,448,534 of NC_048229.1, forward strand.
GGTGAGCTTTTATTCATCCCTCAAGATTTTATTCAAAGGCCACTCTCCTTCCCCCCTCAATGAAGTCATGTCCTGCTTTATGCTTCCTGGGTTCTTTAGAGCTAATTCTGTCATATTCTCCTTCCCTGTCTCCATGGCTAGAGTGGTTAAGATTGTAAATCCTGTTTGAATCCAAGCTCTGCCCTTTGCTGTACTGGTCTCTTTGTACCTCAGTTTCCTTATCTGTAGAATGGTGGTAAGGATAGTACTGATCTCATAAGGTTCCTTGAGGAGGAAGTGAGTTAAACCATGTGATGCTGGTAGATGGTTCCTGACATGTGGAGCGCATTCAATGAATACTAGCAATGACTGTTAATATTATCATCCAACCTCTGAATTTAATCCTGCATTTACTGTTGGATCCCCTCCCCTCTACATGACCACACGTAGCCATAACATACAGCAAAGCCCAAATCCATGAGTCATCCCACCTTCCAAGCTGGGTGTGGGAGGTCCATTAGACACGGCTATCTGTCTGCACAACCTCATCCATTCTCACAGCTTCAAATTCCATCTTGTCAATGTATATCTTCAGCCCAGGCCCTCCTCAGAGCTCCAGGATTGCGTATCTAATGTCTCTTGGGTGTGTCAAACACATCACCAGTGGATCTAATATTCCCACCGTGGATCCTGTGCATCCAGTTGCATGTTCCCTGATCCAGTAAAACGTGGGCCCCCATCCCCTACCTCCCTCTTCTCACACCCTACCCAACCCATCACTCAAATCCATCAGCTCAATTCTCAGAATGTAGTTAACATAATCTACTTCTCTCTCAGTTTCCACTGCCCTCCCGACAGAGACCACTGCCTCCTCCTCGTCTCCCTATATGCACCCTAGCTCCTCCATTCATTTTCCATGTGGCATCCTGAGTGACTGCTTTGAAAATGCACATGTGGGGGCTCCTGGTGGCTCAGTCAGTTAAGCGTCTGCCTTCGGCTTGGGTTGTGATCCCAGGGTCCTGGGATCAGGCCCTGCCCCTGCTCAGCAGGGAGTCTGCTCCTCCCTCTTTCCCTTTGACCCTCCCTCCTGCCCGTCCTCTCGCTCACTCTCTCAAATGAATAAATAATCTTTTTAAAAAATGCATATGTGACCACGTCCTTCCTAGCTCAAAATGCTCCACCAAGGGCTTCTCACTGCATATAGAATAAAACTCAGAGTCTAGCCCTCTCCTATCACTCTCACCCTGCCTGGCTTACTCTGCTTCAGCCATGCTGGCATCCTCGCCATTCTCTCAAGGGCCTCTCACCACAGGGCCTTTGCACGCGCTGCTCCCTTTGCCTGGAATGCACCTTTAGCTCCCTCGGGGCTCCCCATCACAGACCTCTTCTCCTGCCATCATTCCCATCAACCACTCCATTTCAGCCCCACTGACCTTGCTGCCGTTTTCTTGAATCCACTAAGCACACTTCCACCTCAAAGCCTTCACATGCACTGTTCTCTCTATATGAAACACTCTCCAAACAGGTATCAGGATGGCTTTCTCCCTCTCCTCCTGAAGGTCATCACTTAAAGGGCACTTTCTCAGTAAGGCATCTCTCGGCCATCCTATTCTAAATTGCAGATCTCAGCCTCCCTATCCCTTGCTCATCACTGCTGTGTTCCCAGGAGTTAGTATTCACACCTGCCACACAGCAGGTACCTGACACACAAGTTAATGTCAGCATCTCCAAATTCCAAGAAGCCTCGAGAAATGCTACTTCAATGAACTAGAAAGTGAAAATTCAACCTTTTAAGCCTCTAGCTTCAGCTGTTATTTTCATTCAACAAATGTGTAAGTCTCTACGGAGTCTCTACAGCACAGATTCGCTAGTAGACAGAATAATGCTCCCCCAAAGATGCCTGTACCCTAATCCCCAGAATCTGTGAATAGGTTACCTTATGTGGCAAAGGGATATTGCAGATGTGATTAAAGGTCCAGACCTTGAGATGAAGAGATTATCCTGCATCAATCCAAGTAGGCCCAATCCAATCACACAAATCCTTAAAATTAGGACAGAGAAAGATGTGAAGACAGAAGAAAGGTCAGAGAGTGCAACACTGCTGGCTCTGACATGGAGGAAGGGGCCACGAGCCAAGGGATGTGGGGGCCTCTAGAAGCTGGAAAAGGTACAGGAACAGATTCTCCTCTAGAGCCTCCGGAAGGAAAACATTCCTGCTGACACCTTGCTGTCAGCCCTGTGAGAGTCCTGTTGGACTTCTGACCTACAGAACTGCAAGATAAGCTTGTGTTGTTTCAAGGCAGTAAACGTACGGTTATGTTACGGTAGCAACAGAAACTGACACAGTTAAGCACACGATGGAGCTAAGGGTCCAGGGAAAGGATAATGCCCTACTAGCAATGCCATTTCTCAACTCCAGCCTTTGCTCCTCTGAGAATTCCCTACCTCCTGGTGTCTGCCGCTGGATAAGACCACTTTCACCGCAAGGTTTTTCCTGATTGCTCTACTAGAAATAACAACTCCTTCCCTGGAATCCTGCAGCTGTTGTTCATTTACGGTAAATAAGTCTAACCACCAACGTTCTGTGGTTTTAAACTATTTCACACACATTTTGCTCATTGGATTGGGAAAGATTACTAAATTACTGAGCTAATTATCAGGGAATTGCTTAGTCCAACTCTTCAGCTTCCAAGTTGTGGCTCCAAGATTAGAACTAGCTGGGTGACCTCAGGTCCCAATCCCATGAACAAAATGTATGAAATCATGTAAGACGGATCTCAGTAGCGGCTCCTGAGTTTAAGTTCTGAGTCAAATTATTTCCCCACGTGAAACACGGGCGTTAACAACAGGACCTATGTCTCCCGGTTGTTGCAATCACGCGTGCCCAGCACGGAGTTAGCTCTGCTGGACTGTTTTTCCAGAGGAAGAAACAGGCTCAAAGAGGTGGAGTCATTTTTTTTCAGGGTTACCTTGCAGTGAGGATAGGAATTCACATCTGTCCTTTCTCCCACTCCCATCTGGCCTCCTTACTCCTGTATCTGGGACTACCCCGAGATTTCCCTCGCGCGGCTCGCAATTCTGCACTTCTCTGAGCTCACGTAATCGCCTCCCCCAACGGGCCCCCCCACCCCAGGAAGGAACGCTAGGCCTCGCGTCTCTCCCCCGCCCCGCCCGTCTCCGCCACGAGGGGGCGCTGGAGGATAGACAGGGGTCTGCACCCTGTTGCAGAGAACAAAGGCTCTAGAACCCCGGCCACAACGCACCTGGGAGCAGCACCTCGGAAAACTGGGCAGGACGGGTCCTACCTCACAACTCCGGTCCCCCACCCTGAAGCGCGGCGGCCCCTAGGCCCGCTCTTTCCCTCCGTTTCCCCTCACAAAGAGCCCGACCACGCAGCCAGGTCGCCCCTCTGGAAGCCGAGGGAGCGCGTCACCTGGCTTTTATTACCGCGGGCGTGGGTCAACCGGCCAATCAGGAGGCGCAGCGCGCCTGTGACGTCACAAGGCGTGAGGCGGATTGGTCCCATTCCTCCTCCCGCGGAGTGCGTATGCGTGCTGCGCGCCAGAAAAAGGCGGGAAATGCCCGACGGGAGGGGCACCCCGCTCCTGAGGCGACGAGTCCCTCAGGAGAAGACAGGCAGAGGGGCGCGGGCGACAGGCAGAAGAGGGACCTTCAGCGGATAGGAGAGGACACGGGGAAGGAGGAGGAAGGCAGCGGGAGGTGAAGCGGCCGCAGCAAGCTGGATGGAGTGAAAAGGGGGGCCAGAGCAGGAGGTGACAGCCGTGAGCGGAAGGCGAAGGAGTCGGCGTGCGAGGCACTAAGGAGTGGCGAGGAGCACGAGTGGCCGGGGTGCGGGAAGGCAGAGAGCAGGGCACCCAGGGGAATGTCGAGCCACCGGCGTGAGAAACAGTGGGTCCCGGAGGAGGAGGAGGCAGAGAGAGCGAGAACAGGGAGGATAGAGGAGTCGACTGCGGGAAAACAGGAACGCTGGGAGCGTGCACTGGATGCGAGCCCACGGGAGCGATGGTGAGAGACAGCCGACCACGAGCACCGTAGGGCGACAGAAATGCGGAGAGGGGAAATGGAAAAGAGAGAGCGGGATGGGCAGGAGAGGATGGAAGAGCCATGGACGCGCGTGCGCACACATGCACATGCGCAGGAACGCAGAGTGGCAGGGGCTGCGAAGCCTGCGAGAGCACGCGCGCATGCGCAGGGACGCGAGGCCTGGGAGACGCCAAGAGAAGCCCGCAAGAACGCACGCGCTTGCGCTGGGATGAGGGGCGAAGGAGATGTCGCGGAGAAGGCCGCGTGAGCGGGCGATGGAGCACACGGGCTGGGGCGCACGGGCTCCGGGTGTGGCCGCAGGGGAGAAAGGACACTCAGGGGGGCTGCACGGGCCAAGCTGTAGGGGGTTGGGGGATGACGTGGTGACCTCGGCCAGCTGGGAGGTCTCGGGGCTCTGGATGGAGAGGCCCAGCCTCAGGTGTCGTGGCTGGTTTGCGGGGGTGGGTGGTGGCTGTGGGCTCAGGCCGTGCTGAGCCTGGTCTGATGCTCAGAGACACACGAGGGTCTCCTCTTCGAGGCTCTCGAGGAGAGCCCAAGGAGGGAACGTTTTAGGGTCTCAGGAGCCGCGGACAATGTGTCCGCGATCCCTGACACCCAGGTAAGCTCACTTCGGGGTCTCTCGGGAAGCCCTGTCAGAAGGCGCACCCAGGTCGATGGGGGCCCCATCCGCACCCTGGCCGTGCACCTCACCTGTGTTTGGAAGACTCCTTGTCGCCGGGGAGGGGGTCCCTGGGCTCTTGGTGATGGCCCAGGAGAGCGTGTGTCCAGGTACCCCTGCAGTGGTGATCCCCTTGGCCAGGTCCTCTCCCGAGGTGGGATCCCAGGTCCAGGGGGGATAATCATCCTCATCCGCATAGCCTTGGGAGAAAGTGGGGCATGGGTTGAGCCCCGCCCCGTCTCAGGTCCTTGCTGCTGCTCCAGACTACCCTTCCAGAATCTCTTGGAGTGACTGTGGGTCCCCCACCCCATCCCCAGTACCAGTGCAGGTGAGCCCCACGTCTTCCTCGTGGTCACAGTTGTGCTGGCCCCACGCCCCAGCAGGGCAGTCACTCAGCGAGGCCTCGATTCCCTTGCAGCCCACGTCATCCAGCCAGATGGGACCGGTCCCGGGGCCGTAGTGGGTTTTGCCCACACGGGGTCGGACCCTTCCACAGCCCAGCTCCCAGCAGGCCACGGTACTGTCCCGCAGGTCCCAGCTGTCATCGCACACTGTCCCCCAGCGCCCAGCATGCCACACTTCCAGCCGGCCAGCACACCGGTTGGGCCCATCGGCCAGACGCACCCGGAACGGGCCTGCTGGTAGAAGACCCCAAGTCAGGAGGGGTCAAGAGGGGTCAGCCTCACCTATTCATGTTCCCTCCACTCACCTGATCCCCCAGCGGTGCTCCCAGTGGGGGAGGGGGCTGGATCTTTGGAAGACTCTGGAGAACCTTGTGCTGGGGTCTCAGCAGATGGCTCCGTGGAGACCAGAGGGGTTCGCTTCACCATGGCGTCAGAGGTCATTTCTCGGGGACTTTGAGTGGTTGATGTTGCCACGGTCTTAGCAGTCCGTTCTCGGGGGACCCGGGGAGTCCGTGTTGCAGTAGTATGTGAGGTCATCCTGTGGGGAACCTCAGTGGTCATCTTGGCAGTAGACTCGGAAACTGTTCTTCGGGAGGCCTCAGTGGTCAGGGTTGTAGTGGTCCGTGAGGTGAGTTCAGGGGGTCTCTGGGTGCCCATGACCCTGGAGTGTTTAGTGGTTGGCACCACGGGGGGCTGAGTGGTTGGTCTCCTTGCATTTTTGGTCACCCACTTCTTAGTACTCTTGGGTGTTTTCCCTGGGGCCTTGGTAGTGGTTTTCTCAGGAAGACTGGGGGTCAGCTTTGCAGGGGGCTTGGTGGCCGGCTCCCCAGGGAGCCAGGCATCCGGATCTCTACCCAGGCCAGGGATCCAGCTCCAGCTGAAGGGGTCTGAGATGGAGTCCAGGCCAGAGGTATCTGGAAGGTGGGAAGAGAGGACAGGGAAGATGGCAGACACCATAATGACAAGGTCGTCTTTTAGCTCCATCTTTCTCTCTCATCTCTTCGTTCATTATTCGTTTACTCATTCATGTCACCAACATTTATCAAGCATCTTCTATGACCCAGGCACTGTGCCAGACGCTGGGGATACTGTGGCCAGCCAAACCTGACACCACTCCTTGCTCCTTGGTTTTTACACTTGTGACGTGACTGACCCTCTCTGCCCTTCCCACATCCGACCTGTCCTCTTCATCTTGCTGGTCACACATGGTGTCACTCCCTGTAACTTCTGACAGTCTCCCTTTCTCCCTGTCCAGCTTTCAACAGTTATCAGAGTGGTGCCAGGTCTGGTGGGTCACTCCCCAGCCAAAAACCCTTCTGTGGCTCCTGTGGCCTCGGGAGGAGGGAAAGGGCCTTAGCCTCAGTGACTCCATGTGGGCCACTACAGTTGTCACATCCCTCTGATTAGCACCTGTGTGCAGTAAAGTGTCAACTGTGCCCAAAGAAAGGTTTGGCCCTTGGCCCCTGGCTCCTGGGGCCACCCACATAGGCGGTACCAACATTGTGACTTATGGGCAGCCAGCGGGCAGGCAGCCATAGCTCGTAACCGAGCTCCTATAAAAACTGCACGTGGAGGCTAGGGGAGTGTCTCTGCTTGGCAGTACTGCCTGTGCGTGGTCACTCACCCCTGCTGGGAGAACCAAGTGCTCTCCATGGCTCCCCGGGGAGCATGGCTGGAAGCTCCGTGAAGCTCTCTCCTGAACTGGCCCCTGTGCTTCTTCCCTTGACTGGTTTTTATGATGGCTTTTCTGTTTTTTTGTGAGTCCTTCTAGAAGACTATAGAACCTGAGGTTGGTCTCGGGGCCCTCCCACATGATAACATGTCGCACAGGTTTGCAGGGATTTGTTGGTGCCTCTCTTGTGTCAGTGAGCTGTGAGCTTCCCAGAGGCCGGGACTGTGCTCCCTGCATCCTGAGGCCCCAGCACCTGGCTCAGGGTCTGGCACTCAGTAAGTGTTAGCAAACTTAGGACAGACACCACGCCTGTGCTTACTGTGGCTGGCCCTCACTTTGGCTTCTGTCCATCTCCCAGTGTCCGCATCTTCACTTCCTTTGTCTTGGGGAGGATAAACGGGAAGAGGAGAAAGAATCCCAACTCTGCGACTTAGTTGCTGTGTGACCTTGGGCAACTTACTTAACCTCTCTCTGCCTTGGCTTCCTCAGTAAAATGAGCATAGCATCCACCAGCTTGTACTTATTGTGAGGCATGAGTGTGGTCACATGTATGGAAACACCCAGCCCAGGGCGAGGGCTTGGGAGACCTGCGCTCAGTAGATGTTAGTGCGGATGTTCATTTCCATTCCCTCTTCCAGGAAGCCCTCCAGGAGCCAGCAGGTGGTCAGGGCCTCCTTACCAGTGCAGGTGACTCCAACGTCTTCATTGTGAGCACAGTTGTGCTTCCCCCAGGGCGCAGCGGGGCAGTCCGAGAGTGAGGCCTCGGTCCCCAAGCACCCCACGTCATCCAGCCAGATGGGGCCAGCCCCCCAGCCGAAGCGGCCAGCCGCAGGGTCCTGCTGCCGAGCTCTACCGCAGCCCAGCTCCCGGCAGACCACGGCTGAATCCCGTAGGTCCCAGCTGTCATCACACACCGTCCCCCAGCGCCCGTTGTGCCACACCTCCAGCCGGCCAGCACACCTGCTGGGTCCTGCCACCAGGCGCAGCTGGGGGGACCCTAGGGTGGAAGAGACCCAAACAATTAGTCAGGAGGCCATCCGGCTCTCTGAGCCCCTCCACCTGCCCTGCATTCACCCACCCATTTGTCCATCTGGGATTTCCCACACCCGTCCACCCTGGTGGCGGGCATTCATGGAGGCCTGTGCTGTGCCATCTGCATGAGGTGTGAGGCATCGAGTCACACATGGTCTGGGTTTCTCAAAAAGTTAAAACGCCAGACTACTGTATGATCCAGAAATCCCACTGCTCGGGTGTACCGCAGATCAAGGCAGGATGGCTATTTGAACAGATACTTGCGCACAGATGTTCATCGCACTGTTCACAGTGGCCAAAGGGTGGACACAGCCTGAGTGTCCGTCACTGGATGGAGGGGTAGCAGAGTGAGGATACACACAAAATGGAAGAGGATTCAGCCTTTCTAAGGAAGGGAATTCCGACACCTGCCACATGGATGAACCTAGAGGACATTAGCACAAATACGGTAGGGGTCCATCTGCGTGAGGCCCTGGAGGAGTGAAATTCACAGAGGCAGAAAGAAGAAGGGTGGGTGCCTGGGGCTGGGGCGGAGGGATGGGGAGTCTGTGTGTAACAGGTCTGGGGTGCCTGTCTGGGATGGCGACAAAGTCCTACAGCTGGATGGTGGTAGTTTTATGTTACGGATAGTTTACTGCGGTGAACCAAAAAGAGAATGTGGGCTCTGGAACAAGTTCGTTTCACCCGTGTTTTAGCCACGTGGCCTCCTCTGTAACACGGACACCAGGCAGCACCCATGGCCTGCATGGCTGCACGCGTCACCTGATGGAGACACGGGGCAAGCCTGCAACAGCACCGGTCACACAGAAGCCAGTGAGCGCTGGGTGCCTCAGGAGAAGAGGGGAAGAGGCCTGCAGCACGGACAAGTTTCCCACCCTTGAGGAGTCCGCTGTGCTAACCAGGCCTTTTCATTGTCTATGTTCTGACATTCTGACCTCTCGGGGCCTTTCTGACCCTGGAGCGACTGCCCCTCGAGGGTTAGCTAACTCCCAGAGACAGGAAACCACTGGCCCGTGCCTCTTGTATGCTCGCCTGCCAGTCCAGAGCCCACCCCCCACCTGCTCTGGGGGACTGTCACACTCTGGGCCACTGTCCACCCACCCTCCGCCCCCCAGGGCCAGGTGCCCGACAACCAGGGGCAGCCCCTGCACCCCACAGCTCACGGAAATGATCCAAGTGAGCTGACCCTTAGCCTGCTTACTCGGCCTTGTCTGCTCCTTCCCACAGAGGCTGCGGTCAAGGTCAAGGCTCTTGCTGTGTGTTCCCCTCGCTCCCTCTGCCTCCTGGCCAACGGTGCTCCTTCCCTGCGTGGCCCTGTAGTGCGTGGGCTAGAAACCCACTACCTTTACACCAGCAGTCCCCAGTCCCGTCTAGATCTGCTGCAGCTGAGTACCACTAAGGCCTGTGTTTTACCCGTCCTTTCCGCATTTGTGAGGAGACTGCCTCCCCAAAGTCACGCATTTCATGATGGCAACAGTAGAGGGCTCAAGCAAGCACAGACCCTTCTGGGCGTAGGGCTCTGTTCCCTCCTCTACCCTTGTCTTTGCCCCCATGAGACGGTCTCTGAGCAGGGAGAGAGGGTGCCTGGGGCTGACTACGGGGGAGGAAGCAGTAGGCGAGACCCCGTTTTCTCAGGGTGCAGAACAGACTCACCAGCTTCTGGTCCGGGCTCCCGAGGGACAGTAGGGGAGGCAGGAGGAGGTGAGATCCCTGCTGTGCCTGGGGCCTGGCTCCCTGTGGGGGCCGGGGGCCTGGACGCTACCTCCCTGGGCAAAGAGCGGTTGCTGTCCACTGCTGGGGCCGGGGCCGTGGGAGGGACATATCCAAGAGGCATGCCTGGGGCAGGGAAGAGGTGATCACCACCACGGTGATGCCGGGCAGCTCCCCACACCCTCCATCCCAGGCCCGCGGATGCAGAATGAGGTCTCATGGATGAGGACAAGTGGGCAGTCAGGATAGGAGAGAGGGGCGCGTGGGGTGGACGTTACACCCCACACAAGCCCCCACTTCCTGTGCCTCCACTGGAGGCTCTAGCACACCCACACCCCAGCCTCGCCCTCGTGTCCTCCTCACCATCACACACGGCCCCGGCGTCCTCCCGGTGGTGACAGTCATGCTGGCCCCAGGGCCGTGCTGGGCAGAATCGCAGGGCCGTCTCGTTACCCCGACACCGAAGGTCGTCCAGGAGGATGGGTCCAGCCCCTTCCCCAAAGAAGGCGCCTCCGGGGGCAGCCAGCGCACCCCCACAGCCCAGCTCCCGGCAGGCCACCGTGGCATCCCGCAGGTCCCAGGCGTCATCACACACCGTCCCCCAGCGCCCGCTGTGCCACACCTCCAGGCGGCCAGCGCACCCATGGGGGCCGTCAGCCAGACGCAGCCGGGGGGCTGGGCCTGGATGTGGGGAGAGGGAGGGGAACAGACAGACAGAGGACTGTGATGGATGAGTGGCGTGAGCTCTGTGTGCAGGAAACTACACACATACAGGTACTGAACTGTCCGTGGGGTTGGGCTTCCTGCCCACGATGACGCTGGACAGCAGATATCCCACCTTCCACTTGCCCATGAGGAAAAGGCTCCAAGATGGGAAGTCACTCACCGAGAGTCCAGCTCTGGTCTGTCCACCAGCCAATGCCCCTGCCTGCCCGGGGCTGGGCCCTGGGGACACTGGCCCTGATCCCACTCCCTGGCTGCCTGCCTCAGTCCTGGAAAGCAGGGCTGGAGCCTTAACTCTGCTCCCATGACCTGGGCTCTAAAGGCCCGCTTCTGCCCCTGTGTGCTGCCCACCCCGTGCAGCATTGTCCCTGGCCCACTGCTCAGTGCCCCATTCCGAGTGGGTGGTCTCCGCCCTCGCCGCACCCTGTGCTTCTAGGCCCACCAGGCACGGCAGATCTCTCTGCAGCAGGACAGACCTGGCTGGTCAAGGTTGGGGTCTGGGGCTGAGTCTGTGACCTGGGTCATTTGGGTTCCTTTTCAGAACCTCATTTCCACATCTGGGAAGAGAGGGGTGAAAATACCCAGCCCAGACACTGTCCACGTGGCGGTGAGGCTCAGAGACAGCAGGGAGGTGCCCATCGCGCTGCTTAGCATAGAGTCAGACTCAGGTGATCCTCTTCCTCTTCCCCTTCACATCAGCCGACTGAAGCACCCCACCTCGTCTGGGGGGCACCTACTGTCTGCCTGCAGCCCCTGTGCTTTCCCACCCTACAACTGTGGGCAGCCACTGCAACTACCCTGTGCCTGCTGGGTCCTGCGGCAGAGCCACTGAAAGTCCATGGGAATGAGGACTGGGTCTCACGGTGTGTCTGTGCCAGGCATGGATAGTGCTTAAGTGGTATTTGTGGGAAGGGGAGGGGGGGAGGGGAGGGAGGGAAGGAAGGAGAAAGAAGGGGGAAGGGAGCAGGGGGGAAGG